>NC_138972.1:97405000-98005000 GCF_055761805.1 Camellia sinensis
AAAAAAAAGCAAGTTGGAAGAGGAAGGCTCCAAGAAGTGGCATGGGGGGAAAAAATGAACAAAATAAATTTCTGACCTCTAAAAACCTTAAATTTTACAAAATCATACATAAACCTACCTTGAGCCTCAATATGGGTAGAATTCCCCCCTAAAAGTCTCCATTGGGCAGCCTCTCGCTTAGCCAATGAATAATCTTCCTCATTTGTGGATCTAGGATCTTATTATGAAGATAGATTGCAGTTTAGAAACAAGGTGCAAAAGAACCAATGGATTTTTCAGAACCAACCACAAACTTCCAAATGCCCACAATTTAAACATTTGTGGATTTTTCAGAACCATGGCTTCCCAATGAACTTTTTAAAAGAACTGCGAATCTGCTTTAATAGCTATCACTATTAAACTGTTTCTTTTGAAAAATTAGTAGGACCTTGTTACCATGGATCTCTAGAACTCAGTACACCAAGTTTATCATGGTTTCCAAGAGCACAACCATTAAAAGTAGAACTTAATCTATGTTTTGGATGATGTTTCCAACTGCAGTGAATTTATTTATGAAGCTTATGAGTAAAAGACTACATTTCATTTATGCAAATTGAGTTCTAGGAAAAATGGATCAATCTCATACTTGCCAAAAGAATATTGTCGTTGGGATATGTTAGCATGGGTGATACTTGTAAGAAAACTTCAATTGACTCTTAGATGAATTGGAAAAAGGAAATGCTGTCACTTCAAAGCAGAAGGTTGAGTCCGTCTGGTTTTTCTGTTGCCATTGTTAATTAAAAAGAGTTTGACTTTAACTGCTATGGCTTGCTTTAGTGATGCAGAGTGCAGTATTTGTACTTTACACCCTTTCATTTTGGATGCTATTAATGTGTTTTCTGTGGGAAATTACTGATATACTTTTGTCTTTAGGCCACAATAATGAGACCTGCAGTAATGATTGGTACAGAAGATCGGGTTTTAAATAATTGGGCACATTTTGCAAAAAACTATAGCTTCCTTCCACTCATTGGGGATGGATCTACCAAGTATGTCTTCAAATCTATTAACTGAAAATCTGATAAAAGATAAATATAATATTGTAAATTGAGAGACTTCAATTTTTTGCTTATTGATCCGATTCTTCTGTGGATATGTTTATGATAGAATCGTCTTTGCAGAATTCAACCTGTATATGTTGTTGATGTTGCATCTGGAATTGTTGCGGCCCTAAAAGATGATGGCACCAGCATGGGAAAAGTGTATGAACTTGGTGGGCCAGACGTGTTCACTGTGCATCAATTGGTGATTCCTTTCTCCTTGTCCTTATTTTTTTCTCTCCGAAGTAGTCGTACTCAGTTCAAGTACATTTTACTGAATTCCAAAGTTTTGCAGGCAGATCTTATGTACGACACGATCCGTGAATACCCTCACTTTGTGAAAGTTCCTGTCCCTATTGCTAAGGTAAGGAGTGATTAGACACCATATGAATTGCATGCAGGTCTCTATGAACCTATATTGTTAACAACTTTGCAAACTCATTAATACGTCTATTTGGAATCATTAAAAGAAATATGTTTGGCCTATTTGTGAGTTTGTGGATCATATGCTCTATTAACTCGTAGGTTTCTGGTGAACTCACCGGCATAAGGTTGTAAAGTTAAATGATTTTTGTTCAAAAAAGCTATATCCTGGATTTGTCTATTTAAAGTAAAAGCTTTTTTATTCTTTATTTTTTATTTTGTTTTTAAAAAATATGCAGGTTAATATATATTTTTTTGGATAAATAAATAAACAAACTTTATTAAAAGAGTATAAAGATGATGCAAAGAATACAAAAAGGCATCCCCAAATCGGGGAGAAAACACAAGTCCTAACCAATCACATCATTCAAAAAATCTAAAAAAACTCACATATCCGGATCAACCTTCCTCTCCATCCAACTATATAAAATTATAATAAGACGACTCTCTAACCAAAAAACACAATGAGATACCTCTTGGAAGGTTCGCCTATTCTGCTTAACCAAACAAACCACATCAAACAAAAAGGCGCCAACAACCACACCCACCGGCGTCGGCGCTCTATCCGAGCACCCCACCAACTCCAAAGCATATCCATCACCCTCTTCGGTTGAACCCAAACGATCCCAAAGAGAGCAAATAAATCCCCACAATCATGAAGTCACTTAACAAAATGGAGTAACATGAAAATATAATTTGGTCAAAATTCCATTTCATTTACTTACGCTGTGTTTGGTTGGGGGATTTGAAAATGAAAAATGTAAGTGAAATGTGAATAAAATATACCTATATTTCATCTAGTTTTACATACTTTTTCTCTTTCATTTTCTAAATCTCTTCCCAAATCTCCCAACCAAACACTGCGTTAGGCTATAAGTTTGGTTAGGATGAAAGTGATGGGAAGTGAGGAAAATGGAAATAAAAAATAAAAAATAATAATAATGAATTTGTTTAGCATGAAAGTAGTGGAAGTTACAAGAAAGTTAATTTTCTTGTGCAACCCCCATAATAGATGGTTAATTAGGTTTCTAGTTCCTTGCAAAAAACACAGGAAAATAAAAAATAAAAAAGAAGTTTAACTTTGTTATAAAAAATAGTTACTTATAATTAGAATTCCTATTTTTTCTCTTTTCCTTGCAAAATTTCTATCATAATAAAATTCATCCTAGAAAATATATTTTATTTTTCTTTTCTTTTCTTTTCTTTATGTTCACTTTCTATCATTTGAAAATAAAATGATGTACCTTCTTAAAATAAGTAAAACAAATGTTGGAAAATGTTTCATACTCATTGCCTTTTAGGGGGCTGCAATTAGTGTTGTTCATGGGTCATGTTAACTGTTGATTTGTCACCCAAACTAATTACTTCGGGTTGCATATATGATCACTCAATTTTGACCAAACTTTTATTTGAAACTGAACCACTCCATCCTTTTGATCTTGTGGTTGGGCGTGTGTGGCTAATGCAGAGTTGGGATTCTCAGTTTGTTTCAATGCACAACGAGAGAAGGAGAAGAAGAAACAAAGACATGGAGAAAAGGAAGAAACAACAAAAAACAGAGAAAAAAAGAATATAAACAAATCATAAAAACAAATCTAACATGCAACAAAATAAAAAAATAGATCACCTTTTCTTTTCTTTTCTCTCTCTCTCTTTTTTTTTTTTTTTCCCAAACAAAGAACAAAACCGTATATGAAACAACAAAAATATTTTTTAATACCAAAACAGATCTTAAACAACAAAGTCAGGGAGATTGAAAAGGTTATTTCAAGTAGTGATTGAGGGGCATTTGACCTTGAATCAAAGATATGGTAGCTGGATGGTTGGTGGGGAAAGGTTGAGGCTCTTCATCTTCTTGTAAGAGGGAGATCTGGTAGGTCAGTTCAGATGAGGAAGTTGAAGTTTTTCATCGTTCATTACCACTGCAATTAAATCTTTGTATCTCCGTTCATAGGGTTTTGGAGGGATCATGAGCTTTTTGGTCGGTTAGGGGTTTGGAGGTAGATCTGAGAACACTGAGAGATTGTTTGGCTTGATTTTATGGTTTTTAATGCCCACACTCGATAACCAACCAGCACCCAATTTTATAAGTTGAGAAAGACCGTCACCCAATTTGGTTGGGCTGGTTGGTTTGGAACCAGTTTGGTCTAGGCTAAGAAGCACAAACACTTCTAAGGTGGCGTGTCCGTGTCGTGTGCACCAACACTCGTTGGACACTCTGACACGTGACAGATCCAAGATGGACTACTCCTACAAGTAAAGGGTGTTTGAAAAGATATTAGTTGTGCTCAAAAGGTTATGAATTGATTGTTAAGTCCAATCTTAATATCTTGATTTTGAGTGGCAATGCGTAGTGGACTCGTAACTTCAACTCCATTAACAATTTACTTGCTTTACAAATCAGAAGCCACCTTGATTTTCTTTTTCCCTTAAGTGTTATTTTTTTAAAATAAAATGTTCTGCTATTGCTTTTAGCTTATGAAAGTGTCTCATTCGCCAAAGAAGGGGGTCACCTAAGTTGCATGCCTGCATTGCTCGAAAAAAAATTATATAAATATAAAATATAATTGCACTTGGGCACATCTTTGTTCATGTGCATATACCAAAAAGTGTTTTCTGTGGTAAGAATAATATGACATTTAGTTATCAAAAAAAAACAAAAAAAAAAAAAAAGGGAAGGAAAAAGAGGAAAGATATTATGGTTATTGTTCATCCATGAGTCAACTTGGGTGTTCTCATCTTTTTGGTTATTTTCATGTATAGGTGTTAGTTCCCGCTTCATTTGCGCCACCAGCAGGTGACCAAGTTCAAGTGTTTAATTATGCTTAATTTCTTGTTGGTTTCAATGATTTCAGGCTATTGCAATGCCTCGAGAGATATTGCTCAAAAAAGTTCCCTTTCCACTGCCCACTCCAGCTATATTCAATCTAGATCTAATCAATGCCCTTACTCAAGATACAGTTGTGTCACCAGATGGTTAGTGATATAAAGTTCAAGCTCTAAACTTTTTACTTTCTGTTTTTCAATGACATTTATGCTAATTTAAGATGTCTATATGCATTTTACACCTTTGATTTTGTGGTTGCTTTGCAGCTTTAACTTTTGATGCTCTCGGCATTGTGCCACATAAGCTGAAGGGATATCCTATTGAGTTCCTTCTCTCGTACCGTAAAGGTGGACCACAATATGGTTCTACAGTCAGCGAAAAAGTATCTACAGATGCATACCCATAATGGGGTTCTTTGGTTCTTTAGTTTTTGACTTTTCAAAATTGACACCCAACTGGAAGCTTTGATGCAGGTATGCATGCCTCCATTTGTTTGTACTAGGAAATTTGCTGGTGCAAATTTTCTGCCCCTGAGAGAATGTTTTTTTTATCTCAACACATGTGGTTTAATAATGCTTTAGATCTTTGATCAATTGGTATGATGGTTGGAACCTTAGTTTCAATATTTATGGATGGGGCTAGCCTTTTGAACCATAGGTTTCTAAAGGGTGCTTGCTTTCATTGAGACAAAGCAGAAAATAATAAAGATATGGAGGGCCCTTTTTCAATATGGTTGTATTATTTAAGTCGGAGAATACTAATTAAACTTGTTCTGGGAAAGAAGCAGGTGATATACTTTGCCTGGCTGTTGAGCTTTGGTTTAACTTTCCCCTCGTGTATATTCACACCTGGTTTTCACGTCTCATTGGATTGTTGTGTTTGGAATGGACATCCTTTATTTTTATATTTTTTTTCCTTCATATTTTCTGCAGCTAGGCTGAATATATTGGTAAAGTTAGACCTTGTCTATATATATATATATATATATAGGGTTAATAGTGAATCAATTTATTCTCCATCGTTTATGGACAAATTGATATTTGCTAATGTTGAAGGGGATTTTGGTGTCATTAAGCCTATAAATTATATGATGAAAGAGAGATTTTGAGGAATAACGGTCTATATAATCTTAACATCATGGCTAATAATTTATATTTAATTTTTTTTAAGAAAATTAATCTAAGGTCCCTCTCCTATTTTTAGTAATAGAAGAGATTTACAATATTATTTTATAATGTCTAAGGTCCTTCAACGCCGCACAGAGAAATTTGACTTCTTTCTCTATCAACTTCTCCATTACCGAATCTTTTTCTCTCGTCTCTCGAGCAAAACCTTCTTGATGAACAACATCAGAACTTGTGATGCAACTTGAATATTGATTAAGGTCCATCAGTGCAAGGTGGCTGCTCTCGACGATGTCGGCAACAACGACGGCGGTGGAGAAGGCGAAGTTGATGACGGTGAGGGTTTCCTCTTGAAATTAAGGAATTTGTGTACAAAAATGGACACCGAGGGTTTCTGGAGGTTTGTGATAGCTAAGAAAAAGGAATTGGACTCAATGAGGGCTCAAATGTCGGTTGCCCTAGTTGACTGTGTCGATTTGGCGAGGTTTGTTTTGGAGGCGATTTCGGAGGTGTTTCCGGTGGATAAGAGGTTAGAGAAGAGTGAGAGAGTGAATGATTTGGGATGGGCTTGTGTTCTGATACTGGAATTGTTGATTCCGATGGTGATTGATCCAATTTTGGGGAAGGCCAGGGAAATTTCTCTAGAGAGATAATTTTGTGGGAAGTCGAGGAAGGCACAGAGTTAACAAGATCAAAAGCCTCTTTCGTGAGAACACCTCAATTAGACTGAATATTGCATTACTCATCAGAATTAGCCACTAGATTACAAGTCGCCTTTGTCAAGTTGATTTCCTTCGTAATTTGATTCTTTCTCTGAGTTTCACAATTTTAGTACTTTCAACAGCAATGGAAGAAAACCACCAGATTTTTCAGCATAGAGTTTGTCATTTACCTTACTTCTTTCGTCAACCTCTATATCATGTTGCATCTCCAAACCCTCTGATGTTGAATCGCAAGCTTTGTCGTTCATGATCATTTCCTTCCCAGAATTGTCATCAATCTGTTCATCAACATTCTCAACCTCTGGAGTTGCTGCTGCAAGAGGCAAATCTGCAACTTGTGATGGAATAAAATTCTCACTGAAGTCCCTGAATGTTAATCCAGGGTTTTCATTAGGACCTGAGGAGTTTACCTTCTTTTCTAACTTGTGATGCAACTTGAATATTGATTAAGTTTACCTTCTTTTCTAACCATGCCGCCAGTGAAATTTAATTTCCAAAATTTCTCTGGAGAGGGAAGTACAAGGTAGGCAAGAGAAAAAAATTTCTCTTGAGAGAAGGGAAGGTCAGAGAAATTTATAGTGTGAAGTCTAGGGAAGGTCAAAGAAATTTTTAAAATTTCTCTAGAAAGACCAAATTTTTCTGTGATGTCGAATTTTCTTTGGATCAAATTGAAGAATCTTAGACATTATTAAAATATTGAATGTTCTTTATGCTATAAAATTTTAATAACAGGGACCCTAAAAAAAAATCTCCTTTTTTCATATATTTATATATAATTTGGATTTTGAATTGCTAGGATTGTTTAGTATGTTTGCCCCAATTCGATCTGAATTTAATTCAAGGTTTTACATCTGTCGAAGTCTGCATCAAATTTAATGTTATGTTGCCCAAATCTTGAAAAATTTAAAGGTTTACTTGGGTTGTGCCTGTTGAAGTTGCATCCAAAAAAAAAAAAAAGTGGTGTGTTGTGCGAGCAATTATTTAATGTTGCAAGAACTATGCCTCCTTTTATATCAGCAAAAACGGTGTTAGGTCTTAGGCTCAGAATCTCAATGTAAACTTTTCAAATTATTGAATTTATAAATTATAAAAAAGTACATGTCATAAGATCTCAAACTTTTAATTAATAGAAATTAAATTAATTATTAAAGTAAGTTTTAAAATGCAAGTGTATGCCATTATTAATAAGGAAATGTTTTCAAGGTTTCTTTCAATATAGTCTTTTTGAAAATGTTTATTAAAAAAATGAAGGGTTAAGATCCCTTTAATTTTTAGTGAGTATTTTACTTATGAGCCCATATATGTTGATTGCATTAATTATGAAAAGTGTACAAATATATCTCTTTTGGAGGGAGTCCATCGGTGGTGAAAGTGATGTATTTTCACAGTTGATGGGGGTCAAAATTTACGAGTTCATAGATAGGAGGTAAAATGATATTCGTTGATAGTTGATGGGGTTTTAATGTAATTAATCGAAAAATAAATTAAGTTTTTATTTTTTTAAATCCTTCTAAAAATGTTTATACAAAATATAATAGATTTGTATGTAAAAGTTTTAACAATTAATTTTTAATTACATTGTTTTTAATTGTAAAATCATATTGACAAAAATAAAAATAACATGAATTGTAGAAAAAAAGATAGAAGTAATAATTACAGGACTCTTAACGTCATCTATAATATAACATGAATTATAGTAAATCCTAAAATAAAATAAAGCAAGTTAAAATTTAGGGATTTTTTTATTCAGTTTTTTAGAAAATACTTTGTATGACCACTTCCGGTCGCCATGGCCAGGGCAACAACAAATATTTGGGTGACTACCACTGGTTGCCGGTGGTCATTTTTCGGCGATTCTCCGGTGAACACCAGCGATGTAAAATTTCAGTAACTTAGCACTGTCAAATTTCACTTTGCAAAAGAGTCCCCAAAAAAATTTGTAATTGACGCGGAGAAATTTTATTGTGCTAAGTTAATGAAATTTTACTATTTTCAACCCAAAAAAAATAATAAAAAATTGATGGCTAAAAATTGCAAAATTGAAAAGTCAATTGAAAATTCCTTATCTTAGCACAATTTTACTCTAATACAATGAAGTTTAAATGTTTTCAAAATATAAAAATTCTCAATAAATGGCTAAAAATTATGAAATTGAAATTCAATTGAACTTTTACTGTAAGCACATTGGTTAGAGAAATTGCTCTGTATTTGATTAATTAAATCCACTACTTACTAGTGAATTTAAACTGAAGTTCATGAAATTTCACTAATTAAAAGTTCAAGAAATTTCACTATCCAAATCTACTGAAATTGCAGAAAGTCAATAAAATTTCAGTAACTAATTTGATTTGAACTTCAACAAAATCTAAATGTTTTTACATTATTACAACAAACAATATCTACTAAACAATAACACAAAAGTCAAATAAAAGAATGACAAAGAAAGAAATAAAAGATAAATGAATCATAAAATAACATAGAGATCCAAAATTTATGTTCTTAACATTTTTTTTTTCAAGTTTCAGTGTATGGGTGCAATGCTAGGGTTACATATTATTAACAACAAAAAAATGAAATACTTGGGTTGTGACAATCCTTTTTTTTATTATTTTTATTTTTTTATCAGCAAAGCAAGAGAAATTTTATTTATGAGACAACAAAAAAAAAAAGGAGTTGCAACACAAGGCATAGGAAGAACTGCATTATTATCAAGACATTACATCTCAATTATATTGGCACTCGATGCAAGACCAATCATGTGCAATCCCCAAAGTCGAAAGCCCAGAGTTGAAGAGATTACAACTCCAAACAAGTAGACCTAAAATAGATATCCTCATTATATATTTCAAAATTCAAAAATGAAAATAATTTAGCAAGTTAAAAATTCATACAATGCTAATAAGTCTAATTATCATATGCGTTTAGCTGTACATAGAACAGGTTGACTACTAAAGCAAAGCAAACCAAACCAAACCAAGTCTTAAGTCCCATCAAATAGAGTCGACTACATGAATTCTTCTTCTCCGTGCGTCTCTATCAAAAGTCATTTTCGTTAGTCAAGCTACCTTTTATTGGTCATGACATTTTTCCTTTCACATAGGCAAAAGAAAGTGGCAAGTGATGTAACAATATCAAGAGCGAGTCCATGAAATACAAGCCATTCACCCCAATGTATCACCATAGACACAAAATATGTTATGAGAGCGGGAGCATATATGTAGTACACATCAGCTCTACAAGGAGATCAAGTAAGTTGTTCAAAATTTGCATTTTCACTCAAAATCCAAATACAGCAAGACCAGTGCGGTGGTAGATGAAAGTGGAAGAGAGAAGGATATATATACATACATCTTCATTTTTTGACAAATTGTAAGCCGTTCTTGTTAGCATATCTCTCCATGAATCTCATAAATCTATCCCAGTCCCTTGGAGTCCGCATTACATACTTGGCTTCAATCGCTGCAGGCTTTCCATTGATAAACTTGGCACTTACATCAACCGACTGAAGGACCCCTTCTTCATCAATCATGAAGAAACCAGTGATATCACCTAATTCGCTAGACGAGTCAAAAACCGAGGGTTGCTCAAACCTGAATATAGCCATTCCATTAGTGCCGTCCCTTGATTTGGTTAGCTTCACATCTGGAATTGTCTGTTCATCAGTTCCTTGAATGAACTGAATTGTAGGTTTGACCATCATTATGCTGAGTGTAGGAATTTGAGAACTTCTTCGTGAGGCTGCCCAACATGAACGTTGCAGGCGCAGAGGTTGGCCACTGAATGGGGACCGTGCACTTCGATGAACAGCCCCAGCTGCCATGCCTATTAAACAAAAAACAAATGTTGTATTTAACATCAATTGCTAGCCACTATCTAATATATTGTACTTAACAGTCTTTATGAGGAATGAGTGTTTTAATAGACTGGCACAAAGACTGAAAGACCTTTATTCCCATAAGAAAAGTGCGTGTAACACATCTTAATTCACATGTGGACCTTGTAAAAAATTGTTTAGTTGTCCATAGTGGACGAAATAGAACACCCCTATATTCAAGTCAGTTTGGCTTGAGCATAGCTGAATCGCCGTGTTTCTTCTTTGATTATCATTCCAGTACCTATGCAACCAGTCCTCCTAGGATCGGATTTCCATCCAGTAAGCAAAGGCTCAAGATAGTTGAATACCTTCCTGTATTATCTCTATCTGAATATCACTATTGATACTGCATGAGTTGCACCGAGTTTCATATAACAAATTTACAACACAGTTCATTGTTGTACTTCTGTCTTCTTGAGTTCAGTTCCAGGAAATACTGATCTAAACAAATGGTTCAGAGTTTTAGACAAGTTTCAGAGCTAAAAGACCCATGTTGGCATGTGATAAGTCCTCCCACATTGGAAGTTTGCATGAGAGTCTTGGGTATATATACATAGTTCTTTTTTATCGGCCGTGAGTCTAAGGTATATAAGAACGATGAAGCCAAATAATATCCTTGGCTATCCTTTGGGGAGAGTTCCTGTTCTGTCCCTAGGATGCTGCATTTTTTAAAT
Source organism: Camellia sinensis (assembly GCF_055761805.1). Taxonomy (NCBI): domain Eukaryota; kingdom Viridiplantae; phylum Streptophyta; class Magnoliopsida; order Ericales; family Theaceae; genus Camellia; species Camellia sinensis. The sequence continues at coordinate 97,415,724 of NC_138972.1, forward strand.
ATAATAGACATGCATTTGATTCATCTTGGAATATGCTGCATTTTTTGAGATGTACTGGACATGCATTTGATTCGCCTTGGAATATGAAATTCTCTCAGTTATGATATAGCATTAATTTGACATTACTATCACAATCCTAATAAGACATCCTCTTGGGAGCACTCTGATAAAAAAAGGGTTCTTCCAATTCTGGCTTAGAAATCTAAGAAATGCTTTGAAATCCCAAATCATACAATATAATCCTTTTTATATCATATTTTTAAGCTGTTCCAAAACATCACAATAAAACTCCACCAGAAAATTAAGGAGGAGAAGAAAAAAACAAAAAATCAAAGCAAATGATGCAGGACAAACAATCCATAAAACATAATTTTCAAATTTAACAAGATAACATGCTAACAAGTGGATGAATGCTATGTCCCTTTGCTATATGCATAATGCAGTCCAACCAAATGAGCATATATTCAAAATTGAAAATACACAAATGCAGTCTTATGAGTAGTCAGGGAAGAAAAAATAAAAATATTAATGCAGACAAAGAACTGACTTTGTTCAAGTAGAAAGTGTTGTATGAATAAGGGGAATGCCTATATAACAACGGGGGTGAGGCAATTAGAAGGACGATATTATGATTCAGATGAGTACATTGCTGGGCTGAAATCATATTAATTCAGCCAATTCAAGTGGTTGGTTGGCATCAAAGGCTATGTTGATTTTTATTTTTATTTTTTTTCTATGTCGTATTTATTTGTTGGATTTTCCAGTAAAATGTCTGTAGCAAAAGACCATGTCAAATTTCAGAAGGAAAAAAAAAAAAAAAAGGATTAAAAACCTCAAGCCATGACGAAGACCCATTTCAGCCTTATATGTTCTTTCCCTTCATCATGTGTAAAGAAGAGCAACAATTACACCCAAAAAAAGAAAAAGAAGGCCCAATTAGTACATATTAATGTGTTTGGGAGAGAAAAGATTGAGTACAAACCATAATACACAAAATAGTGGCCCCAAACTTGAGCTCTTAGGCCAAGTCTTAACAATTACGCCAAAGAAAAAAAAAACATAATTTTCTGGGAAAGATTCAAACAGGGGGTTTCCATCTACAGCCAAGTATTGAACACAGAGAGAGAGAGAGAGAGAGAGAGAGAGAGAGATGAATACCTGAAAGAAAGCGAGTCTGGTGTGGGCAATGAGACACTGGCGAGGAGAATGCGAGCGACTGCAGTGATGATGCCATTGTAATGAGAGAAGAAGAAGAAGAAGAAGAGGAAGAAGAAGGAAGCAGCTTAGAGAGAGAGAGAGAAAGAGCGATAAATAGAGGGGAGGCTTGATGTGTGGGTGTGGACGTTGTTGGTGTGTGTGTGTGTGTAATAACGACAGCCATTCACTTGCAACATTCTTAGCTTTTCAAACGATTGGCAGAAGATGAGAGAGAGAGAGAGAGAGAGAGAGAGAGTGTGTGTGTGTGTGTGTGTGTGAAAGTTGCTGCCTTGCTGGGATGGTTGGGTTGGGTTAGATTGAGAGGTTTGGTTTGGAAATTGACCCTTTTTTTTTCTTTTTTCTTTTTTAAAAAAAAATATGTAAAAAGTTAAATAGAATGATTTAATAATTAGAAAAAATCAGTCTAAGGTTCCTATCCAACTTTTAGTAATGGATTAGGTCCACAATCTGTTCTTTTGTAGTCTAAGGTCCCTCACCCCATCCCCTCTCCATCCACGTTGTCCTGAGCTTGATCACCGTTGGCTCCAAATCCCCAACCCTTGACCAGTTGCTCTCCTTCCTGTATTCAGCTCCTCCGCCAGGGACACATTGATCGACTCAGCGATTTGAGCTACGTGCTCTTTGTGCTGCTCTATCAACTGTAACGTGCGATCGTATGCCTTTGCCACCCATTCTCTTACTTCGTTGTCGATGATTGCAGCGGTCTTGCTGTTGTACGACTTCGTCATCTCAAATGTGTCCTCTCTTTGAGGAAAGGAGAGAAGACCTACTTTATCGCTAAAACCATAGATCGTCACTTGAGCATAGGTCATCTTGGTCACCTTTTCCAAGTCGTTTTGGACTCCTGTTGAAATCCTTCCCAACAAAACCTAATTCCAAAGCAAAATCAGATTCATGAGAATTGAAAGATCCAAAATCAGATTCACCTAGAATGATGTTCGGATGGATCAGCAGCTGGAGGTAATAGAGTATATAAGTGACAGATCAGAGAAAAACCAAGCCGCTAAAATTTCTCTGGATTGATCCAAAGAAATTTCAAAATTTCTCTGGAGAGGTAATGTTGATATAGCTAGTTATCTATGTGTTGTGGTGTGTGTGTGTGCCGTGTATGTGTGTGACTGTGTGCATGGGTTGTGTATGTGCATGGGTTGAAGTTGTGTGTGTGCAGTGTGAAGCTCGAAAAATGAAGCTGCCGTGGTTGACATTTGAAGGTTGAGAGAATGCAGCTGTCCAAAGATACTCAGGTTCAGCTTGAGAAGATCAAGTAAGCTAAGTAGTCGGATTCGAATGGTAACAGAAAATAGAATTTTTTGGCTAATGTTTTTTGGCTAATGTTTGATTGGTCTTCACAGAATGTTTTTGTAAATGAAAAAAACCAACCTGGTGAATTCTCAAACCAGAGAAATCCTCAATTGTTATTTTTAATAAACCAGAGAAATTCTCAATTGATATTTCAATAACAAACCAGAGATATTCTCAGATTTTTCCAGAATTTCTCTGGTTCTGGTAAGTTGCCATTGTTATCCCTTCTAATGTTGCATACATATTACAATGTGGAATTTTTCTAGTTGAACATTGTTCAACAGAGAAACACTTTCGATTGAAAAAATCAACTAGAAAAAAGCGAAGAACAGATTTGGGTAAGTTGCAGAAATTTTTCCAGATATTACAAACCAGAGAAATTCTCAATTGTTGTTTTTAATAAACCAAAGAAATTCTCAATTGATATTTCAATAACAAACCAGAGAAATACTCAGAATTTTCCAGAATTTCTCTGGTTCTGGTAAGTTGCCATTGTTATCCCATTCTAATGTTGCTTACATATTACAATGTGGAATTTTTCCAGTTGAATTCAGTTGAACAACGTTACTTACCTAATGAATCACAATGATTTGGATGTGAATGAGAAGAAAAGTAGAGAAACTCATCCAGAGAAATTTGGTCCAGAGAAATTTCTCTGGGCCAGAATTTCTCTGACCAATTTTCTCTGCATTGAAATTTCTCTGGACTGAAATTTCTCTGGACCAAATTTCTCTGGACCAATTTTCTCTGGATTGAAATTTCTCTGAACTGAAATTTCTCTGGATCAAGGTTGAGGGACCTTAGACATTATGAAAATATTATTGAGGGACCTTAGACATTATGAAAATATTTGGTGTCCTTTATGCTATAAAATCATAATACCAGGGAGCATGTGAAGGCCGAGCATCAGAGGCCAGCGGGTTTGTTGCAACCCTTACCTATTGCCGAGTGGAAGTGGGAGCATGTCACTATGGACTTAGTTGTAGGTCTTCCGAGGACTCAGCGGGGTAGTGATGCCATTTGGGTGGTTATAGACTGGTTGACTAAGTCGACGCACTTCATTCCTATGCGCGTGAGAGATTTGGTAAATCATATCGCCGACTTGTATATTCGGGACATAGTGAGATTGCACGGAATCCCAATGACGATCGTCTCAGATAGAGATCCTCGTTTTACTGCTAGGTTGTGGCAGAGTTTGCAGAGTGCCTTGGGCACTAAGTTGACCTTTAGTACGGCCTATCATCCTCAGACTGACGGGAAGTCCGAGCGTACTATTCAGATCCTTGAGGATATGCTTCGAGGTTGTGTCCTTGACTTTAGTGGGACGTGAGAGAGGCACTTGCCCTTAGTGGAGTTTGCCTACAACAACAGTTTTCAGTCTAGCATCGGTATGGCACCGTTTGAGGCCTTGTATGGCCAACCGTGTAGGTCTCCAGTGTGTTGGGCCGAGGTGGGTGATGTACCTTTGTTGGGTCTGGAGTTGGTTAGGGAGACGATGGAGAAAGTTGAGCTTATCCGTAAGAGGCTTGTTACAGCCCAGAGTCGCCAAAAGAGTTATGCCGACCGTAGGAGGAGGCCTTTGGCGTTTGAGGTAGGTGATCATGTCTTCTTGAAAATATCACCTAGGCGAGGTTTGATGAGGTTCGGGAGGAGTGGGAAGTTATCCCCTCGGTTTATTGGTCCCTTTGAGATCCTCGAGAGGATTGGAGAAGTTGCTTATCGTTTGGCTTTGCCACCACAGTTGTCCGGGGTTCATGACGTCTTTCATGTTAGTATGCTTCGGAAGTATGAGCCGGATCCATCCCATGTGTTAGATTGGACCGACTTAGAGGTAGATGAGGATGCCTCGTATGAGGAGAGACCGGTGCGGGTCTTAGATAGGCGGGATCACGTCTTGCGAGGCAAGACCATTCCCTTGGTAAAGGTTTTGTGGAAACATCACGGAGTGGAGGAAGCCACTTGGGAACGCGAGTTGGAAGTCCGTGAGAAGTATCCGGACATGTTTATCGATGTGTAATTTTGTAATGAAACTTTATAATATTGTTGAACTTTAAGAACATTGTATGTGTCTTAAGTTGTAAAGCATTGTGAATGTTTTGGCTAATGGAAGTTTGTTTTAACATTGCATATGTTAATGTATCGTGGGAATGCAAGCATGATGACAATGTTGCATGTATGATTGAATTGTGGAAAATGAGTTGAAATTGGTAAATTTCAAAGAAATGCATGTTGATAATGCAAGTTGTTTTAAATAATGTGTTTTGCCTCTTGAAAAGAGATGGGATTGACCGGTAATGGGTCGGGTTGTTTAATATTATGTTGTAATATTGTTGAAAATGGAGAAAACTTGTGTTTAATTTCGGGGACGAAATTCTTTAAGGGGGGGAGGTTATAGCGATCCCAGTTGTCCCTTTACTGTTTTGTTGTATTCTGGACTCGGTTCCGTGATGTTGGTAGTGGTACACCTTGTTGTCATCCTTTAATTCCACTTGATTGAGTTTTAGGATGTATTGAGCAGAGTTGTTACAGGTTGGTTAGGCCTTGGTTTCAATTCCTTGTTACCCAGTTTTTAAGGGGTCCGCTCGAGCGGGTCTTCTTGCGCTCGAGCGGAGATTGCACACTCCCAGTTTTTTGTGTCCCTGCAAAACTTCTGCAGGTGTGTTTTTCACGCTCGAGTGGGTTTCTCTACGCTCGAGCGGGTACTTTGGCGCTCGAGCGGGTACTTTGGCGCTCGAGCGGGTAGTACCTTTGGGTGTAAGTTCTAGGAGCAGGAAATCTACGCTCGAGCGGACTGGTTTTCGCGCTCGAGCAGGTTTACTTTATTCTTGTGTCTTGGCGCTCGAGCGGGTCCTTTTGCGCTCGAGCGGACCTAGTTTTTGTTCTTGACGCTCGAGCGTTGTATTTTCCGCTCGAGTGGGAATGTCGTATATCAGTTAACTGTGGGGCAATTTTAAATCACTTTTTTTCACTCTTTCTCTCTCTTACTTTTCTGAAAAGGCCATTTGAGAGCCTCTCTCTCTAAAACCTTGCCTTCTCTCTAGATATTGATCTAGCTTGGGTGTTTTCCTCACCTTTGGTCTTTACAAAAAGGTTGTTGATCGTCGTGGGCTATCTTTTGATCCGAGGAGCTCGTGGTTTGGAGCAACTTCGTTTTCACCATCTTCTCCTTTGGGTCTCATCTTTTGAGGTAGGGATTCCTACTCACTCTTATGGGTTTTAACCTAAATTTTGAGCCTGTTGTTTAAATGATTGATTTTGGGACTTAGGGTTTCAAAATGTGTTAAAGAGGGTTTTATGATTTTGGGCTCATAATATGTATTTTGGGTTTCAAAATGATGATATTGTTGTTGGTTGGTGATATTGGAACCTTTGGGTTAATATCGAGAGTTGGGGGTAAAAGCCCTAATTTGTTGTTTAAAATTAATTGGTATAATTAATTTGGGAAAATTGTGAACTTATGGAATTGAGTTGGAAATAATGAAATTGGCTCATTATGTTGTGAAATGATGGAGTTGGATTTATAAATCGCTCACTTTTGAAAATATTGATATTTTATCTGTTGGAGCTTTTATTATCTGTTTAGAAATAATTGCTTGGGCTACCGGTGGAGGGTAGTTTTGATTGTTGTAGACAATGCATGATGATTAGGCAAACAAAAACTAATCAATTGGATATGTCATAGAATATGACGGTTGACATAATACATTAACGTTATGTATTGATTGATTGTATATATAACCTTTGTATATATATGCATTGTGTGTGTGGGAGGAGATAGGGGATGTACTCCACGGTTTAGGGGAAGATAGGGGATGGACCTCTAAACCGGATGTTGTTTGGGAGGAGATAGGGGATGGACTCCACTGATATAGCTCATATGCTTGTCAGATAATGTGTTGATATAGCTCATATGCTTATCCTTGGAAGTGTTGATACAGCTCATATGCTTGTCATTGGAAGTGTTGATATAGCTAATATGCATATCTGCTGAAATGTGGGTACAGCTTGTATGCTTACCTGTTGAAATGTTGATACAACTAGTATGTTTATCTATTGTGATAATGAGAAATGTTTAATATGAGTCACTGTCTCATATAAGTGGTTGGCCAAGTTCTGAGCCATTGATGTAAATTGTGAAATTGATAAGAAATGGAAACTGAAATGAAACATGAACGTAGTGGTCATGAGATGGAAATGGGTTATGAATTGGTTTATGAAAATTGAACATTTATCAATTGCTAATGTCTTAGTTATTGCTCATACTATGTTTAGCATATCTCTATTGGGCGTTGGCTCACCATTTATGGGACATTATTTTCAGGTACAGGTAGTATGCCACCTCCAAGGACGTAGCTTGGATGATAATGAGAGTTGAAGACTCTTTCTTTTGTTTATTTTGATGTATTACATGTAAATTCCAGCCAAGGACTTAATATGTATTGAGTTAGTACTCTTCTTTTTGTAACCAAGTGTTAACTTGGAAAGCTGTAAGCCCATAGGGCATTTGCTTTTGTTGTTAACATGTAATACAGTTGTAAGAATTACTCTGATAAATAGAAATGGTTGATTTCTTTTATATCAATGCATGTCTGAAAGGTTGGGTATTATGTATTATTTTGAGGGCGTTACAATCTCTCTCATTTTACGAAAAAAATATCAAATTATGAACTTTCAACTTTTTATAATGTGAAAATTTTAAAAATAACGCAACAAAAAATCTGAACAAAAATAAAAATAAAAATACAATGTGAATGTTCACAATAAACAACAAATATACAACTAATTTTTGAAAAAAAATAAAACACATACTAAAGTACAATATGAATGTTCATAATAAACAATAAACATACAACTAACTTTCAAAAAAATAAAATTCATACCAAAATACAATACGAATGTTTACAATTTACAATTAAGATACAAATAACCTTAAAAAAAATAAATCCATACTAATGTGAACATTTATACAGCAATGTGAAAATATAAAATAAAAATAAAAAAGTAAAAATCGACTATTTCGATTGTTCAATGGTAACAAAAATGATTGTTCAACCAACAAGCATAATAACAAAAATAATAAACATACAACTAACTTTTGAAAAAAACAAAACTCATACCAAAATATAATATGAATATTCACAATTCACACTTTACAATTAACATACAACTTAGCTTAAAAAAATAAACTCATATCAATGTGAATATTTACACTGCAACGTAAAAATATAAAATAAAATTTTAAAAAATAAAAATCGACTATTTTGATTGTTCAATGATAACAAAATGATTATACAACCAACAAGCATAGTAACAAAAATAACAACATACAACTAACTTTTAAAAAAACTTTTTTTAAAAAAAAACTCATAACAAAATACAATGTGAATATTCACAATTCACAATCAACATACAACTAGCCTTAAAAAAACTTAAGGCTGTGTTTGGAGAAGCTTTCCAAACACATTTTCACCCATTGTTTTGAATATGTTGTTTGTTTAGAGTTTTTAAAAATTAATTCCACACCCACTTTTGAAAACTCTTTCCAAGACAGAAAATTTAAGCTAACCGGTCGTCCTCTCAGACGTCCGGCCGCTTGACTGAAACAGTGCTATTTTTTTATTTTATTTATTTATTTTTTGCAAGTGGCACCTATTGTTTTTTATATTTTAAATAAAAAAAAAATAGAATTTTTAAATTTTTATGAGTTTTGAATAGAATTTTGAATCTTGTGTTTGATTATGAGTTATAAGTTTTTGTATCAAATATCATATGTCATATCAAAAAAATTTCACTCAATTCAAAACTCATTCACCAAATAAATTTTTCACACTCAGATCATAATTCTTATACTCACAAACTCAAAATACAACTCTATTCTCAAATCATATTTAGAAAACTCTATCAAACACTACCTAAATTCATACAAATGTAAACATTTACACTGCAATATGAAAACATGAAATAAAATTGAAAAGAAAAAAAATTGATTATTCCGATTGTTTAATGACAACAAAAAATAATGGTTTAAATAATAAATATAGTAACAAACAATATACAAAAAATATCAAACAATATATAAAAAAATCATCAAATAGTTCATATATATTGACACACCTTTTTAGAAAAATTAGTATATAATCAACGTCGGTATAATACCAGTGAATAAACTACACAATATCAGTGGTTACACAAATTGATGAAGAGATTATGATTTATGTGTAACAAAGGCAAAAAAATGATTGTTCATCATCAGTTTACTATCATCTCTGTTGTGAGTCCATCATCATCTCTATTATCGGTTTACAACTAACATTCTCTTCCAAATGTTCTTCTATGGCAGGACCTTAATGCAAAATAATGGTGAAGAAAGATCCTCAATTAAGTGAATCCCTCACATTGAGATAAAGAAAATACTAAGAATAATAATCTTCCATATATACCACAAATAAAATATATCTAATAATTGATATTTTCTCTCCTAAATATATAGTAATATATATATATATATATATTATAATCAAAATCTATAAGAATAAAATAGTTCACATAATAATTCTAATAGTTCACCTATTAGAATATAAGTCTAAATATATAAGACTTGATCGAACATTGTAAAACTTTACGAATTTATTGGGTTATAAGTCTACTAAATGAAATTCATAAATAAATAATATTGATTTTTCTTTTAATATGTTTATATATATTGTATATATAAGTGTATAATTAAAATTTTAATTGTAACTTTAGTCTTATACGTAAATATGAATTTATAATTTTTTTAGTTCGTTAAGATTTGTGAACAGACTCGCATTCGAGCTTGAGTCAAGTCTAAACCAACTCGGTTCGTTAAATTTTTATTGAGTTGGAGCTTGAATTCAAATTCATTAAAATTTTAATAAATAAGACTAAAGATACTAAAATTCAGTTCGACTCAACTCGATTGCAACTAGTTATGAGGTATGTGGTTTGCTTAATTATGAGATTTTTTAGTAATTTATGATTAATTCTGTTATAATCTTTGTGGTGGTTGTTCCTTACAAGAATATTATGATATTTTTATTATTATGAATCAATTTAATTTTGATTATAATCCAAATTAGCGGCATGAATCATTATGGCTTAAATTTTGAGGGTTTTAAAGTGTGCAGAATAACTCTTCCCTTCTGTAAACATTATTTTGTTGTTTTTGTTTTGAGAAAATAGATAACAATGCCTTCGTTTATGAAATGGGTTGGTTGTTTGATTTTTTAAAATTTTTTGGTTATTAACTTGGGCTAAAAGTTTTCGTTTTGAGCGAGTTTTTTGATTTTTTCTTACTTTAGTGATAGAAAAAATGAAATGATTATAGTTTGAATATGATATTTTGTCATATTAACTTTTTAACCCATTTTATCTTTTTGTAACTATTTTAACTTCAACCTCATATGCCAAACATAGCTAATAGCATAACCAAATATCTGTTAAAAAAAAAAAAAAAGAATAATTAAATACAGTCGTGCTAGAGGCCTCAAAATTTCAAGGCTCGAATGTTTCGAATCATGTCTTTTTTGGAGAAGGATGGTTATATGTAGGGATGTGTTAAAAAACTAGATATTCCTCGCCAACTCAACTTGTGTGGTTTGATAAGGTGAATCGATTGGGTTAGACTGATTTGATGATAAAATTGACTGATCAGTTAGACTACTGATTAAAATTTGTTAATTTCATATAATTTTGTACAAATCCCTACTATATTTTTATTTTAAATCAAGAAGACTCGAAGGAAATTGAGCAGCCTAACTGATCAATCAATATTATCATTATCAAACCACATAGGTTGAATTAGTACGAGATGTCTAATTTTTTAGCCTACACATAACTACCCTTGCCAAAAAAATCAAACCAACACAAATAAAAATAAAAAAAAAGAAAAAGAAAATTCAAAGCATTGGAGTTTCAAAATTTCGGCCCTCAATAATTTTTCAATTAAATAATAGTATATTTAGCCAGGTCACGAGACGGCTTAATCCCGTAAACATTTTTGACTTGGACTTAATGCCACCCATCCCCCCCCCCCCCCCCTCCTTTTTTTCTTTTTTTTGTTGTTATTTCTCTCCTCCTTTTTTTCTTTTCTTTTTCTTTTTTCTCTCTCTCACTTGCAACCAAACAAGAGAATTTTTATTATTATTATTTATGTTTTTGTTTTTTTCTTTTCTATACTTCATAGTTTTTTAGCTTTGGAATTTCTAAACTACAGTTTTTTAGTTTGTAACGTGAACAAACGAGTCGCAAGGATTCTATTCTGGTTAATTCTAACTTCCAAGGCCATCTATTCAAATTGAATTAAAAAATTTCATTCGACACTCAAATAAACAAATTCAAATTTTAGTAAAATTGTCGAGTGTTATTTTGGAGTGGAAGCTATGGGTTAAAATAAAAGACTAGTGGAAAGTTCGGACAAAAATGCCCGACGTATTAAGTTTGATTTGGACAAAAAAATTGAGTGACAGAAAGTCTCAAATCAAAACCCAATTCAGTGTGTACGCTCGAGTAGAGGAGTTGAGGGAATTTTAATTTACTCAATTTTAAGTTTCGAGTACAGATAAAAGGCGAAGATGATGCTATTGTAGTCCGCACAGAGTGCCAATGTCAAATTCAAGAAGTTCCCATCGGTTGCTTGGCCTCAAAAGTTGTTTATCCATTTATATTGCAACAATACTTCCATGTAACTGAAATGGCCTTGGTAGAGCCGCGTGGAGAAAAAAGATTCATGTAGCCGACCCCATTTGATGAGAGTTAAGGCTTGATTTGGTTTGGTTTGGTTTAATACTTCCATGTAACCTACAGGATTGAAGAGGACCCAAAAAACTAATTTAATAAAACTTTAAAAATAAATATAATCTATCCATATGCCAGTATTGCGGTTTACAGCCATCTTAGCAGTGAGCTTAAAGCTGCATACTCAAATCTCATGATTCATCTACATGAAACAAATTCATAATTAGGATCCAGAAGCTCTACTGTCAATTTTCAAGAGTTTTTCCAATCATAACAGGGGCGTGCCATTTGTTTTCCAAACAAGGATTAAAGAATGCATTTCAGAGTGCAGCAAACTCAAAAACCATATCAATAAAGCATCAGGTAATTACAACATCAGAAAGCAACTTTTGGTGTAGTATGCATGTGTATGTAACACAGATAACTAAGATGCTTGCCGCATCTGGACAAAAGGCGATCCCAGAGGATGGATGAATAATATGTGAAGAATATATGCAAACAAATATTGAAATTATCAAAAAAGAAACATATCAACCATAGAGGATCCGATCAGTCATTACTTAAACAAAATGCTTAGATCACGCAGTATTCTCTATTTCTCCTGTGTTTTCACTCGTCAAATGCCGGCTTATGTTCTTCTTACTGAAACTATGGATGGAAATATAATCTAGATGGGTTTACTTAAGTCTCCCATTCCTTTCTTGCAATCTTGTCCCTGCAAAATAAAAATGACAACTTAGATTAAGTATAAAGATATATGCCTCATCTTTGTAGAATGACATTGTTTGTTATGCGTCAACATACCAAGTCCATTAGCCTCAGATGTCCTCATGATTCTAAGTCTCTTCACGGAGCTAAGAAACATCCTGAGATACAAATGACAACAAAACACTATTAGTAATACCATGATCAGATCTTTTCTCCCTTGATATTTGAACAAAAAGTGTAAATATTTTAGGCAGATACTCATATTGAGTCAACAGTCAAGAGCACAGGGGCGTGCCTCTTACTATGAGGGCATCAGTTTATGCTTGAACCATGAACTGCCTATACAGATTACATAAACACAACACAGAAACATATAGGTTGCCTATGATTTGCGAAAACAAAAGAGCACGGAATTTAGTTTATTGCTGAGAAATTTGGTGTTAGGATGATTTCATACAATCAGATGATCTTGATTTGTTTTTGGGTTATCGAGTCATATACTCAGAGCCTGTGTAGTAGAAGGCATTGCCCGAACTTCCTACATTATCGCCACGGTAAGCCCCTAGTGGACTGTGCATTGCCAAATAGTTGATTGGGCATTTGCCTAACGCTGTGTTTGGTTGGAGGACTTGGGAAGAGATTTGAAAAGAAAAAGGGAAAACACGCGTGGAAGTAGATATATTTTATTCACATTTGACCTACCTTTCGCCTTCTCTTTCCAAATTCTACTCAAATCCCCAAACCAAACACAACGTAACTGTTCAAACAAAAAAAAGCATTTGCCTAAGACATGTTTGACCACATAAATCCTTAAAGCACCAGTAATGAAATCCCCAGAGCAAGGATGTCTTGTAGACCAACTTTATTGTGAGAGATATTTTAAGGGAATCAATTTGCATATGGGGCAAAACCCATTTTATCCCATCGTGATATGATCCTAGAGTAGTGGCAGAAACAGAAATTTGATTTGGGGGGTCACTTGGTAATTACAATCTTGCAAAAAAAAATTTCCCCCTCATAATCAATAACTATAAGACGATAATAATTATTTGAACTATTATTTATAAGCATAAAAACTTAAATATTCATTACAAAAAAAATTAACTAAACCTTTTTTATATTTTGAAAACTTTCTATTGAATGAATAATTTTATATTTATTAACACTAACACTCTTATTAAATATCTTACTAAAAGTGTAAGAGGCTATATATGAAGCCCCCCTCCTCACCACAAACCGCTCCCCAACTAAAAAACACAAACACTTTTAAGAAGGTAACATGCTGTTTTCGATACTGATACAACACGACACTACACGGACTCTTCCTAACACTTAAAGACACATGAGACACATTACAAGTTTAAATAAAATAGCTTAGAATCCAATAACAAAATAAAAAGAATGTAAATTTATACATATTCTCTTCCTTTACACTTTAAAATTATAATTTCTTACTTAAATATTCATATATATGTTATATAAATAATTATTTATCCTTAAAATATATATATATATATATAATTATATATTTTGCACGTTTCCCCTACGTATCGTGCCTTATATTTTCTGAAAATTTACGTGTTGTCGTATTCGTTGGTGTCTATGTAGTGTATGTGTCAGTGTCTGAAGAAAAAGAAAAAGAACGGGAGAAGAAGAAAATTGGAAGAGGGTGTGGCGGGGAGGGAAGAAAGGGTCTAGGGGTTGCAGATTTGGAGGAAGTGAGTGGTAGGGAGGGAGGAGAGGTGCTGGGGGCTTGTGGTGCTGGGCGACGGGGGTGCGGGTTGGGACGATGGGAAGGGCAAGGGCAAGGGGGCTGGTGGGGTAGTCAAACTAGGGCGGGAAACGACTGGATGACGGCATCAGTGGTGGTGGGCTAGTGGAGGAGGTGGGAAAGGAGGGTATAATGAAAAATTAGATATTAAACTTTTAGGGTTTATGCCTTTAATAGTAATTCAGGTCGGGATAAAATTGTAATAAAAAAATGTAGAATGCGGTGTTTCATGAGATAAATGTGTGGTGTAAATAGAATGACCCTTGACTTAAGCGTTTTTCTTATCAACACTCAAAAATGGGCACATATGGCACAATTTCTGTCAATTTAGATGGAAACAAACTAGAGCATATGAGTTACATTCATTGTTCACAGAACTCAAATTGTTATCAAGCACTATGTTTGTATGTTGCAAATGAGCAGAAGATGCATACCCCCAAGGAACATCGCCAGCGAGCATCCAATCTCCTTCTCTGTCTTCATAGGTGAGCACAAACTCAGATGATCCGTCCAATAACTTTGAGGGAGGTCCAGTTGCTTCTGTCCTTATATTATGCGCCTCCATGCTTGGTCCTAATCATAAAGATATTGTCACTCTATCATTCATGAGATGAATACACAAAGTCTGCATAAATACTAGCTAAACACCATAGTTTATCATGTCCAAAACTTAAAACCAAGACCCAAACAGTACTTCAAAAGGATTAACATTTTATGTCGACCACAAACTGAGCAGCAATTCCAAAAAAATTTAAACTTGACCAGCTGCATCCTATTTTATACAAAGTCATAAATATAGTTTGAAACTTAATCTTTGCCCATATGCAAATGCAAGAAAATCAAATGGTTTTCTGATCATTAGTGAACTGTATAGAATTAACTACCCAACTGCTATAACTAACAAAGCTAGTGGCATGCTAAGAGCCACATTTGGATTGGCTTGACCATGAAAATAGCAGTATCTATTAATCTATCCTACTGCAAATTAATTCTGAATAACCAAGCTTTTGAAGCCATAAAATAAACATCCAATAGCTCGTTAGTCTTTCCATTATTTTATTGTTTATTTGTTTCTCATGGGCTTGTTGAGGAGGGGGAGTAGACTGGAGGTGATTTGGATTCAATGAACAAATGTATCGGGAGAAGAAAAAAAAAAACATTAGAAGAGAATATTCATGTCAAAATAGAAAGGAGAAGAACAACTCACGTCTCACACTGGTGGGTCTACAGAACATATCCTCCAATGTTTGTGCTAAGGTTTCATAGCAGTTATGAGCACTCAAATCCACCTTCCTTCCAATTGGAATTCCATCCATATTCACCTTCACAAACAGTGAAGTCTTCAGCTGCCTTTTCTCCTTAACATTGTTCTTGTTCTCATGGATGCCGCTGTTAGTCATATCTACCACACCATTCTTGCTTTTAGTTTTCTCTACTGTGGACTGAAATTCTTCGTTGGCGGGTAATTTTGTTTGGTTCACCATGCTGTTTATCCTATGAGCTCTTAAAGGAGGCCATCCCACAACTTGACGGCTTCAAGAATCAAATTACAATGGGGGGAAAAAATTCCCATTAGATAAGAATCAGTAATTTATGTAGCTGCAATCCAATCACCTCAACAAAATATGTTCATAACTAACATCAGCAATTACCTCGTCCACAAACAGTTAAAAGGGAAAGGATTATAGATACAAGAATTACAATAAAATGCAGCTCATTCAGTCACTCACGAAGAATGCACATAAGATCATTGGCGATCAGGCTGTGGTGCCATTAGACATCAATGAGTATCCAATGGTCTGAATATCTCCGATTTAGAATTTGGCAAGTGTCATAAGTTCTATACAATTAAGGAAAAAACACAGAAGCAATACTATGCATATATATATATATATATATATTTCAGTCACAGGCTGATACAACTTATTAGTTTCTTATCATCATAAGACAGAATAATTAATGTTGATTTTAAATTCAGAACTGCCGCTACTGCATCATTTTGGGGTTGGGGATGTGATGAGCATTCCTTAATCACCTCTGTTGTTTGAGCAAGGGACCTCTGGGCAGCAAACCATGACCTTCACTACCTCAAAATGTCAAGCATAACTGCTGACATGAAGCTATGACAATATGAAGAGATGACATCATGAACGATATGAAGGCCTTACAAGTGCAGTTAATTTTGTGAACCAAATCGACACCCTCTCTCATGCAGTGGGGACATAACAGCCTTGAACGACATATAAACTCATCAGTTTATCCTCTCTAGCCAGATTCATAGAAATGTAAACCTCAAGAAAGTGAAAAAGAACATGATTCTTTCCTTGAAGCTTGCTTTCGGGTTTACTCTCTGTCATTCATATGCGGGGTCTGGAACATGTTTTCCCTTAATCAGACAGTCCTTGTATCCAAATCCCAAATCATTGAAATAACACAAATTACTCTAAATAAGAAACAATACATCATCATTTCTCTTAATTAATTTTGCTTCCTCACCAAAAATTTTTGTGTGTAAATCTCTGTTCATGCCATATGTCGTTTTATTTGCGTCACGTGGGTACAAAATCCCAACACATACAAGATTACAGTCGAACAGAGAATAAAGAAAAACAACCCTCAAAAGAAAACTTTTATTTATTTATTTCTGGAATCAGATGCCTCCTGTAATTAAAAACTAATAACAAAAGATAATAAAGGGGAAAGAAAGACAAGACAGGGTTTGGCAAACACATAAAAAAAGAGAAGAACCAAAGATGGAAATACAAACCCATCTAAAATTTGAAGTCAAGAATCGAATGAAAACATTAAAACACACAAACAGTTACTCAGATTAGATATAAATGAACATAAATACAAACAAAGCCAAAAACCCAAAAAATAAAAAAATAAAAGTTGTGAGAGATGGGGGGGGTTTACCTGACACCACCATTAGGAGGTGATGGTGCAACAGAATCAGCACTTCTCTTGGTGCCGGCGGAGAAATTAGCTTTAGTCATGGAAGAAGAAGAAGATGATGATGATGACAAAGAAGGGGAAGGGGAAGGGGAATTAGAAGAAGAAGAAGAAGGGTTTGAAGGCATCATAGAAGGGAAGTCTTGAGCAGTCAAGATCCTGGCATATTGACCCCATCGGGGTGTTGGGTTTGGGGTCAGGGATGATGATTTAGACTTCAAAGCACCACCACCACCACCACCACCACCACCACCACCAAGGCTCAAGCCAAGACCCAACTGGAGCTCAGACTCATCTGGGTGTGGGTAGGAAGAAGATTCTTCAGAAGTCAAGGCGAGGTTGTCATCCGTGGACACCGTCGACATAGACCCACCATTTGTCGAACCCCCAGATGACCCTCCTCCTCCTCCTCCTCCTCCTCCACCAGCGGTACCCAATAAACCCATATTATTAACTTCCATCACACAACTTTGCAAACTTTATTACAACAAGTGAAGAAGAAGAAGAAGAAGAAGAAGAAGAGAGAGGGATTGTTTGTTTGGTCAGGTATGGTATGGCATGGTATAGAATGGTATTCTATTATGGGTACAGGAAAAGGAAAGGTAGGTGTGGTGGTGGTAGTGGTGGGCTGGTGATGATTATGGGACGTTTGGGATGGACCCCATCTGTCGGCTTTGTGGGCGTCAACTCTCTTCTTGACTATTTTAGGAAGATGATTATCTTTTGATTTTTAATTTATTTTTGAAAATCTTTTTAATTTTTATTATTTTTTTAAAAAAATAATTTTTAATTAATTTTTCAAAACAATTCCTTATATTTCCATCGCATCGGTTTCTCCCATCTGGTGTCCCCTCCCTTAATTATAATTTTTACTTTAAAATAATAAAATATAATATTTTATGTTGATTTAAAAAAAATAATAAATAAATTACTGAATAAATTTTAAAAAAATATTTTACTTTTTTTTATCAATAATTTGTTAGTCATATAAATTAAACAATGATATTTTTATTTTTTTACTAAAATGAATGTTTGCCTTTGTTTATTTTAGTATTTATCCACTATTACCATTAAATTTAATTATTTTAGCTATTTAAAAATAAAAATTAATGTAATTATATTAAAAGTATAAGATTAATTATATTTTCTTCAAAATTTGAGAAAAGTGTGTGTAATTTACTCAAAAATGAATTAGACAAATTTTTATGATAAGAAAATTTTCAAAGCAGTGTTATATAATACATAATGGGTAAATTTTGCACCCAAAAAAGAAAAAAAGGGAAGAAGTTGCACTTTCACATTTTTGTAAATAATTTCTTTATTTTCACTTTTTTATAATATCCACTGAATAATATTTAGAGGGATAAATTACTGTTCAATGATATTTTTGGAAATTTATACAAATTTATGAAATTTTTTAAATTTTAATTATTAATAATCATAAAATTTATCATTGATTTGTAATTTTTTTTAATTAAACTGCATTGATATTTCTTTCCCACTCCATATAATTATAGTCAAAATACACTAGTCATTTTTATATTTTGTCTTTTGTATCATTTTAATTTTTATACTTTCAATTAATTTAATTTTAATTCTTAATTTTAAATTTTATATCAATTTGATTCAATTAATGAAACTGTTAGAGATTTTTTTACATAAAATAATAACTGAATTAGTTGAGGTTAACTAGTTAACTCCATAGCCCCGTTTGTTTTCGGAGATAGAATTGAGGGGATTCATAGTGAGGGGATTATGTAAAATTGTGTTTGTTTTGATGATAGTTGTTAGTGTAGGAATTGTTAAATTATTTTTATATAAAATAATAAAACAAATAAAAAAATATAAAAAATTAAACATTAATGTTCAAAAAAAAATTTCAATATGTAAAAAATAAAAAAAATAATAATAAAATTTCTAATCCCCTCACTATTTTTCTAATACCACCTCCATTTCCTCCATCTCAATCCCCCTTTCCAACCTCCATCTTAGACCTCGTTTGACAAGTGACTATTTTAGCCAAAAAATTAAAAAGTTACTAAAAAAACTAAAAAACCAACAACTCATACTAAAAAATCAAAGATTCATTTTTCTCTCTACTTTTTGCACATCTTTTCGTAAAAAACTAAAAATTCATCTCAAACATACTAGTTTTTTTTACATCATATTTTAGTCAAAAAACTAAAAAGTTATTAAAAAAGTCTGTTCCTAAACGAGGCCTTAATCTCCTCCTCCATTCTAATCTCTTTCTCAACTCTTCAAACAAGTACAATACTAAGGCCTTGTTTGGCATAAACTAAAAAAGTTAAAAGGTCAAAAAGTCACTATAAACTAAAAAAGTTAAAAAGTCAAAAAGTCACTATCCTATTTAAGTCACATCATCTTATTTAACTCACATCACTTCTCTATCACATTACTTCAAACCCAACACATATTCAATTCATATTTCATAAAAAGTCAAAAAGTACACTTATTTAGATCATTCAAAACAACCTCTAAATAGTCCTACTTCCATCCTAATCTCATTCCATCATTTACACCCAAAACAAACAGAGCGAATGAGTTAAGTAAATTTATAATTTTGCTTCTAAAAATCTAATGCATATCGTTCATAAGCATATTTTTTATATAAAAAAAAAAATAATAATAATAATTATTTAGATCAAATTAAATTTAAATTTAAATTATAAAAATCAAATTAATATAAAAATTAATTATCTATTTTATTCTAGAATCACCAAATAAATTGTCTCTCGGGAGAGCTATAGTACAACAATCTAGGGGTAAACTAACTAGGCCTCTTGTTTCCTGCCAATCCGCTTGTTTCGTCGTTTTCTTTTCACGGGGGATTGTTCTGTTTTCTGTCCCCATTTCAATCATCATTCCTATTTCATATTTGGAAAAATCACATTTTAGTGTACAATTTTTATTATATTTAAATAGATTAAATTTTATTGTGTACTAAATAATAATTACAATAAAAAGAAATAAAAAAATGAGAGAATTTGTTTGATTACAAAAATTAAATTAGAAATAAAAATAAATAAATAAAAACAGATTTTGTTTTGTTACAAAAATAAAATTAAAATCTGATTTAAATAAATAATAAAAACACCGAAAATAAATTAAATAACTTACTTGATTAATTCTTGAATAATAATCTGATCAAGTCCAGTGTTTGACACTGTGTCCTTAAGACGAATTCGTCCTCTCCACGGTGCTTTCAGAATCTGAACATATATCCCCTAGGATGAAATGATCAACTACAAACAATAGTAGCATTACAAATTGTTTGTCTTGCGAACACACTAAGTGCTTACACTCTTTCTTACAAGAAAATAATGTAACAAAATGAAGAATAAATTTGCAGAGCTCTTAAGGACGAAATTTATGAATTTTTTGAATGTAAAACATCAAATGAGGCTGTCCTATTTATAGATGGATTGGTGGCTGCAGGTTTTGAATTAAACAGGTGCAAACCTGCTTGAACATGTATGAAACCTATTGGTTTTGAATTTAAACAAATTTGAATCTGTTGGGTTCATAATTCAAACAGATAAAAACGGGAAGGATCCTGTTTGGGTATACAGTAAAACCGAACCAGATTATTTCCGATTTAATTTGAATTCTGGATTTTATTTTACCAAAAATAAAATTAAATTCAAATGTTTTTGATCCAAAAAGATAGGTATTGGGCCAGACAAGCCCAACCCAACCTCATACCACGCATCCGCACTCAAGCCCAGCCTAGTCCAGCCTGCCCGACTGGACAGGCGACGGCCGCGCTCGCGTGTGGTGATTTTTAGGTCCAATGAGTTTAGCCTATTTTGCCCGTAACCTCCCTCTCTAAAACACTTGGGTACCCCTTGGAGCGCACCCCAAGTACCAAACCCATGCCTTATAAACTCATTCAAAACTTCCCACCAAATCAATGTGGGACAAGCCTTATTCAAACCCTTAAGGATTTTCCACCAAAACTTCATTTCCATGGAGCATACTTTGGCTTCAATTTTCCATTCACCCGATAATGGTTTTGAGCAACCAAATATACCACGTGAATCACAACGCGGCATAGAACGCGTTACCACTTTGACCCGCGAAAATCGATGCACGGATCCCATCTAAATATTAGACCAAAGTTAGGAAAAAATCTGTTATAAACCTAGATTTTTCCAAACCATTTCCAACAATCCCCCACATGAATGGAATTTGATGACAACGGAAATGCAACAATATGTAGACTTTATTGAAAGAGTATAAGTCGAAAATATCTTGCATCAGGATTGATAGCTTTCGGCGTTGAACCTTCCCTAATGATAACCTATCGGACTTACTAGCTAACCAATGGACGCGATGCCTTGAATTGTTCAGGCGTTTGTTTAAGCCAAGACAATAGATTTCACACAAAATATCTTCTAACACATTGTGGTTCTCACTGTTGTGTTCATTTTGGCCTTGAACGCTCCTGGTTTTCATGAGTGTTTCTAGAGAATTTAGCCTCTTCATTCTCATAGAACCGGCCCCAGTTCAACACTCATATAGGTAATTCTTATTGTGAATATCTCCTTATACTCGTCTTAATTTTATGCCGTAATCAAGATATAAGTAATCATTAAAAGCAAAACTTATCCTTATGCCCCTGCAGACAACATATGTTGCAGATATCACTCTCACCATAGGAATGGTAGGGAATTTTAATCCCTTGGTGATTTCTGGCGAGCCACACATAACTTAGTTGTCCCTTTTGTTAATCATATTATTTAATTTTGATGATGTCTAAAATATATTAGTTAATATACATATTATTTGACACAAATTATTATCTTTTTAAAAAATATATATTTTTGTTAAATATTATTTAAATAAAATAATATTATCTTTTTAAAATATATATGTTAAATATTATTTTAAATATTTTCAAAAACTTTACTATTCACTTTTTGAAAAATAGGGTTAATTACTATTCATCTTTTGACAAATCGATTAATTATATTATTTTGACAAAAATGATTATTTTAAATATTTTCAAAAAACTTTACTATTCACTTTTTGAAAAATAGGGTTAATTACTATTCATCTTTTGACAAATTGATTAATTATAATATTTTGACAAAAATGATTGATTGGTTGTATTATTTTGACAAATTTGATATTTATGGGTTGTCTTATTTTGACAAAATTAATATGGAGTGGTAAAATACATTTAGTTTAAAATCTTTACAACATATACAATATTTTAAAGATGACATATATTTTCAGATCCATCATAAATATTATTTATAGAGATTTTTCTGTATGCAAAATTTTGATCAGAACTTATATAACATTATATGCAGAATACATCACGTGCGCTATTAAATTTTTTACACTACATTAATTATATCATATTATAATTAAACAAGAAGAACAAGATGGAGTTATGTATATATGTATATATATATATATATTATAAACTAGATGGAGAAAATTATTTGTTTGTTTGAAAGTTGTGAACTTTGTATTAAATTGTCTACAAAAACGGTGGCTCCATGTTTGAAAAAAACAAGAAGAAAAAATCAATCTTATTTTTATATTTTTAATTCTTATCATTTGCTGACTATTTAAATTTAAGGAGTGTGCTTATGTAAGCAATGACATCAAGAGCCTGCTTATGTAAGCGATGACATCAGGAGCGTGCTTATGTAAGCCATGACGTCAGGAGCGTGCTTATGTAAGCCATGACGTCAGCAAGGAGTGTCTAACGGGTATATTTTTGTGTATAAATAGAGGTGTTGGATGTGGAGAAAAAATCAAGAACTTGAAGAGAAAATATTTCTGTGAGCTCCAAAATTCTGAGTATTCTGCTCTTTCACTTTCAGATCTAAGTCTAGCTTTTGTTCTTACACTTTCATATCTACTCTTTGTGAGAGAATTATTGTAAAAGTGGGTTCAATTACCACTTATTCTTATTCCTTATTTTTGTGAGAGATTTTGTAAGGGTAAGGCATTTATTGTTGAGTGAGGCTCAATAGATAAGAGTAAGTCCTGTGCCAAATCCACAAGCTTGGTGGTGTATTTATTCAATTGATAGTAAAGAAATTCTCAAGGAGGTTCCTTGGGGAGTGGACGTAGGCCTGGCGTGCCGAACCACTATAAATCGCAGTGTTTGATTTTCTCTCTCTATCTCTTCTACCTTTATATTGATAATTATTATTCTGTTTGTTTTTATTTATTCAAATTCTGAATATTGTGTTATATTTAATATTGTGAAATTTTTAATAACCCAATTCACCCCCCTCTTGGGTTGCCTAACTGGGATAACAATTGGTATCAGAGCCTAGACTCTAGTTTTTGTGACTTAACCGTCTCAGAGTAGATCATGGCAACCCCTAGTTATTCCTTACCCGAGGGACAAGCATCTAATAGGCCACCTCTATTTAGCGGCACAAATTTTAGCTATTGGAAAACTAGGATGACCATACATATTCAATCTAATGATTATGAATGTTGGAAAATTATTTGTAATGGTCCAAAAATTCCTACCAAAACTATAGATGGACTTAGGGTACCAAAACCTGAAGATGAGTGGGATGAATCAGATACTAGAATGGCCCAAATTAATGTCAAAGCTACAAACATGTTGTACTGTGCTTTAGATGCCAACGAGTTCAATAGAATTTCCACATGTAAAACCGCTAAAGAAATTTGGGACAAGCTTATAGTGACTCATGAGGGAACCGAACAAGTTAAAGAATCTAGAGTCAGTTTGCTAGTCCATAATTATGAACTTTTTAAAATGAAGCCTGATGAAACTATTCCTCAAATGTTTACTCGTTTTACTGATATTATTAATGGTTTAACTTCTCTTGGCAAAATATATACTAATGCTGAAATTGTAAGAAAAGTGCTTAGGTCATTGCCAAAAAGTTGGGAGACAAAAGTCATTGCCATTACCGAAGCCAAGGATTTATCAAAGCTAAGTCTAGATGAGTTAATGGGATCTCTCTTAACTCATGAGCTCATAATGCAAGAAGGAAAGGAAGAGGAAGACAACAACAAGAAGAAAGGAATAGCTTTCAAATCCACCTCGAAACGTCAAGAGGATAACGAAGATGATTCAGATGAGGATGAGGAAATGGCATTCATCACTAGAAAGTTCCAAAGGTTTGTGAGAAAGAAACAAGGTGTACGAAATTTTTTCAGAAAAGACTTCAACAGCAGGGATTTTCAAAGAGGAGAAAATCACAAAAAATCTGAAGTAACCTGCTATGAATGCAACAAACCTGGACACTACAAATCAGAATGTCCAGAATTTAAGAAAAAATTCAAGAAGGACAAAAAGAAAGCTATGATTGCAGCATGGGGAGAAGATAGTGATGAAAGCGACACAGAAACCGAAGTTTGCAAAAACGAGGTAGCTAACCTATGTTTAATGGCACTTGGAAATGAAAATGAGGTAAATGACGAATCCTTTACATTTGATGAATTACAATTAGCTTTTGATGAATTACATGCAGAATTTAAGAAACTTAGTTTAAAAAATAATTGTCAAAAGAAAGTAATTTCAAGTTTATCAAAAGAAAATGAATCATTGACTTCCAAGATAAATGTTTTAGAAAATGAAGCCATGAAAATGAAAAAGGAAAATGAGATTTTAACTCAAAAAGAGTCTTCAATTTCTGAAAAACATTTAGTTGTATTACAAAAAGAAAACGAGTCTTTAAAAAATGAGCAAATTATTTTGAAAGAAAATATTGAAGACTTGAAAACTACTCTTTCAAAGTTCACTCAAGGTAGAGAGACTTTAGATAAAATTCTTAAAAATCAAAACCGTACTTTTGGTAGAGCCGGAATTGGATATAAACCTTTTTCAAAAGTAAAAACTGCCAAAAATGGTTTTGTATATGCATCTTCTAATCACTCTCATCTCACATGTCATTTTTGTGGAACAAAAGGTCATATTTCACCTTCATGTCCTATTAAAAGAAATCCTTTTGCTAAAATAAAAAAGATGTGGGTTCCTAAGGATATCTCAAGGGTGTCAAATTCTAACTTTTATGGACCCAAGAAAAAATGGGTACCAATAGAGAAATCAAATTTTTTTAGGTATGTTTCAAGACAAAATCTAGTAACGATAGATGGTATCTCGACAGTGCATGTTCGAGGCACATGACTGGAAATAAAGCTATGTTCGCCACACTCCAACCAAAGGATGGCGGATATGTGACTTTTGGCGACAATAGCAAGGGTAAAATCATTGGTGTAGGAAGTATTGGTAAAAATCCCTCTCCTATTATTGAAAATGTTTTATTTGTTGAAGGTTTAAAACATAACTTGCTTAGTATTAGTCAATTATGTGATAAAGGTTATAGAGTTATTTTTGAGAAAACTCATTGCACTATTGAAAATACCTTAGAAAACAAAACTTTATTTGTAGGTTATAGACATGAGAATGTATATGTGTTTGATTTACATGATTTATCTTCTCATTTTAACATTAAATGTTTATCTGCTATAAATGATAATGGTTGGCTTTGGCATAAAAGATTAGGACATGCTCATTTTGATTTAATTTCCAAGCTTTCAAAAAATGAGTTAGTCATAGGTTTACCAAAAATTGTTTTTGAAAAAGATAAACTTTGTGATGCATGTCAATTTGGAAAACAAACTAGAATTTCTTTTAAATCCAAAAATATCGTTTCAACTACTAGACCGCTTCAACTCTTGCATATTGATCTATTCGGACCATCTAGAACATTAAGTTTAGGAGGAAAATCTTATGCCCTTGTTTGTGTTGATGATTACACTAGATATACATGGGTATTATTTTTAACACACAAAAATGAAGCTTTTTATAATTTCTCAAAACTTTGTAAAAGAATTCAAAATGAGAAAAATCTTAATATTTGTAGTATTAGAAGTGACCATGGTAGAGAATTTGAAAATGATGATTTTATTAAGTTTTGTGATGACTTAGGAATAGATCATAATTTCTCAGCCCCTAGGACTCCTCAACAAAACGGTGTGGTTGAAAGAAAAAATAGAACTCTTGAAGAAATGGCTCGTACTATGCTTTGTGAAAATAATTTGCCTAAATATTTTTGGGCGGAAGCTGTAAACACTGCATGCTATGTTATAAACCGTGCCATGATTAGACCTATTCTTAAGAAAACTCCTTACGAACTTTGGAAAGGTAGAAAACCTAATATTAGTCACTTGCGTGCTTTTGGTTGTAAATGCTTTGTATTAAATAACAATAAAGATAATTTAGGAAAATTTGATGCTAAATCGGATGAAGCTATATTTCTTGGTTATTCTATGTCTAGTAAAGCTTATAGAGTATTTAATAAAAGAACTCTACTTGTTGAAGAATCTGTGCATGTTGTTTTTGATGAATCTAACGATATTATTTCCAAGAATCTGTTAAGTAATGATATTGTAGAAAATCAACCAAGCATGGAGAGTATTTATAAAAAGGAAAATGAAGAAAATCCATTACGCAAACATGACGAAGAAATGACAATGGAGAATCTTCAAGAAATATATGCTCTTCCAGAAAATGACTCAAATCTACCAAAAGAATGAAAGTATGCTCATGGCCACCCCAAAGACCTCATCATAGGTGATGCGGCGGAAGGTATAAAAACTCGTTCCTCTGTTAGAAATATTTGTGGTAACTTGGCATTTGTTTCACAAATTGAACCAAAATCATTTTTAGAAGCTGAAAATGATGAAAACTGGATTTTAGCAATGCAAGAAGAATTAAATCAATTTGAAAGAAATGAAGTTTGGTTTTTGACCCCTCGACCTAAGGATCATCCAGTTATTGGTACAAAATGGGTTTTTCGAAATAAAATGGATGAATCTGGAGTTGTTACTAGAAATAAAGCTAGATTAGTAGCTCAAGGCTATAATCAAGAAGAGGGAATTGATTTTGATGAAACTTTTGCACCAGTTGCTAGACTTGAAGCTATTAGAATGTTACTTGCTTTTGCGTGTTTTAAAGATTTTAAATTATATCAAATGGATGTTAAAAGTGCTTTTTTAAATGGGTACATTTCGGAGGAAGTCTATGTTGAACAACCTCCCGGTTTTGAAAATCATAAATACCCGGATCATGTTTTCAAACTTTCAAAAGCCTTATATGGCTTAAAACAAGCTCCTAGAGCATGGTATGAAAGATTGAGTAATTTTCTACTTGACAAAGGTTTTTGTAGAGGAAAAATTGATACAACACTTTTTATAAAAATCAAAAAGGAAGATATGCTAATCGTTCAAATTTATGTTGATGATATCATTTTTGGTGCTACTAATGAAAATTTGTGCAAAGAGTTTGCTAAAGACATGCAGGGTGAGTTTGAAATGAGTATGATGGGGGAATTAAATTACTTCCTTGGTCTACAAATTAAACAAACTAATGATGGAATCCATTTAAATCAAACGAAATATATCAAAGATCTACTCAAAAGGTTTGAAATGGAATCATCAAAGCCTGCAGCAACTCCAATGAGCACATCGATAAAAATCGACAAAGATGAGCAAGGTAAACCCGTAGATGAGAAGAAATATCGAGGTATGATTGGTTCTTTACTTTATCTTACTGCAAGTAGGCCCGACATAATGTTTAGTGTTTGTATGTGTGCACGTTTTCAATCCGCACCGAAAGAGTCACACATCATCGCAGTCAAACGCATTTTCAGATATCTTGTCGGCACTCAAAATTTGGGATTATGGTATCCTAAGGGAACCACCTTTGAACTTTTTGGTTACTCAGATGCCGACTTTGCGGGATGTAGACTTGACCGAAAAAGCACTAGTGGCACTTGTCATTTTCTTGGACACTCACTCACCTCTTGGTTTTGCAAAAAACAAAACTCAGTGGCTTTGTCAACTGCTGAAGCAGAATACATTGCCGCCGCTGGGTGTTGTGCACAATTGCTTTGGATGAAACAACAACTTCAAGATTTTGGACTTCACTATGATCATATTCCTATAAAATGTGACAACACAAGTGCCATTAACCTTTCAAAAAATCCTATTCAGCACTCACGCACTAAACACATTGAAATAAGGCATCATTTTCTGAGAGATCATGTACTCAAAGGTGACATTGAACTCGAATTTGTGCCTACAAATTGTCAATTAGCTGACATATTTACCAAGCCTCTAAATGAAGAACAATTTTGTTATATTAGAACAGAACTTGGTATGATAAATACTCCAATATAATGTTTATATTAAAAAATAATTTTTTAATAATTAAATAAAATAAATATTGTAATTATTATTATTATTATAAAAAAAAAAAAAAAAAATTAATAACAATAATAATATACATATATTTATATATATAATTTTTTCTCTCTCTCTCCCGTTCCGTCCCTATCTCTCACCCACTCTCTTCCTTACTCTCTCTTTTTCTCTTTCTCTTGGTCTCTCGCTCTCTCCTTCTTCCTCAGCCGACTCCATATCCATGTTCACCATCATCTACAACCATCTCCACCATCCACAAAATCATCCATCACTTTCATCACTACTATCATCCACCCAAATCCCTCACCAATCCACAAAACTCCATCACTTCTCTACCCAAAAATCTGCATCACCATCTTTGCCGATCCATCAAGTTCCATCGCCGATCCACCAAGATCCGTGACAGATCCATCAAGATCCATTGCCGATCTACACAAATTGCCACCGATCTACCCAATCTTCTTTATTTCTTCCGATCATCAAGGTCATCACCGATCAACATGTTAAAATTATTATTGCACTGTGTTGTATTTTTTTTCTTGTTATATGTGCTCCAAATTCTCTTGGATTTAATATTGGTTGCTTCTACCTTGATTGAAGTATTTGTTTTTATTTTTATTTTCTCCTTTTATGCTAGTGCACTTGGTGTAGTTGTTTATGGCCAGATCTTAAGGGCCTTTGGTATCATAGATTGGTAATCTATTTCTTCAATTTTATGAAATTTCTAGTGCATTAATTCAGGGGGAGACTCATATTTTGAGATTAACAATCATTATAAATATATATATATATATATATATATATAAAAAAAAGGGCATGTGTATATTCTGTGCATAATTTTAGGGGGAGTATATATATACATTTTTTTTCTTATCTGCCATACTCCTTATCTGCACCAACAAACAATTTTTTTGTGCAAAGTCAAAATTTAAAAAAAAAAATAATAATAATAATAATAATAAATACATAAAGGAAGAAATGCTCACAATTTTATTTCAGAAAAAGAAAATATTACTCGATTACAGGTAAATTTTCAGAAGGTTTCACAGATTTTTTCTTTTTCACTTCTCTCAACAATTTTTCATGAGCCTCTGTTACATGCCTCTCTCTGTTTTCGATTTCTGTGAGTCTTGGCATTATCACCGTTGCATAATACTGCACTGCATTCTCCAACTGTGCATTTTTTCTTTTCAGCTCTTTCTTCTCCTTACACATATTCACTACTTGTTGTTTTAACAAGCACACCTCATCTCTCCATTGCTGATTTTCTTGTACTCTTGCTTGTAATCGTCGCGCCATATTGGAAACTGCAGTCATGGCCTGTGTACTAAGAGCCATAGTGTGATTAATAGCATCGAAATCATTTCGATTGCCAATACCACTAGAACCCTCATTTATAGGCATAGCATGTGCCTGCGTCACTGGTACTCTCTCATTTGCTTGCATTACAGGCACCTCATGCAGGTCCGACTCATTGATCGACAAGGTAAGGAATGACATGATTATAAAATGAGCTAAAACAAAATTTTCTCTCAAACACTTGATGATTTCGTATCTTTGCTTCTGATCTGTGTCACTTTTTATACACTTCATTGCTCCATTCCTCGATGCATATCTGCTATATCTGCTCAAATCTTTTGTTTGTCCATACTTCCTGCGCTCGAGATGCTACAAAATCCCCACAATGATTCCGACAAGACAGCCGGCCCCTTATTTTATTGTTGGCCCCCCAGATTATTGTATCCCTTGTGTTTGTTTCTTATCTTCATCTTTATTTTGATGATGTCAAAGGGGGAGAAAAAATATGATTTTGAAAATTATATGTCGCAGGGTTGTCAAATATTTTGTCAAATTTATTTTGTGTCAAATCCATACATATATTGCCATCATCAAAAAGGGGGAGATTGTTAATCATATTATTTAATTTTGATGATGTCTAAAATATATTAGTTAATATACATATTATTTGACACAAATTATTATCTTTTTAAAAAATATATATTTTTGTTAAATATTATTTAAATAAAATAATATTATCTTTTTAAAATATATATGTTAAATATTATTTTAAATATTTTCAAAAACTTTACTATTCACTTTTTGAAAAATAGGGTTAATTACTATTCATCTTTTGACAAATCGATTAATTATATTATTTTGACAAAAATGATTATTTTAAATATTTTCAAAAAACTTTACTATTCACTTTTTGAAAAATAGGGTTAATTACTATTCATCTTTTGACAAATTGATTAATTATAATATTTTGACAAAAATGATTGATTGGTTGTATTATTTTGACAAATTTGATATTTATGGGTTGTCTTATTTTGACAAAATTAATATGGAGTGGTAAAATACATTTAGTTTAAAATCTTTACAACATATACAATATTTTAAAGATGACATATATTTTCAGATCCATCATAAATATTATTTATAGAGATTTTTCTGTATGCAAAATTTTGATCAGAACTTATATAACATTATATGCAGAATACATCACGTGCGCTATTAAATTTTTTACACTACATTAATTATATCATATTATAATTAAACAAGAAGAACAAGATGGAGTTATGTATATATGTATATATATATATATATTATAAACTAGATGGAGAAAATTATTTGTTTGTTTGAAAGTTGTGAACTTTGTATTAAATTGTCTACAAAAACGGTGGCTCCATGTTTGAAAAAAACAAGAAGAAAAAATCAATCTTATTTTTATATTTTTAATTCTTATCATTTGCTGACTATTTAAATTTAAGGAGTGTGCTTATGTAAGCAATGACATCAAGAGCCTGCTTATGTAAGCGATGACATCAGGAGCGTGCTTATGTAAGCCATGACGTCAGGAGCGTGCTTATGTAAGCCATGACGTCAGCAAGGAGTGTCTAACGGGTATATTTTTGTGTATAAATAGAGGTGTTGGATGTGGAGAAAAAATCAAGAACTTGAAGAGAAAATATTTCTGTGAGCTCCAAAATTCTGAGTATTCTGCTCTTTCACTTTCAGATCTAAGTCTAGCTTTTGTTCTTACACTTTCATATCTACTCTTTGTGAGAGAATTATTGTAAAAGTGGGTTCAATTACCACTTATTCTTATTCCTTATTTTTGTGAGAGATTTTGTAAGGGTAAGGCATTTATTGTTGAGTGAGGCTCAATAGATAAGAGTAAGTCCTGTGCCAAATCCACAAGCTTGGTGGTGTATTTATTCAATTGATAGTAAAGAAATTCTCAAGGAGGTTCCTTGGGGAGTGGACGTAGGCCTGGCGTGCCGAACCACTATAAATCGCAGTGTTTGATTTTCTCTCTCTATCTCTTCTACCTTTATATTGATAATTATTATTCTGTTTGTTTTTATTTATTCAAATTCTGAATATTGTGTTATATTTAATATTGTGAAATTTTTAATAACCCAATTCACCCCCCCTCTTGGGTTGCCTAACTGGGATAACACCTTTGAACTTAGTTCTTGGGATCTCCAGTCATATAAGTAAGGTTACCATTATGATGACTCTTATGTAATAGGCTTTAATTTCATCCCCTTCGATGAACTATACACTAGCTCTTTTGTCAAACCTTTTGTTAACGGATCCGCAATATTCTCTTTAGATTTTATATAATCTATTGAGATTATTCCATTTGACAACAATTGCCTTACGGTATTATATCGACGACGAATATGTCGTGACTTACCGTTATACATATGATTTTGTGCCCTGCCTATTGCAGATTGACTATCACAATGAATGCAAATAGCTGGCACAGATTTTGGCCACATTGGAATGTCTTCTAAGAAGTGACAAAGCCATTTAGCTTCTTCTCCTACTTTGTCTAAAGCAATGAATTCGGATTCCATTGTGAATCGTGCGATGCATGTTTGTTTCATGGACTTCCAAGAAACAGTAGCGCCTTCCAGAGTAAAGACATATCTACTAGTGGATTTTAAATCTTTAGTATCCAATATCCAATTGGCATCACAATAACCTTCGAGTACTGCTGGATATCGAGTAAAGTTCAAACCATGATCACGAATAAATCTTAAATATCTAAGGACCCGAATGATCGCCTTCCAATGGTCTTCTCCAGGGTTACTAGTGTACCTACTCAATTTACCGATAGCATAAGCTATATCAGGACGAGTACAATTCATTAGATACATTAGGCTTCCAATGATTTGGGAGCATTTTAATTGAGACACTACATCACCTTTATTTTTTGATAAATAAAGACTGATGTCTACAGGTGTTCTAGTTACATTCAAATCATCCTTAATAAATTTATTAAGAATTTTCTCAATATAATGAGATTGAGATAATGCATATCCGTTAGATGTTTTAGTAATTTTCATTCCTAATATAATATCTGTGACCCCCATATCTTTCATATCAAATATTTTGTTAAGCATCTGCTTAATTGATTTGATCATGTTTTGACTACTTCCAATGATAAGCATGTCATCCACATAAAGACAAACTATGACATATCCTTGGTCAGTATTTTTAACATAAACGCATTTGTCACATTCGTTTATCTTAAACCCATTAGTAAGCATTACATGATTAAATTTTTCATGCCATTGCTTAGGTGCTTGTTTTAATCCATAAAGGGATTTTACAAGCCGACAAACTTTCTTTTCTTGCTTTGATACTACAAACCTTTCGGGTTGCTCCATATAGATCTCTTCATTTAGATCACCGTTTAAGAAAGCTGTCTTCACATCCATTTAATGTATTTATAAATTAAACAATGCTGCTATAGCAATGAGCATGCGAATGGATGTGATTCTTGTCACGGGAGAATATGTGTCAAAATAATCCAGACTTTCCTTTTGTCTATAACCTTTACTACAAGTCTTGCTTTATACTTGTCAATTGAACCATCTGCCTTTATTTTTCTCTTGAATATCCGTTTATATCCAAGAGGTTTAGAACCTAGTGGAAGATCCACCAATTCCCAAATATGATTTTGCATAATGGATTCAATTTCATTATTAACAGCCTCTTTCCACAAAGGTGCTTCAGGACCTATCAGTGCTGCCTTAAAGCTTTGAGGTTCATTTTCTAACAAGTATATCAAAAAATCTAGACGAAAGGATTTTGATGTTCTTACTCTCTTACTTCTTCTTGGTTCATCATCAGTTAAAATTCTGTTAGTTGAGAACATTACTAGTCTCTTGTGTTTGATTGTCATTAGTCTCTTGACTTTGTGTACAATTATAAGTTCTTTTCTGTGAACTTAATTCATGTCCTTTCTTATAAGGAAAGACATGTTCAAAAAATACAGCATTCCTTGACTCTATAATAGTGTTCATATTTATATCAGGTATTTCTGATTTATAAGTCAGAAACCGATATACACTACTATTCTGAGCATAACCAATAAACACACAATCTACTGTTTTGGTTCCAATCATAGTCTTTTAGGAACATGAACTTCAACTTTTGCGAAACACCCCCACACTTTTAAGTATTTGTAGGAAGGCGGTCGACCTTTCCACAATTCATAAAGAGTGTTGTTAGTCTTCTTGTGGGGTATTCTGTTAATAACATAATTAGCAGACAATATTGCATCCCCCCACAAATTCTGTGGTAAGCCTGAACTTAGTAATATGGCATTCATCATTTCTTTTAGGGTTCTATTCTTTCTTTCAGCAATTCCATTTTGCTGTGGAGAATAGGGTGCTGTAGTTTGGTGAATAATACCATATTGTGCACAAAATTCATTTAATGGTGCATTATATTCACCACCCCTATCACTTCTAACCATTTTAATGGTTTTACCAAGTTGATTTTCAACTTCTGTTTTGTAGAGTTTAAACATTTCTAAGGCTTTATATTTACTTTTAAGTAAATAAACATAACAATATCTTGTGCAATTATCGATAAATATTATGAAATACTTTTTGCCTCCACTAGTTTGAACAAATTTTAGATCACATACATCAGTATGAATTAATTCAAGAGGTTCGGTTTTTCTTTCAACTGATTTAAATGGAGCCTTAGTTAGTTTCGCTTCTACACAAACTTCACATTTATGATTAGGATTAATTTCAAACTTTGGTATATAATCCAAACCAATTAATCTACGCAAAGTATCAAAATTCACATGTCCTAAACTACCATGCCATAAATTTGACTCAAGAATATAAAAAAAAGATGTGTTATTCTTATTCATAGCAACTTTCGGTACAACTGTTATTACATTCAACTTAAAGAGACCATCACTCATGCATCCCTTACCAACATACATACTATTCTTTGTTAATACAAATTTATCAGACTCAAAAAAAACCTAAAACCATTTTTTACTTAACAAAAAATCAGAAACTAAATTCTTCCCGATGTCAAGTACATGCAGTACGTTGTTGAGGGTCAGTTCTTTCCCTGATGTCATCTTTAAGATCACTTTTCCTTGTCTAGTCACAGTAAAAGTAGAAGAATTTTTCATGAAAAGTTATTCACCATTTGCAGCCTCATTGTAGGTAGTGAACATCTTCTTGTCCGCACATATGTGACGAATTGCTCCAGTGTCAACCCACCACTCTTTGGGATTTCCAACCAAGTTAGCCTCAAACACCACAGCATAGAGGTTGATGTCATTCACTCCGTCAAAGATGTAATCAAGTTCAGTTACATTGGTCTGATTGGTAGTCTTCTTACTTGTACTTCCAGGATCCTTCTTAGGGCGGTGGTAGTTAGAAGCTGGATGTCCAGTCTTGCCACAATTATAGCATTTTCCTTTGAACTTCTTGTTGCTATCGCCTTGTTTAGGACCATCTCCAGTAAACTTCCTCTTTTTGTTATGTGGTTTATGAACTTGTTCAACCACATTAGCCTTGGATTCAATGAGATTTTTCTCATTCATCTTTTCAGCCTTACGGTTATCTTCCTTAATTCTCAGTCTTACAATAAGTTCATCTATGGTCATCTCTTTGCATTTATGTTTTAAATAATTTTTAAAATCTTTCCAAGCCGGTGGTAACTTTTCCACTAAAGCAGCGACTTCGAAAGACTCGCTTAGAGACATACCCTCAAAATGAATATCATGTAAAATTAATTGAAAACTTTGAACTTGAGAAATTACCGTTTGGGAGTCTACCATAACAAAGTCCAGAAATTTATCGACAATAAATTTCTTCGTGCCGACATCCTTTGTCTTGTATTTCTTCTCCAAAGAATCCCATAATTCTTTTGCTGACTTCAGAGGACTGTATACATTATACAGCATGTTGTCAAGGCCATTAAGGATGTAGTTTCTGCACAGGAAATCTGAATGTTTCCAAGCATCTACAGCGGCAATAACTTGCTGATCACTTTCACCCTTTTTAAGTGTTGGAGCCTCTTCATGGAGAAACCGGGCCAAATTAAGAGTTGTAAGATAGAACAGCATCTTCTGCTGCCATCTCTTAAGCTCAGTACCGTTAAATTTTTTTGATTTTTCTCCATAATTTATTGGTACATGAATATGGTTCTGGATAGGGACCAGTGTTGGTGTAACAACAGGAATACCACTACCAGTTACAATTTCAGTTGTAGTAGCCATAATCTCTGATTACAAAAATCAAAAAAAATTAAAACACAAATTAATTTTCTAGTTACTAAAATCAGAAAATAAATTATAATACAAAATAATTTTATTTTCCTTGTTACTAAAATTAGAAAAATAAAATACCAAAATAATTTTCTGTAACACCAAATAATATTCTGCAATTGTTAATGACACCAGTATATTATTATTAGTTGTCAAAGAAAAGAGACAGTATATTACTACTATCTGTCAAATAGTATAAACCATTATTTGTTTTTCCAACCAGAATATTACTTTGAAAATACAGAAAATTAAATACAATGAAGATACCAAAAATCATCTGCCTTAAGATTGTTGGATAATCTTCACTATATTTAAATAGATTAAATTCTGTTGTGTACTAAACAATAACCAGAATAAAAAGAAATAAAGGAAATGAGAGAATTTGTTTGATTACAAAAATCAAACTAGAAATAAAAATAAATAAATAAAAATAGATTTTATTTTATTACAAAAACAAAATTAAAATCTGATTTAAATAAATAATAAAAACACCGAAAATAAATTAAATAACTTACTTGATTAATTCTTGAATAATAATCTGATCAAGTCCAGTGTTTGACACTGTGTCCTTAAGACAGATTCGTCCTCTCCACGGTGCTTTCAGAATTTGAGCGTCTATCTTCCAAGATGAAATGATCAATTACAAACAATAGCAGCACTACAAATTGTTTGCCTTACGAACACACTAAGTGTTTACACTATTTTTTACAAGAAAATAATGCAACAAAATGAAGAATAAATTTGCAGAGCTCTTAAGGACGAAATTTATGAATTTTCTGAATGTAAAACATCAAATGAGGGCTGTCCTATTTATAGATGGATTGATGGCTGCAGGTTTTGAATTAAACAGGTGCAAACCTATTTGAACAGGTATGAAACCTATTGGTTTTGAATTTAAACAGATTTGAATCTGTTGGGTTCATAATTCAAACAGATAAAAACGGGAAGGGCCCTGTTTGGGTGTACAGTAAAATCGAACCAAATTATTTTCGATTTAATTTGAATTTTGGATTTTATTTTACCAAAAATAAAATTAAATTCAAATGTTT
Organism: Camellia sinensis; assembly: GCF_055761805.1. Taxonomy (NCBI): domain Eukaryota; kingdom Viridiplantae; phylum Streptophyta; class Magnoliopsida; order Ericales; family Theaceae; genus Camellia; species Camellia sinensis. The sequence goes on from NC_138972.1 coordinate 97,452,313, forward strand.
TTGACCCAAAAAGATATGTATTGGGCCGGACAAGCACAATGTAACCTCACACCACTCACCCGCGCCCAAGCCCAGCCCAGCCCGCCCGACCGGACAGACGACGGCTGCACTCACGTGTGATGATTTTTGGGTCCAATGGGTTTAGCCCATTTTTCCCATAACCTCCCTCTCTAAAACACTTGGGTACCCCTTGGGGCACACCTCAAGTACCAAACTCATGCCTTATAAACCTATTCAAAACTTCCCACCAAATCAATGTGGGACAAACCTTATTCAAACCTTTAAGGATTTTCCACCAAAACTCCATTTCCATGAAGCATACTTTGGCTTCAATTTTCCATTCACCCGGTAATGGTTTTGAGCAATCAAATATACCACGTGAATCTGTTAGCACCATAAATCTGCAATTTTTATTATTATTTATTATTTATATAATTACAAGACACATGGCATCCTCTTATTCATTTGGAAGTTAAAAGAAGTTATAGAGATAATGGAGAATATGAAGGACAAAGTGGATGAGTGGGAGGACAAAGTGGATGAGTGAAAGGATACATGGCAAGACAAGAATGAAGATGGAAGAAATGGGTAGTTATAAGTAGTTATTGCTGTATTTTTTCTTCTATAAATAGCCATTAATGGCTACATTGTAAAAGGGGATTCAGAATTCAAATCAAAGACAATTGATTTTAGTATTTCTTGTCATTTTCTTTATCTTAGGAGTAGTTTAACATAGATTTATATCTCGAAGTATTTATTTTCAGCATTTCCATTTTGAAGCATTTTATGCACTTCCTTTTCGAAGCATAGGAGTAGAGGTAAGAAATTATTACTTTGATTGTTCACTCAATCGTCTTTCTCCGTCCCTCTTTCTTCTTTTAATTTTTCTTTTCTCTACACTTGACAATTTTGAAGTCCTCTTCGTTGAGGCAAAAGAACCGTTAAAGCAATCGCTTGATAATTGGCTTGAATTTAATCTGTAAGGATTTTTCAATCCTTGCTGGCACGCTCACATTTATGATATTCTCTTTCGTAGGAAAAATAAGCCAACAATTTTTGGCACGCCCAGTGGGACAGCCAAGTGTAAGAAATGACAAACTATTTGGATTTCGCCATTCGATCTTGTCAATATAAAATATATTGACGTGAAAGAGAAATTTTGGATCTTCAAGAAGAGATCCATTTTCTTGATGAAATAAACTTTCATCCCTTACAATATTATTTGGTGGAAGAAAAAAGACACCATTTAATTGGAGAAATTCATCAACTTGATATGAAAATTCGCCAATGGAATGATGAGTTATCAACTCTCACTACCAAGTCTTTAACTGAGGCTTTAATGGCCAGAAATGGTGAATTTTTTCAGAATTTTTCCATGGTTAAAAATAACAAAAGTAAAGAGTTGATTTCATCAATGGCTCGGGGGTTCAAGAGTCCGTTCTAAAAGGGCCAAATTATGAAATTAACACAACGAAAGAGCATGTTCTTAAGCCAAATTTGGCTAAGAATGATGTTCCATGTATAACTCGGAGGGTCCAAAAACTAAATTCTAGAGAGTCAAGTCATGAAAATAACATATCTATGGGTGATTTTCATAAGTCATTAATGGCTAACATGGAAAAACAACCCACTTTGCCAAATAATTATGAAAACTTATTCGGCAAAAGTCATGTTTTTAAAACAAACATGGTCAAGAATAATGAACAAGCCACTGTTCATGAATTCAAATTTTTTGACATTTTTCAAAATGTCAAAAAGTATGAATTTTCATGGTCACACTATACCATGACTTTTGGTGTTCAAAATCCTTTTTGGATTTGTAGTTCACATCAAAATATAATTTTGATGATGTGGCTAATAAAATTAACAAATTGTTCTTATGAGTTCGAAGCACTAAGAACAAGGGATGACCATTTAAAATGTATGAATTTGGCTAGAAAAAGCCTGTGCATTTAAATAAATGGTTGAGAATGGCTTATCTCTTCAAATTGATGGCCAATTGTTTGTATGTACACAATCAAAGCATCGAAGATACATTCGAAGCATCAAGAGTTGTTTCGAAGGTTGATTACTTCACCTTCGAAGCTGTATAAAGCTTTGAAGATACATTCGAAACATCAAGAGTTGTTTCGAAGGTTGATTACTTCACCTTCGAAACTGTATAAAGCTTTGAAAACTTTCGAAATGTGTACATCTCTTCAAATATATGTAAAATAACAATTAATTAGTTGTCGAATAATGCCTGTTTTTGGCATGATAAGTTGGTTCGAAGAACAACAGTTTTAGTGTCTTCGAAGAATTAATAACTGGTTCGAAGCACAAAATTAATATTTTCATTAATTATGTATGAACCAGAACATACAAAATATGAATAACTACAATGTTGGCCAAAAGCTGCTTCAAAGGCTCTTTTGCCATAATTTTGTAAGCTCCGAAGCACTCCATCTTGCATTAACAGCTTCGAAGAAACAATAATGGTGGTTGTGAACCTTCGAAACTTTGCCGAGTATTTCTAAGGATGTAATTTGTCCTTTGTCGACACTTTCAACCTTCGAAAGATGATTTTGGTCCTTTGTACCATCTTCGAAGCTTGTTACTAGTTCGTAATAGCTGGCATTCGAGACATCTAGTCATAATTTCATACTCATTCGAAACACTTCATTGGTGCTATTATATCATTCGAAGCACTTTGTTGATATTATTTGAAGCATTTTATTGCTTAGATTAGTCATGTGCTTGGTTCGGCCCTTCAAAAATTCAAGTAAACATCATTTTTAAGGGCCGCGGGGGTAATGTTAGCACCATAAATCTGTAATTATTATTATTATTTATTATTTATATAATTACAGGACACGTGGCATCCTCTTATTCATTTGGAAGTTAAAAGAAGTTATAGAGATAATGGAGAATATGAAGAACAAAGTGGATGAGTGGGAGGACAAAGTGGATGAGTGGAAGGACACATGGCAAGACAAGAATGAAGATGGAAGAAATGGGTAGTTACTAAGTAGTTATTGCTGTATTTTTTCTTCTATAAATAGCCATTAATGGCTACATTGTAAAAGGAGATCCAGAATTCAAATCAAAGACAATTGATTTCAGTATTTCTTGTCATTTTCCTTATCTTAGGAGTAGTTTAACATAGATTTATATTTCGAAGCATTTATTTTCAGCATTTCCATTTTGAAGCATTTTATGCACTTCCTTTTCGAAGCATAGGAGTAGAGGTAAGTAATTATTACTTTGATTGTTCACTCAATCGTCTTTCTCCGTCCCTCTTTCTTCTTTTAATTTTTCTTTTCTCTACACTTGACAATTTTGAAGTCCTCTTCGTTGAGGCAAAAGAACCGTCAAAGCAATCGCTTGATAATTGGCTTGAATTTAATCTGTAAGGTTTTTTCAATCCTTGCTGGTACACTCACATTTATGATATTCTCCTTCGTAGGAAAAATAAGCCAATAGAATCACAACGCGGCATAGAACGCGTTACCACTTTGACCCGCGAAAATCGACGCACGGGTCCCATCTAAATATTAGACCAAAGTTAGGGAAAAAATCTGTTATAAATCCAGATTTTTCCAAACCATTTCCAACAATAAATTCATTTTTATATTTAGTGTAATTTTTTTTGTGTCAAAATTACACAAAATAAATATTTTTTTTTGTAGTGTAATTTTTTTTCTCATTGCTCCATATATTTACAATTTTCCTTTCATATTTTCATATTTATTCAAGAGGATCCAAAATAATCTGCCCTCATTTGACAATGGGCTAAAATGAGGTTAGTAGTTTTTTTAGCCATAAAAAGACAAAATAAATTAAAAAGTCAATAAGATAAAATATTACATTTAAACTATAATTATTTTATTTTTTCTCTTATAAAAGCCAAAAAAATAAAAAAAAAAAATAACCCAAATAAATTTTTTAGCCCTTAACTAAAATAACTAAAAAAATCAAAAAATTAAAAAATTAGCTCACTTCCCAAACGATGCCATCAATGTTGGAGATGCTATTTATTGATGAATGTATAAAAAGTAAATCAAAATAAGTGGTGTTACATGCATTAATTAGTGTACCAACAATAATTATGATATTATTATTAACCTCACTCATTATACAAGTTATAAATACCAAAAATTTCTTAATTAATGATACATCATCAATTAGTACACTAGTTAGTACAGTAAATTGGTGTATATAACATTATTTAATCAAAATACACAAAAATGTATAAATATAAAAATATTTTGAAATGTATAAAAGTATTTTAGGAATATTTTGAGAAGGTAGTTAAAAACCGTCTTTTAATTTTTATCTCATTTTAAATTATATCATCTCTCATATTTTTTATATATTTTTTCAAAGAGAATAAAAAAAAACTAAAACAATATTTTTTAATCATCTTTATAGAACAATCCTTAATTTTAAAATAGGTTGGATGTGTTTTGGAAACAACTAAACACCTTTGGACATCCTTATGTGGCTCAGCAAAATGCTTGTTTGGTCCATCCGGTTAGCAATATTCATATATTTATTTATTTATATTTCTAGAGACTTTGTTCGTTTTTGACGGTTGGTATTTTATTTGTCAAAGAACAACGTGTGTACACATCTAGGCTCTCCTTTCTTAATTTGTATTAGCATCTTGTTAATGAGTATTTTTTAAATATTAATTAATAAAATTTAAAAATATAAAAAAATTATGACACATTTTTTTTTATAAATAATGTATAATTATTTTAAATTTGTCAACAATTATCTTGAGATATTCATTAACAAAATCCTTATTACTATAATAAATCCACTTTAATGTACAATGATTTATTTTTTATTTTTATTTTTTGCAACAAGATAAGATTTAGCTAGAGTAATGCTCCCCAAAAAAAATTATATTATTATTATTTTTTAATCAATAGATACATAAATAGTGGAATAGCTACCACCATTATTACCATTACTGCTACCACCATACCACACTACAATCACATCGTTATCACCACCACCATTATTTGTACCATTACTTCTACAATTATCAACACTATCATAATCTAAATGAATTTTTAAATTGGTTATTATTAGCTTGATAAAAAATAAAAAAACTTATTCAATTCTATTAGTTTAATAGGTGTAATTAAAAGGAAAATGAGAATTGTTATTTTATTCATATGTTATTTGATATTAACAATCAAACAATAGAATGAGAATGAATATTCTATTCCATTTTCAATTCATTTTATTCGTACTTATTATAATTTTTTATTTTCATTCATTTGATATAAGTTAATTTTTAAGTATGGGTAGACGTGGGGTGAGGATTTATATTAGAATGGTGTTCCATTTACAAACAAAAATAGAAAAAAATATTTTGGGTTAATTATAACCTTTATAATTCAATTTTTTTTAGTTTTTATATTTTTAATTTGAATAATTTAATCCCTACACTTTAAATGTACTTTCAATTTGGTATTTTCGTTCAAATTAAAGGTTAAAATTATAAATTTAGGATATTTCTTAATTTTTTAATGTGTACACAAAAAAATTTATAGAAATTTAGATGGAATGATTAAGAACTAAATTGTTCAAATTAAAACAATAAAAATTAAAATAAAATCAACCTTTTTTTTATTTTTTAAGGGACCAAAGTAAACAATATATGTATAATTTTTTATGGACCAAAATAAGAAACTAAATTCTAAAATTTTAAAATTGACACGAATGGTGATGAAAGTTGATAATTAGACCAAAGTAAAAAGAAACAAACGGTTCGAAAATTAAATTGGAAGAATATGGACTAAAATGATAAATAACCTTTATCTTAGGGATAGAGTATAATTTACCCTAAGAAAGCCTACCATATATATATATATGGGTTTTGTTAAGAATGCATTAAATGAGATTAACAATTTTTATTAGGATAATATTATATGTACCAATTAATATATTAGTTAGTATACTAACAGATGATGTGGTATAATTTTTAAAATATTAGATATTTATAATTTGTATAATAAGTGAAATCAATAATAATGACATAATACTAATTGATACATTAATAGATACATTAATTAATATATGTGTCACCATCGTTTTCACCATCGTATAAATTAAAAAGATAATAAATGCATTGCACTGAGAAAAATTCTTTTTTCTCACGGGGGACCAAACTACCCTCCTTTTTTTTCTTTTTCAATTCCCTCAATTTACCTTTTTTATTTTATTTTTTATACTATACAAACAAAAAATGGTAGGATAATACTATACACATAGAATAATATTTAGAAATTAGAAAAGTGAGGGCCAATTATATTATACCATAATTTTTTTCCAGCAATGACACTTTTGTAACTAAAATGCCTATTGATGAATTTTAAGTTTTCAGATGATAGGTTCATAATTTAACACATTATATATATATATATATATATATATATATATATATATATTATGGTGAAGGGATAAAATATTAGCCCAAATCCAAACACAACTTAGCAGGGGAGGCCCAAGGGAACAATGGCACGTGACTAAGCATGAGTAAATTCTCTTTCTAGAAGGAGATCAACAGAACGTAGGAAGGCTCTTAGATCCATCGTTATCTAACGATAGAGACAACAAGCAGCAGAGACAGAGACATAGGTCAAGCCTATCCAAACGATAAAACCGTCCAATCATCTTAATCAGACAGACGAAACATTCGGCAAGTTGGCCATTAACGTCTGACGCAATCTAGGAGGCCCATAAGAGGATGATCCAACAAAAGGTAAAGACAACCTGGCCACTTGCCTGACCAAAATTAGGAAGTAGGTAAAACCCTCGAATCATATGTTAATCCAACGGATGAAACTTAAGACAATAATACTATAAAAGGGAAGAGCAGGTAAGGTAAAGGGCAGACAGAAGGTAACTAAGAATCCTTATTTGAGAAACGTAATATACATATATATATATAGCTGATCAATATTCTGACTTGATCGTCGGATAGTCCTCCTGACCATCCTTGGTCGTGGGTGATCACTGATGATTTGATTTCTCTTTGTAAAGTAAAGGAATAGGTACTTTATCTCACTTTTTCTGTACTGAAAATTTCTACTTTCCACAATTATTTATATATCTCATATTTAAGGGTGAATTACACTAATAGTCCCTATAGTTTGGGGCTTGTGTCATTTTGATCCCTGACTTTTCAATTGTGACACATTTGATCCTGAATTTTGAATCTTGTTCCAAATAAGGACAATTGAAGATATCATTAGATTTTTCAAGGGTAAAATTGTCAATTTGATAAAATATAAACTAATTTGACAAAAATAAATGTCAAACAAATATTTTTGAATTTTAAAAAATTATTTCTACCCACTAAAAATAAAATTATGTAAAATTAATAAATCTTTTAGATATTTATTTATTTTTTTCCCAAAATAATTTTTATTATGTGTTTGGATGATGATTGTGTAAAATTAATTTTAAAAAATTAATCATGTAATTTTTATTAATTTTTATCAATTTTACATAATTTTATCATTGGTGGATAAAAATAATTTTTAAAAAATTAAAAATATTTTTCTGACATTTATTTTTGTCAAATTAGTTTATATTTTATTAAATTGATGATTTTGCCCTTGAAATTAAATAATGGTATCTTCAATTGTTCTTATTTGGAACAAGATTCAAAATTTAGGGTCAAATGTGTCACAATTGAAAAGTCAGGGACTAAAGTGACACGAGTCCCAAACTATAAGGACTATTTGTGTAATATACCCTATATTTAAATATTAAAAAGACTTATATGATTTTTTTTTTGTATAAAAAAATTATTTATATAACATTTTTAATGTTTTAGTATAGTTCCTCATTAACAACCGGTGGCGGAGTCAGAAAATTAAATCAGGAAGGACACTTATTAATTATAGCCTTACTTTTTTTTTTATAACCAACAATAAAAAGATAATAATAATTTTTGAATTAATATTAAGTACAAAAAATTAAATAAATTGTTACAAAAATATTTCACATAAAATTTTACAATTAATTTCCAGTAAAATAAAAAAGAAAGTATTTGTGTAACTAGTGTATCATAAACATTGTAAAAAAGTCATATATTTAAGTCGTAAAATAAATTATATAATGATAAGATAAATTAATTTTTTACAAAATTTGAGTAAAAATTCATATAATAGTCATATCACGTCATCATTGACATATGATATCACAAACTAATAGTAAAGCAGCATATAAAAGGTGCACTCCACATGCAAATATAACTAACACTCTAGTAATTTTTACATATATATAGTGAGATTAATTATATTTGTATATCAATAATGATGGATATTACTTTTATATTGAGATTTTTTCACAAAATTTTCATACATAAAAATATAATTTATTGTGACCACTTCATTTTCAATAAAACAATCACTATTATTTTCATAAATTTAAAAATTCTCTTGATATTTTATTCTAAATATTATTTTTATTTAGAATTTTACATATATACATATGTTAAAAAAAAAAAATACAGGGGGCACGTGACCCCTCTAATTCCTATGTGGCTCCGCCACTCTTATCAACCTTTTGTTATGAAACAAATTTGATTATTGTGCCTTGCCAAAAATACTATTAACGTGAAAATTATCGCTGACCATTAGCTACTATGACAGATTCTCTAATTCATTAATTTGTGAAATAAAAATGATATTTTAAGTGTTGAAAAACAAATGGTGGAAGATGAGAGAGACGAGAAAAGTAGATAACAATGTATATACCAAAAAAAAAAAATTATACAAGAAAGGCATTTTTGAGTTCTTTAGAGCAATTTGTCTTTATAATTTCTATGATAGTGGAGATTGTTAATCGTATCTACCACAGTTTTAAGAGTATTTTGGGAAGTTTGTAAAAAGTTTTAATTTTTTAATTTTTTTGACAAAAAGTTAGGTTCTTTTGAGTAAAAAAATTGACTTTTTTTAATTAAAAAAGTTAAAAAGTCAAAAAGTTATCTTTTTTAGCTTGTTGCCAAAATGGGCCTTAATATCCTGAGAGCTCTTGTTAACAAAAATCCTTCATATAAATCGCGAGAAGTAAGGTTCCGTTTGGTCGAATATTTGGGACTAAGGCTTATTTTGAGAATTTAGTGAAAAGTTATTTTTTGGCTTTTAATATATTTTGGATCATATTGCCTCTCTACATTTTTACACATCTTTTAAATAAAAAAATAAGTCAAAAAACTAATTTTTAACCTACTTCCCAAAACAAGCCTAAATTAGTTCACTAAAAGATAAAAATAGACTTAAAAGTCAATAAAATAAAAATGCTACATTTAAATTATAATCATTTTATTTTTTCTCTCATAAAATTATAAAAAAAAAATTCAAAAAATTATTCCAAACAAATTTTTTTAACTAAATTAGAATAATCAAAAAATTAAAAAGTGAAGTTAAAAAAATTCATCCAAGCCAAGGGCAAGTAAAACTTTAGCAGCCTTTGGTTTTGTTTTGTAATCGTAATTCTAGTCAAAAAAATTTAAAATTATTTTCAAAAGTCAAAATCAAACACATAATTCAAAAACATATCAAACTCAATTCAAAAACTATATACAAAACTCAAAACCAAACACACAACTCAAAACTCTCTTTTGTCAAAACTCAAAACCAAACTCCTTTCAAAACTCTATTTAAAACAAAAAAAGACTCAAAAAATATATATTTTTTTATTGTGTTTTTTAAAATCATGATTACGTGTGGAGTTGTGTTTTGGGTCATGAGTTTTGATAAGAGAAAATTTGTTTGACGATGAGTTTGAAAAAGAATTTTGAATTATATTCTAAGTTTTGAGTTGTATTTTGAAATTTATTTTTTAAAAATATTTTAAAATGTTCTTAATTTTATTTTTTAGGATAAATATTTTATATTAATATTTATTTTTTTATTTTAATGCACACTGTATTTCATACATTTGTATGTTGTTTTTTTTAAAATATGTTAAATATATAATTTACATTTTAATTTTTTATTATTTTAAATATTTCATTTTATTTTGTAAATATATTTTTAAATATTTTTATTTTTTAGTTATGTGTTTGGTTACGATTTGAGTGTGAAATTTTGAGTTATGAATTTTGAAAATAGTTTTTGAATTGAGTTTTGAGTTATGTGTTTAGTTATGATTTGAATATGGAATTATTTTTTGAGTTTAAAATATAAATATATATATACATATATATATATATATATATATATAGGGAAAATTAGTCTACCATCGCTCTCCAATTTTTAGTAATGAAATAGGTCCACAATATTTTCTTTTATAGTCTAAAGTCCCTCACCCCCATACCCTTATATCACACCTCCACTCTCATTCTCTCTCTACTCTCCGCTTTCTCTAGGGTTTTGATTGATGCGAGAAAGAAGAGGAAGATGATGAAGGCGATGATTGCTCCGATGAAGATTTCTCTAGTGTTAACAGTCTCGCAACTGAGCAACACAAGAGGCTAACAATTGCAGTTGAGCTAATTGCTACCATCTCCATAATTTTTATAAATGAACCAACTTCAGGGCTAGATACAAGAGCTGCTACTGTTGTGATGAGAACAGTTAGGACCACTATTGACACAGGAAGAACAATAGTGTGCACCATCCATCAGCCATGCATCGACATATTTGAAGCTTTTGATGAGGTAAGAACTATTGAAACATATCAAGAATGCTCTTCCTTTCTAATTTAATTACTATCATGAATGAGACACTATAACACATGAGGTTACAACTTTTCCTAATGAAGCGAGGAGGCAAAAAGGTAAATGTGGGGCCATTGGGTATCCATTCTTGCCATCAAATCAAGCATTTTCCTAATGTTCACAATATTTAATTTGCTCATGCAAGTTTAGATGCACAGATTTTCGTCTGAGCTATTGAATTCCTCTCTTTTTTATTAGGAAAAGTTCTCTCATTTGGTTAAAATAATTTTTTTTAGTTTAATTGTGAACAAACACAGGCTAAAATTTCTTTGATTTGGTTAAAATTTCTCTGAGCTAGTTAAAATCATGCAAGAATGAACATTTCTTTTGAGTATGTTGTTTCAATTAGCTTGGAAATGGAAACATATCGGAAATATTTCGAAAACATAAGAGAAATGGGAATAAATTTTTATCTTCTCTTTTCAATCTCCCCTTTTCTTTTTCTCTTGTTTGTCATTATATTCAATTTTTTCTAGTTTAAAATTATGAACAAACATAGAGAAATTTGTAAAATTTATCTGATTTGATTAAGATTTCTTTGGTTTTGTTAAAACAATTTATGTGGTTTAAAATCATTGTACTAAAATTTTTCTAGTTTGGTTAAAATAATTTTCTCTTATTTAAAATTGTAAACAAACACAGAGAAATTTGTAAACAAAGCCATAGAAATTCTTTGTGAACAGAGCCAGAGAAATTTCAGTTTTCTCTGAATTTCTTCTCTGGTTTAAACCTAGAGAAATTCTTTGTGATCAAAATTTCTCTGGATTGATGTTAAGGATTTTAGACATTATGAAAATATTAGATATTCTTTATATTATAAAATCTTAATATCAGGGACCCTAAAAAAAATCCCCCTATATATATTTACAAAATAAAATAAAATAGTTAAAATAAAAATATTTAAATAAAAATTATATATTTAACATAAAAAAATAAAATTTTCTTAAATAATTTTAAATATTTTAAAAAACTAAATCAAAAAAATTTCAAAATACAAGTTAAAATTCTAAAACTCAAAATTCAAAATACAATTCAAAACTCTTTTCAAAATTCAAAACTCAAAACTCTTTTTAAAATTTAAAAATTAAAAATTCTTTTTAAAATACTTTTTAAAACTTATAACTAAACAATTTTTTTATTTTCAAAATTCAACTTACAACTACACACTTAAATTATAACTCTAAACTCAAATTATAATTACAAAATTAATTATAAAACTAAACCAACGGAGCCTGTCCGGTGGGTGGCCCGTGGTCCATCCCAGACACACGCACGAGCCATTAGGTCGAAGGGTCCCATGGTGCTTTGCTCCAAACGACAAAACCGACAAAAGTGGGACCCAAAATTACTACTGGCTTCGAGGTAGGTAGCGCCACGTGCAACGCCAGTGAGCTCCGAAAAGGGGGTAAAATTGCATTTTGGCCCTTTATGTTTTGTCATTTCTCCTTTCGATTCTTAAAATTTTCATTTTTTCAGTTCATAGTTTAATTTACTCTAAAAACTAATTATGTTTTGTCACTGTGAATGTTACATGTCAATATGAATATTTACATTGTAAACGGGCCGAGCCGAGCCCGCGAGCGGGTTTCGGGCCACCCACGGGCCGCGGGCCAATTTTACACTCCTATCAATGTGAATATTAACATGTCAATGTAAATATTCACATTGTAAACTGGCCGGGCCGGACCAGCGGGTGGGTTTCGAGCCGCCTACGGGCCACGGATCAATTTTACACTCTTATCAACGTGAATGTTAATATATTAATGTGAATATTCACATTGTCAACGGGCCAGACTGGACCGGGCCCGGGCAGCCCACGGGCCGCGGACGGGTTTCGGGCAGCCCACGGGCCGCGGGCCAATTTTACACTTCTATCAATGTGAATGTTAACATCTCAATGTGAATATTCACATTGTTAACGGACCGGGCCTGCCCCGGCTCGGGGGCAAGCTTCAGACCGCCCACGGGCCACGGAGCAATTTTACATTCTTACCAATGTGAATGTTAAAATATGAATATTTACAGCCCGCCCCGCCCCCGGCAACGGGCGGGCTTCAGGCCGCCCACGGGCCGCGGGCCAATTTTATATTCCTATCAATGTGAATGTTAACATGTCAATGTAAATATTCATATTGTAAACGGGCCAGGCCTGGCCTGCGGGCGGGTTTCTAGCCGCCTACGGGCCGCGGGGTAAATTTTACACTCCTATCAACGTGAATGGTAATATGTTAATGTGAATATTCACATTGTCAACGGGCCGGGCTCCTCCCGGGCAGCCCACGGGTCGTGGGCCAATTTTACATTTCTATCAATGTGAATGTTAACATGTCAATGTGAATATTCACATTGTCAACGGACCAGGCCCGCTCCGGCTCGGGATGCGAGCTTCGGACCGCCCATGGACCACGGGCCAATTTTACATTCTTACCAATGTGAATGTTAAAATATGAATATTTACAGCCCGCCTCGCCCTAGGCAACGGGAGGGCTTCGGGCCGTCCACGGGCCGTGGACCAATTTTACATTCCTATCAATGTGAATGTTAACATATCAATGTGAATATTCACATTGTAAACGGGCCGGGCCAAGCCCGCGGGCGGGTTTCGGGCTGCTTACGGGCCGCGAGTCAATTTTACACTCCTATCAACGTGAATGTTAATATGTTAATGTGAATATTCACATTGTTAAAAGGCCGGACCGGGCCCGCCTCGGGCAGCCCACGGGCCACGGGCGGGTTTCGGGCTGCCCACGGGCCGCGGACCAATTTTACACTTCTATCAATGTAAATGTTAACATGTCAATGTGAATATTCACATTATCAACGGACCGGGCCCGCCCCGGCCCGGGGACGATCTTCGAACCGCCCACAAGCTACGGGCCAATTTTACAGTCTTACCAATGTGAATGTTAAAATATGAATATTTACATTATAAAATTGCTAACCGTTCAAAAAATATTTGTAAGGGTATCAAAATTAAATATAAGGGTATAAGAGTCTAAAAAAAAAGTGTAAATCAAGAAAAATGATTTTATGAAATAAAACTATACATACATGGGACTAAATGAGTTAATAAATTTATTCATGGACTTTTTGGGTTAAAACACTTCTAAATGAGATTTATCAATAAAAATCCCAAATAAAAACATCAAAAATTAGAGTGAAAAAATAACTAAATATAAAAAGGGCATAGTGTAAATTAATTGAAAAACAGACGAGTAACATTTGTACAAAATTTTAGCAAGTGCAACATCTTCCTTTCCAAAGTGATTGATGAACATTTACATTCTAGGGAGGTTGCAAGTAGGAATGGCAACGGGGCGGGGCGGGACCGGGGATTGCCCTCCCCGTCCTTGATCCCCGATTGAGAAAGTCTCCCCGTCCCCGACCCCGATCCCCGACGGGGAACCTATCACCGGTCCCATCCCCGTCCCCTAACGGGGATCAGGGTTCCCCGACCCCGAAAATTCCTCGGCCCAAACAAATCTGTTTCAACAACACCATACATGTACAAATCTATTTTCGTTCCAAAAAAAAAAAAAAAAAAATCTGTTTCAACACATACTGTGTAATACATATACAAAGAAAAATCTATTTCAACACCATACATAAAAAAATCTGTTTCAACACCATACATGTACAAATCTATATACAACACCATACTGTTTATATATTTATACCTGTGTAATAAAAATAAAAAATCTGTATATATACATACTGTTTAAACACATATAAAATACACATACAAAAATCTGTTTGAACGACGAAGGAGAGGATCGGCGTCGCGGAGAGGACGATCGGCGTTGAGGACGACTCTCGGCATCCCAGACGCAGATCGGAGGAAGGCAGTGACGGAGATCGAGGTGAGGCAGTGAGGTCGGAAAGAGGGAGACGAAGAGAGAGAGATCGGCGTGAGGCAGTGATGAAAATCGGAGGGAATGAAGAAGATCAGAGGGAGGGACATCGGAGGGAGCCTCCCTAGAGAGAGGGGAGGCTTTTAGAAAGAGAGAGAGAGGGAGAGAGAGAGGCAAACAGACTAACTGAGAGTTTGAGTCCAGAGGTCTAAACCTATAATATAATATATATAGTATAATAATCCTAAACCTATAATATATATATATATATATATATATATATATATATATATATATATATTATAATAATTATACGGGGGTCAATCGGGGATCAGTCGGGCCAGGACCGAGGTTGGGAAATCTATCCCCGTCCCCGGCCCGAAAATCATCGGGGATCAGATTTTTAATATCATCCCCGGCCCTATGGGGATAATTTTCGGGAAAAAACCGTTCCAATCGAGGTCGGGGAATCGGGTCTCCATCGGGCCGGGTTTACATTGCCATCCCTAGTTGCAAGTTCGACCCTAGGTTAGATATATCATATATATACATATATATATATATATATATATATAATATCTCTCTTCTTAGATGTACTCAAAAAAGTTTGCATCCAAATAAAATAGTTTTAAAAATTTCCTGCAAAAGTTTAAAAATAAAAATAAAAATTGAAATTGGAGGTATTGAGCCCCATAGATTTTCATATTTCAACTATGTGCAATGTAAACAACTGCTTTCAAGATCCATGGTCAGCACACAATAAAATAAAACACCTTCACTTTAAAACAACAATAATGGCGCAGTTCAAAAAAATGCATTTATAACTGGCTAGGACATAAGGTTTTAGTAATTTCTTTCCTTCCAGTCAAAAAAGAGGGTTTTCACAATTATAAACAGTATAATCTTCATATAGAATAATCAAAATAACAAAATTATTGTAATTATTTATCAATTTTCCCTCAGTTGTGGCTGCAGAAGAATATAAATTCCTATATCAAAACAATGAGGCCATCTCGAACAGCTTTACCCCCAAATACATTCACTCCGGTAAACTGGTCTACTCTATAAAAAAAATAAAAAAAATTATCAAAGAAATTATTCAGACAAGCAGGTCAAATATAGAGCTTCCCTCTATTACTTCAAAAGGAAATATTGGAAGAATAAGAACATGCATGAAAAAGGGCAAAATGAGTAACATTCTCATATAATAACTAGTTCAACTTTTCATTTCTTCTCTGCTGGTGACTGCTGATTCTGGAGAGCTGCAATCAGTACATGGCTTGCAAACTGGAGGAGGGAAGTCTGAAACACTAATCCGGAATGTTTGCTGCTTCTCTTCATTTGAGGGAACATGGAGGAGAGCTTCCATAATAAGGATTTCCCAGTCACGTGACCGTAAAAATGAAAACCAGCTGTCATCTGTTCATGATAGAGGATATATGATCATAACAATGACGTAGGTTATGAACGTAGCTTAAATGTTTTGAGGGTTGATATAATGTTTAAGCTATCGTTTTGACAATAAAGCTTCACCAATGCATATACCCAATATAATCTTTCATGAACTCTAGATTTTCCAGTGTACAAATTCTAGGAAGATTGGAAACTGTCACATTTGAAATTAGCATAGTTTGTGTATGGCAGTTCAGTTTTTTCATGTATAATGATGTAAAAAACAATGTAGAAGAAGCACATGGACAGAAGCAAACAAAACAAAGGTACAAACCTCCATTACGAACCGCCTTCAACTGAAAGATTCCAGAACCTTGGGGTCCAGAAACGGGAAATGAGCAAGATACAGAATGTCTCTTGTGAGCAACTGCAAGTGATGCATTGTACCAAGGACCTCTTACAATAGGCTCCCCAATGGCATCTATAATTGCCTGGTTTTTACTAGCTCTCTCCATGGCCTTGCTGAAAGAATTTAGCAACAGTGAGAATAAAATTAAGACATGTATTATGTATAAATGACACACTTGATCTCAAATGCAAATCTTATACTAATTGAAGTTAGTTCATGAGTCAAAGAAGATGACGAGAGTTTTTCTTTATGTTCCATAACCTTCATTCTTAAAAGGTAAGAGATATCATAAGATATTACATCTATCAGAGATGCAAGCATACTGATTTCACAATTGCCAACTTTCCAGTTTGTCAATTTCATTCAAACAGAAGTCTAGAAGAGAAGATGTAAAAAATCTGAGCTGTCTCTGGATCTTGGCAGCTGATGAGTAAATTTACACCTCTCCCAAACACAATTCGAATCCAAGTAATTCCTTGCATCTCTACACCATAACTAAAGGGTTTCATGATCATAAACAGCACAAAATACTTAAAAGAGTCTCTTACTCAAAAAAGAATAACACTAAAATGAAAATTAAAAAAATAAAACTCTCACTATGACGGGCAGCATGGTAGGACGTCATAAAGATTTGTTTAGCCAACCCAAATTACACAGGATACTATGTTAAATAGGGTTTTGGACAAATAACAAGAGAGCTCATATATTTCTTAGTCTGTCTGTTATTGGTACAATTGACGTGGTGTGGACCTTGCCCTCTATTTCTTTCCATAATGACATCTTATTCTGAAGGTTGAAGAAACCATCAGCGGTTAAAATCACCACATGTGTGCATGTAGGTGAGTATTTTAATGACGCAACTATGCTGTTAAATAACCAGCATGACTCTGTGCTGCAATTGCTAATCAAAGAGCAAACAAATTGTTTTCTCACTTTTGATAATGCCTTCCAGCCCTAAATCTGGATATTACAACATCTCACAGTCAGCTTCCACCAGAAAATAAGAATCCATAATTTAATAAAATTACAGTCAATTAATATAACAATATCTTATATATTGCTGCACCTCAAGTTTTGGCCTGGGTTTGAAAGGAGAATATAGCATGCATAGCAGTGAGAAAATGACTGCTTTAGTATGTGTTACAACTTCATAATGGGAGTCAAATTCATTGTTCAAAACAAGAATAATAGCATATTTGAGTAATTAAAGATCCACATATAATCCTGATTAAATGGATTATATGTGAGCCTAAACCATAAACCTTAAAAATAATATAAATATGTGAGGTACAAACAAATGCTTGAATAGTCATACAATTTTTCAATTTTCCTCTAGTGAATACCTTGGTTTATGATCCCAGTACCAACAACTAACTTTCCAAAGTTATGCATTTCACATCATGAAAAATCATGCTCTAAATTTAAGCATGATTACGTCAAAACCATCAACATGTTTCTTCCCATCATAAAGCAAGTACAGTGTCACACACACACACACACACACACACACACACACACACAGATCTGACTGAAATTTGGTACATTTTCACGCTACTAGACTGTTCAGTCTAAGCTAGAAAATGCAAGAGACTCTATTTTCCACAAGAAGAGAAAAATGAGACCTACTTGTTAACTAAAAAGCACGGACACGTGACACAACATAGACATGCCAACACAACAATTTCAAAAAAATTCAAGACACAACAAGCGGAGAACACAAAAATGTATAATTTTATATATTTATTATATGTCATATATATATATATATATATGAATATATCATTTAAAGAAAATAAAAAAATGTAATATAACACTAATTTTTATAAATCTACATTATTTTTGTTTTATCTCTGTATCCTAAGTTATCTTTGACCCCCACTGGTAAAAAGGATGTATATAAAAAATTGATTATGCCCCTTCATATGATAGTGGACACTCTTTTAGTCGTCTTCTTGTAATCCTCAATACTTCTATTGTCTCAATAGCATTCAAAAATGCATATTAATTCTTTAATGCATCTAACTTTTTGTTCGTATTAGGACAACTATTCTTGTAATTACCCTTTTTTTTCCCTCCTTGAACAAGACCTCAAGGAATGTATTGAAAAGAAAAAAATTGAGCTCACTCTGCATCGCTATACTTACTGTTTTGGAACGAAAATATACCATGTTTTGGAACTTGCGCTCTGAAAAGCGTAATTCACTAAGGTATTAGCGTTTTTTGGTAACAATATTTTTTTATACATTCAAATAAAGTATGTTATCTTTGGCAAAGAAATAAGAAACATTACTCCCACTCCCCACCCGAAGGGAGAAACTTTGAATTTGCCACTGATCACTTTTAAGATATAAAATCTGAAAATTAATTGCATAAAGGATCAATGCTAAAAAGGCATACCCTTGCCTAAGATATAAGCTATATCATCTTCGGGGTAGCCTGAAATTTTTCTTACTCGTATGTTACCATATTTGAATTGGATAAAACACTAAGAGCCCATTTGGTACTGTTTTTGTTTTCAAATATTTTTAAATGTGGAAATATAAATACATTTGGGGATTGTCTTCATTTTCAAAAAATGGAAACAATATACAAAATTTTAGGAAACAAGAAAAAGGTGTTTTCATTTGTTTTTTTCAAAACAAGTTATCATTTCTTCATCCCTCTCCCATCCATCTGGCCACCATTGCCACCAACTCCAGCATCTACCACCACCTCCGGCAACCTAAGAAGTACAAACACTTCTAAGAAGGTGACATATCCATGGACACTCTCTGATAAGTATTTGACACTCTTTTTTGTGTGTCCATAATTAAAAACAAAAATCTTAATTTCAGATGTGTTTGACATTCATTTTGCGACGTGTCTATCACTTTTTGGGCATGTCTATCTCTAAAAGTTAAACATGAGACCAACAATTGGACATTTGCTAAACACATGATTTTCAAAGTTTTAGAATTTGATATAAATATCTTATACTCTTAAAATATGTATAATTATTAAGAATGATTCTATAGAAGTTTTACATAAATTAAATGAAAAATATACATAAATGTACTAGCAGATGACTAAGAAGGATAATGAAAATGTTGCACGTATATATGTTTGCTATAGTTTGTCTAATTATTAACTATTATGGTTCAATAATAGTCTAAAAATTCATGTAAAAGAATTGGATACAAGATTTATTTAGTATAAAGTAATTATTTAATTTTGTATATATTATACATGTAGATGTATATAATTATACAATATAATATATTCCTTGATAATGAATTATCAAGATATAATTATTGGTGGCATGTCTGAACCGAACCGTGTCTGTGTCATTTTCTTAAAAAAATTTTCATGTTGTGTCATATTCATGTCTCATGTCCATATCTATGTTGCATAACTGACAACTTATCAAACATGTTTTCTTTTCTTTTCTTTTCTTTTTTCAAAAAAAAAAAAACGTTAATTTTTCTGTAAATCATCTTTGAATTGAAGGAAAATATAAACCAAACCAAGCCTTAAGTCCTATCAAATAGGGTCGGCTACATAAATCCTTCTTCTCTAAGTGGAAATATAAACCAAGCCTTATATTGAAGGAAATATAAGTCAAAAAAAGGAAATAGATAAAGTCCAAGCATCAGTCCTAAGTTTTAAGACATAAAGAACCAAGGTAAAAGGATTTTTTTGTGAATCATCTTTTGTTCTTGTAAATTTTTCGGGAGGGCTTTCATTTGGTGAGGGTTTATAGCCATTTTGTATGCACCCCATGTAAAGAGTTTATACTGTTTTTGGTGGTTTTTTAATATAATTTTTTTTATTTATCAAAATAAGTTAAGCAAAAATTGTAGCTCCAAAGTAAAAACACAAGTATATGTCGATAAATTTCAGTCCTTTTAAAATATATATATATATATATATAGGGGCAACCAAGATATGTCAAAAGAAATAAGGTAACAAAAATTTTGAGAATCAAACACTCCCCCATAAACCAAACAGAGTTCCAATTACGCAAAATTGTTACTTTCTACATTGATTCAAACATGTCATTCTAAAGTTGTGATTTCAAGCAATTTCAATAATTTTAGGTGCACAATCACAAGACTCACAAGAGTGAAGAATAATGGAGAAAACGCACCTGCTACAGCCATGATAAATGATAAGGTCATCAAGGGCACTCAAAGCAACACCGCCGGTGAGGCAAATCAAGGCGCCGGAAACCGCCTTGCGACCCCATGATTTGGTCTTCGGTTCCGACTTCACCGAGCTGCTGCTGTTGCTGCTGCTTACACCAAGGAATTGTATCAGACACAGCATATTATTCCCGTAATGCTAATTACTTTTTAAACTATTAAGCTGTATTTGGCTCAAAGATTTCGGGAGAGATTTGGAAAGAAAAGGAGAAGGAAATATATTCACACCCTTTTCTCTTTTCCCTTCTAAATCCGAACCCAAATCCCTACCAAACACAGTGCTATTCACACCCTTTTCTCTTTTCCCTTCTAAATCCGAACCCAAATCCCTACCAAACACAGTGCTAATAATTGAGATCATTGAGACTTGTTAATTCAGTCTTTTGTATATGATATATGATACAAAACACAAAATTAGAGCCCCATAGATAAAAACACCAATGCACTTTCTTGTTGCCCTTTGATCAGAGAGAGAGAGAGAGAGAGAGAGAGGAGGGTTATACCTTGATGGAGTTCTCTTCAGGAAGGAGATTAGCCTCTTCCCTAACATCCCTCCGCTTCGCTCTCTCTCTCTCTCTCTCTCTCAACAGTGTTGATTTGGAACCCTAATAGTGCCGTCACTTTTTTTCAGTTGAGAACTGTTCAGTACTGCTCCAAGCCTCCAATGCGCCAACTCTATAATGGGAAAAGTAAAAACTAATTTTTCAATTAAAAAATAATAATAATTAATTTGTGTGGTTTCAATTGTTTGAATTTAATTTTTTAAAATTTAAGTTTTTTTTTATTTTTTATATTTTTAATGAATATTTTTTATTTTTTTTATTTTTTTAAATGCAACTTACTTAAATGTATCTAATTAGTAAAATATCTGTGAAAAAATATTTTAAAAAATTAATAAATATGTTTATTAATTTTTGTTTAATTTTTTTCAATTAATTTTTTGTTTAATTTTTTTCAATTAATTTTTTTCAATTGTTTAATTTTTGTTTAATTTTTTTCAATAAATATATTTTTAATAAATATGTTTAATTTTTTTCACTTTTTTAATTAAAAAATATTAAAAAATTAATAAATATGTTTATTAAATACGAAAATTAAAAAATTAAAAAGATTCATAGATATTATACTTTTTAAGTATATATTTATGTTGGGTGTGTTTAAAAATTAAAAAACTGCTTAAAATATTTAAAAAATTCAATCAAAATAGAAAAATACGAAAAACAAAATAGTATAATTTTTTAAAAATTGAATTCCAGAAATAGAAACCAAATAGAGTGAATAATAACAATAATAATAAACTCTCAAACTAATTTTTCAGAGCCTTCTACAAAAATAAAATTTTAATTTGTCAATTTAAATTTAAATTTTTTAATTTATTTTCGAGTTAAATTATTCGTCTATATTCATTGAGTAATTATTAAACTCAATACAAGTATACATAAAATATTTAAAATACTCTTTTCATTAAGTTTAATAATTAAAATATCTTTTTTTCAATTCATTTTACTTGACAAAAATAGATAAATGATTAAATTAAAAAAAATTAAAAAAACTAAATTTTGTTTGAAGATTTTAATTCATATGACACATGACTTTCTCTCAATCAATCGTTCATTAATTGTATAAATAAAAAATGAGAATGTTATAATTAGAATTTTTATAGTATAAAACAAATATATTATTGTTGGCATTTGAAATTACAAAATCTGCTGTAGCACAACATTAAAACCATCAATTGTAAATGTTTGCCTCCCTTGGGGGGTTTGGTAATCCGGGTTCGACTCCCGGTTTCTTTTTCTAATTATTATTATTTTTTTGTAATTTGTGATCACATAGACACGTAATGTTATGTAAATACTAACAAATAACTTTGACAAATATTATGGTACACACTCTTTAAAAGTGTGCATTATATACATCTTATAATTGAAAAGAAAAATTATATAATTTCATTTTTTTGAGTCATAATTGAAAAAAAATATATATATATATATATATATATTATAACTAAACACAAAATCAGATATAACTAAAAAATTCATGAGTAATAACTAAAGTAATGTCATAATTAAAGAAGAAAATGATATAACAAGAGATGCATATGATATACTCTTTTTAAAGAATATATATTAGAAATTCCCTAAACCCTAACCCTAATAAGTTTTTATGTCTACAATTTTGTATTTTTATTTTATTTTATTTTATTTTTCTTTTTTTGCTATTGATCTAAAACATCACTAACTTTATGGAATGTGACATTAGCAACGAAATAGAGGAAAATGATCATAAAAATCAAATACATTTTACTTGACCTTCGAAAACTAGCTACATTTAATTAGTAAATTTGAGTTGAGATAAAATACTTAACTATATATGTCTAGTCTAGTGGGTTAAAGCTGGAAAAAAAAAAAAAAACAAATGGGTCATAGTAGATATTTTAACAAATTGGTATTATACTGTATAGGAGATGAACTTATAGTAACTATCTAATATTCTGAAGAAGTTAAGAAGACTTTTAATGTGTACATCTTCTTTTTTCTTTTTTATTGGGGAGGCATATGCACCCTCTTTTAGTGTGTAACGTATACCTAATTATAATTTTGTAATCTTTTGTTAAATGAAATAGAATAGAATAGAATAAAATGATCATCCCATAAGAATATTCATTTTTATGTTTGATTCATTAAACAAATGATAAAAAAATATATTAAAAATAAAATCAACCCTCAACATTGTACCATTATAAGAGAATGAGTCACAAGCCTAGTGATATTTGGCTATTGACCCATAATACTTGATGATGGTTATGAACTTAATAGTCATCGTGTATAATATTGGTTTCAATAAGCTAATTTTTTTAAAGAAAAATCAACAATGTGTAATAGTTGATATGGTATGCACATCTTATAAAAGTGCGTATAATGGTTTTTTTAGGGACATTTTTTCATAAATTTCTTTTTATTTATTTATATTTCATTTAATTCACATTATTTTTTTAAATTTCAATAAATCCTACGAATGACATAATTATCAAAACATCCCTAATAATATTCACATTTACAGTGTAAATGTTCCGTGATGTGAATGTTCACACCGTCAATGTGAATGTTATCATATTAATCTGAATGTTCACACTGTCAATATAAACATTTACACGTTAATGTAAATATTCACATGATAAAATATGAATGTTCATATTACCAAATTACTAACCGTTCAAAAAATATTCGTAAGGATAAAAATGTCCATAAAATACTTTAAATATGAGAATTAAGATTTGGTAAATTAAATGTTCAAATAATAAGATTTATTAGAATACAAGAATATCTTATGGACTAATTGGGATACAAACACTTGAAAAAGAATTTTCTAATAAATTTTTCTTTTTTAAAAAAAACTTAACATTTTTTTTAAAATGTCATAAAAAAATGTGTTGTCTCTGAGATATTATTTAGCGTAGTCACTCTCTAAAAAAATAGAATAAATGAAATATTTATCTAAAAGGACCCTTTTACAAAATACGTAAAGACAATCGAGTTATTATCACATCTACATACATAATAAAATTTACTTATATTATTGTAGCCATTATATTGAAATTTTTTTCTTATGCCAGGTGGAGGGAGCCCCTCAGCTGCCCAGAGGAATCAATCTGCTTGGTTTTGAAGTCAAGGAACAAGGAGGAAAGAAGGGCACTATCCTATTCTAATAATACTTGTCTGACATTCTTTTAACTCTTAACAGCCACTCCACTCAACTCACTCACACATGTTCTTGATTTTTTATTCTGTTTTTCCCTCCTTGAATTAAAACTCCAAGGTTCTTGCACCATATTGTTTCCAAGTGCTGAATACCAGGAGGAGCCATTTGAAGTTTGTTTGTAAACAACTAAAAGTGAGGACTTGTTTCCATGGGAGTTCTGTTTGAACCTGAACTTGCATTTATCTTTCATGTATTTTAATAAATATATCATGTTATTTTTTACTTCATCTGAATATTATATTATGATGTTTTTGTCAATTTTGAAGTGTATCCAAGGGTGATGGTGAAGAGAGAAGAACAAGATGACTCATTTACATTGCCATATAACGGCGACTCTATTCCACTTCCTAAGAATGTTTCCCAATCTCCTCCTTTACTTGATTCCACTGGTACTACATTTTCATTCCTAGTCCACACACGCGCACACACACACACACATATATATATATGAACAGTTGAATTTCATTGTGTCATGATGATAAGGGAAACATTAAGACCATGTTTGAATGATGGATTTGTGGAGGAAAGGAAAAAGGAACGAAAAAGTAAAATGAATTGGAAGTTTTTTTCTTTTTTTTCATTTTCCCCTTCTCCTTACCTTCCACTCCACAGATCTATGATCCAAACACCATAACCGGGTCATTTGGTGTATCATTTTCCTTTTTGCAACCCAACATGTGGTACAAAATGGGTAATTTCCTTTTCCTGGAAAAATGAAAAATGTTTGCAACAATTACATCAAGTTCATTATCAATATCCTCTTGACACATTTGCCACTACTGGTTCCAAAGGGTACTTGTCATCTTCATGTACAACATCTAATCTTTTGCAGCGAAAGAAAATCAGAATATTTTCAAGCGTTTTAGATGTTATGTTGCAGTAGAGAATCGTCAATGTCGTCCAACATCGCGAAATCCACTGAAGAGGAGGATCACTTGATTCGAAGCACTAAGAAGATTAAGAGTTCAGATACATCGGCACCCAGTGAAATGGACACTGAAGTGATCATGGCGACTATTACAGGGGAGGAAGACCCTAGATCGCAAAGCCTTCCGTCACAGGCCATCCCTTCTGCTAAATCTTTCAAGGAAGCCCTGTCTACGGCCCGCAACTATGACTACACGTTTGATAGTCGAGTGGAGATCTTATCTTCAGATGAAGAAGACGATGAGCAAGAGGGACGCACCTCAATCGAACACTCTACCTCAGATCACATGGGTATACCCAAGGTTTCTCTCCCCAACAAGCTGCTACAAAAGATCCGGAAACCATGGGCAAGCTCACTAATCATTCGTCTTCTGGGCAAAAGTATAGGCTATAAAATGCTCTGCACTCGAGTCAAAAACCTCTGGGGACTCCAAGAAGAGTTTAGTGCAATTGATCTAGGGTGTAACTATTTTCTCTTTAAATTCTCCAACCCTGAAGATTTTACTAAAGTTCATACTGGAGGACCTTGGGTGATCATGGATCACTATCTTACAGTGAGATTATGGGAACCTAATTTTAAGCCTTCGGAAGCTCTTGAAACCACAACTGCGATTTGGGTTCGGTTTCCGGAGCTTCCGATCGAATATTATCATGATAAGGTCCTCTTCGCAATAGCTAAAACCATTGGTAAACCTCTGAAGATTGACTGGACAACAGCAATGGTTACCAGGGGAAAGTTTGCAAGAATCTGTGTGGAAATGGACCTCACAAAGCCCTTGATCCCCAAGTTTGTGCTTGAGGACAAATGCTATAGTATTGAATATGAATCCCTGCACTCCTTTTGTTTTCTGTGTGGACGAATTGACCACAGGAGGGAAGCTTGCAGATTCAGAACTCACATACCACAACCGACGGGGGAGAAGCTAGCCGTTACCAGTGACGATAGTCGCGGCACATCCTCCACGGATACTAACGGTAACCTGCAACCTCAGGATGTCACGGAGGATGAATTTGGACCTTGGATGTTGGTAACAAAACGTGGGCGTAGACCAATTCAACCCAGGAAAATTCAAGTCCCTTCGGGCCCAACTACAAAGCCCAATAAATTTTCACCCTTAGATGACGGCCAGAAGGGGCAGGAAGATTACCCAAGGGGAAGGAAGCATAACAGAGCAGGTGCAGAGAAGACTCCAAATAACCAATCCATCCCATTGAGCCCACGGCCAAGCCATGACCCCAAGGGTAAAGGCAAAATCGATAAGCCTCAATATTTAAACACGGAGCCAATTATAAATCCCCACCTACCTCTGACTACACCAACTGGTGCCAGCTCTTCCAAGTCAGAAATGGAACCTTTCCCAGATTCACCAGAGCATGAGCCTATCGAAATAGACAACTTCACTATTACGGATCAGACACAGCTTGGTGTAACTGACATGATCTGTGTCTTGGAAACCAACGCACGGCAAGAGGACTCAACCATGGTTACAACACAGGCATTCCAAACCCATTCTAGTAACTCCATTCCATCTTCAAATATCAGCACTAGTTCAGAGGACCAGCTCAATACAGAAAAAGAACCCCCAGATCCCGGAGATCCCCACAATGGAGAGGGACGGAGAATTGAATTCAGAAACCCAGAGGCTGAGTGTGGAGGAACACCTGAGGCAAACCAGTTCGGTGGGACTGTTGTTAGAACCAGAGAGCGAAGCTCTTCACCTAGTCGCTTTCGTCTGGTGGATAGAACAAATTCGCTTGAACATAGCACCCAGCTGGGAGGGCAACCCAACCCAGCCATTCCACTCAATCCAAATGGCCTCCCTCAGATCAGTGGAGGACGATCATCGGCGGATACGCAGTATAGTAGACCTTGAAGGTAGTTTTCCTCCTACATTCCCCTCAATGGATCTATTACGAATCTTGTTTTGGAATTGCCGCGGTGCCGGCAACAATAAATTTAAACGCAACCTGGTGGAGCTCATTAAATTGCATAAACCTGAGATCCTGATTCTCATGGAGACTAAAGTGGCTTTTAGTACAATGAATAACTTCTTCAACAGTCTTGGCTTTACAGCTTCATCAACAGTTGATCCTGTGGGCAGAATGGGAGGGATATGGATTGTGTGGGACACCACTCAAGTAAACGTTAGAGCATCTTCAGTTAATTCGCAAGCCATACATGCTACTGTCCATAAGGAAGATTATGAGGAGTGGGTGTTAGCTGCTGTCTACGCTAGCCCCAACCCCACCCTTCGAGACCAGATGTGGCATGATCTGACTGCGGTAGCTACTAATATGAAGAAACCTTGGCTGGTTGCTGGAGATTTCAATGATTATGCCAACCAAAGGGAAAGACGGAGCTACTCGGCTAATCAAAATTCTAGAAGGACTCAGAAATTCATTGACCGTATTAACAGCTGCAATCTGATTGACTTGGGTAGTACTGGGCCTCGAATGACTTGGACAAACAACAGGAAGGGGCTGGCTAACACTATGGAACGTCTGGACAGGGCAATGTGCAATGCAGAATGGAGGACCATGTTTCCAGAAGCTACAGTTAGAGTTCTCCCTAGAACCTATTCAGACCATTCTCCACTCATGGTCTACACCCAAGGTATGCACTCTTTCAACCCTCACAATAGGCCTTTTCGGTTTGAGGCCGCTTGGATGTCTCATCCCGGGCTTATTGAAGTTGTTAAATCATCTTGGCATTTTATGAATAATAAACTTCTTGATGCCACTGCTGAATTTACTCATCGAGTCAATGCCTGGAATAAAGAGATATTTGGGAATATTTTTAAACGGAAAAGGAGGCTCCTTGCGAGGATAGAGGGTATCCAAAAAGTCCTTGCGGTGCAATTTTCCCATAACCTTCAACACCTTGAGAATGATCTCATTAAGGAGTATAATGAGACCCTGCTTCAGGAAGAAATGCTCTGGTTTCAGAAGTCTAGAGCCAAACACATTACCCTTGGTGATAAAAATACACGGTATTTTCACATCTCTACAATTAACAAGCGGAGAAAACTTAAAATCAATGCCCTAAAAAATGATAATGGCATTTGGATTAGTGACACTGAGGGGGTGAAGAATGTCATTCTTGATTATTTTAAGAACCTCTTTAGCAAAGGGGACTATCAGCACCTAGACCATTGGGCAAATACCACCCCTGTTAAATTCACTAAGGAGGATAATGATGGCTTCCTGAAACCACTATCTAATCTTGAAATCTTCCAAGCTGTGAAAGATATTGGCGCTTTTAAAGCCCCAGGGAAGGATGGTATCCCGGCTATATTTTATCACAAATATTGGAACCTTGTTGGTAAGTCTGTTTGTGATTTCATTAACCTTTGCTTTCATAACAACTCTGTCCCTGACCAGATTAATGAGACTATCATCGTCCTTATTCCTAAGATAGACAATCCTGAGAATATTAAGCAATTCAGGCCCATCAGTCTCTGCAATGTCACATATAAAATCATTTCCAAAATCATTGTGGGAAGACTTAGACCACTTCTGGATAGTTTGGTGAGTCATAATCAATGTAGTTTTATCCCTGGGAGAAGTACAACTGATAACATCATCATTACTCAGGAGATTCTTCATACTCTTAGACATAAAAAAGGTAGGAGGGGAGGCATGATTTTCAAAATAGATTTGGAGAAGGCTTATGACCGTTTGTCCTGGGAGTTCATCAGGGATACACTCATTGAGTTTAATATGAATGAAAATTGGATACACCTTATCATGAGTTGTGTCACTAATACCAATTCTGTTGTCCTTTGGAATGGGGAGATTCTTGAAGGGATTAAGAATGAGAGAGGGCTGCGCCAAGGGGACCCTCTCTCTCCTTATCTCTTTGTGCTTTGCATGGAAAGGTTGTCTAATATGATTAATTCTAAGGTTAATAGTGGTCAGTGGCAAGGTATTAAAGCAGGTCGCAACAGCCCTCCCATCTCACACCTTTTCTTTGCTGATGATCTTATCTTATTTGCCACAGCGGACCAATCTAACTGTGAAGTTATCATGGGAGTTATCTCTGAATTTTGTGATATATCCGGGCACAAAGTCAATTATCTTAAGTCTAAGCTGTTTGTTTCCCCCAATCTGTCTCGTAACTCAGCATCATCTCTAAGCTCCCAATGTGGAATTCCTTTAACTCAAAACCTTGGGAAATACCTAGGTTCCCCCATGCTCCATGGTAGAGTCAATCGAACCTTATTTAGAGATACCATGGAGAAGTTAAAACTTAGGCTGTCAGGTTGGAAGGCCAGAAATCTCTCCCTTGCTGGGCGAACCACCCTTATCCAGTCTGTGACTTCAGCTATTCCTAGTTATAACATGCAGACCATGGAACTCCCAAGGAGGCTTTGTGACGATATAGACAGACTTAATAGGAACTTTTTATGGGGGGAGACTGAGCATCATAAGAAAGTCCATCTTGTTAGTTGGGACAGTGTCTGTAGAAGCAAGGCGGACGGGGGGCTGGGAATTAGAAAAGCTAGAGATCAAAATGCTGCATTATTGACTAAACTTGGGTGGAACATGCTGCGTGATACGAACAAACTATGGTGTAAAGTGCTTCACTCCAAGTATTTGCAGAAAAATACATTTTTTAATTGGCCTCTCCAAAAGAGATCTTCTCATGTTTGGAAGAGCATATGTAAAAATAGAGATTATTTAAAAAAGGGAGTCAAATGGAATGTGGGTAATGGTGAGCACATTTCCTTGTGGTGTGACTGGTGGTGCGGTAAGCAACCTTTAGCTATCAATTACATCTCCCAACAAGGGAATGGTCTACAAAAAGTTAGCTCTGTCCTTGATGATGAAGGCAATTGGGACATTGCTGCCTTGAATAACCTGTTGACTCCTCAAGATGTCCAAGAAATACTTACACTTCACAGGCCCAGATTCGTCACTTACACAGATGCACCTGTTTGGGCTGGCTCCAATAGTGGCAACTTCACTACCTCCTCTGCGTATAAGATCATTGCAGGACAGGATGAGGATGGCGGTGACTGGAAATGGCTCTGGAAAATCAGGGCCCCTCAGAAATTAAAATGCTTTATCTGGCTCATTCTTAAGGGAAGATTGCTTACTAACCACATGAGGCTTGTGAGGAACATGTCCACATCTGCGATATGCCCTCGTTGTGGTTTAACTGATGAAAGTCTGCACCATCTTCTCAGAGAGTGCAGCGCATCCAAAACTATCTGGACAGAAATTAAAAATATCACCTGGTGGGAGGATGGCTGTGGTAGACCTCTACTTGAATGGATTACTTTCAATTTAAAAAACACCAGTGAGTTTATTTTTGGAACAAAATGGCAAACTGTGTTTATTTCTGCCCTTTGGCAAATCTGGACAGATCGCAATAAAACTGTGTTTGAGAATCTAACTCCCTCCATTCAAGTCAGCCTCAAGTGCATAAGGAATTATGCTCATGAGATTGAGGAAGCTTACCAGTCCAGCCTCCACCCCAGGCCTTATCAGCCTCGACTAATACATTGGCTTCACCCCCCTGCAGGTAAGCTTAAACTGAACGTTGATGGCTGCTCCAAAGGTGATCCGGGACAAGCTGGCTATGGTGGACTGCTGCGGGACGAAACTGGCATATGGATCTGGGGCTTCTATGGAAAGCTGGGCCACTGTACAAGTCTTGAAGCTGAGTTGTGGGCTATATATCGTGGCCTCACCATTTTATTTCAAAGAGGCACTAAAGGAGTAGAAATCGAATCCGACTCTGAACTTGCTATTGACCAAATACAGAACGGTCCCAATACCCATTCTCCATACAAAGCTCTGATTGAAGATGCAAGATTCCTGCTGAAAAGATGCGATTGCCTTCTGAGACATACACTACGGGAGGGCAACCGATGTGCTGATAAGCTGGCAAGCCTAGGTGTGGAGCAAGGTGAGTATGTGGTGCTGCTGGAGGACCCTCCTGAAGAGGTGAAGAATCTGGTCATAGCAGATATGACCGGAGTTAGTGTCCTAAGAGACTAGTTCTTAGTTTAGCTAGTGTATCTGTTCTTGTATCTGCTTTTTTTCTGTCTTTCTGAACTTCCTTTGAATCTAAAAAAAAAAAGAAAGAAAATTAGAATGACTCTCTGCCATCAGGTGACAAAATTCCAAAACCTTATGTCCAAAAATTATCAATGACATTGTTTCCTCTCTCCAAAGGTTAAATCTCCAATGCAAACATGATTTTATTTATTTATATAAAAAGAACTTGTGGCTATGTATTCAAGACAAAGCATGCATCTTGATATATCAGGGCCAAAGAAGAAAAGCAGACATACCAGAGAGCTCCAAGAAGATACCAAACTACCTATCAGCTCTAGTTCCATTCCGCGTCCTCGTGCTGTTGTATCTAGTCCCGGTAATAAACTTTCTCAATTTTCATTATAAATCATTTTCCACCTTAGTGCGAGATATGTTGCTAACACCACTGCACATTTGCATACAGACAATGATAAGATGATCGGAAACCAAAACAAGGTAATTAGCAAAAGGCCATTGGCTTTAAAGAAACAAAGTTTGGAGCAATACTCTACCTCACAAGTTAACGCCATCCATGATAAAGCAGCAAGTCCTTTAAGCATGAGACTAAACACAAGGGAAGCTACTCAAAGTAAGAGTGATCGTAAGCAATGTAATTCGACTAAGCCAGCAGTTTCAACACAGAAAAGAAGCATTACCTTACAAGGGGAAACCAAACTGCATGACGACTTAAATATGAAGTAATTTTCATTGGGTTTTTCTTCTCAGAATTTCAAAGTTGGAGAGAAGTTCGTGGATTTAGAGAAATTATTATCTGAAGTACTAAATGCTTTGTTCCCTTCCCATTGCACATTTTGTGTGTGTTATGAAGGCTTGGGATAATTTCCACCCTTTATTTATCCTCATTTTGCTCTAAATTAGAAATCCTAAACAGACACCATACAAATATATATTTATATATATATATATACTAGCACAAATTCAACTTTCTTCCTGCTAACCAGTGGGTTGCATTATATTCATAAATGAGACTTTAACTTAATTTGAATTCGACGTAACTGACCACAGAGTAGTATAACACAATTCTTTTATTGTCACCAACCGAGTGTCATCAAATTTCCATTACACATAATACATGCAACAAAGCAATAGAAATTACTAGCAACATGCATACAATTACCCGTTCATTGTTGGAGACAACAGTGTACAAATATCTTTCATAGTCATAGTCATTGCACCTTTTCTCATCTTTCCTTCAACACTGCAACTTCAAGTTTAAGCTTCAGAAGTAAGTTTCAATCAACTATTCTTCAAATAACAAATCGAACACAAAACATCACTTCAGAAACTAGTTGAAAACCTTTAGCGCACAATTTTTCGAACAAATAGAACTTATGCTTAAAGACCCAGCTGAAATTCTTAATGATATGCTCTATTGTTGCTGAATCAATCCCTCCAAACAATTTCACTTATTTGTCAATATTTTGAGGCTGAAATCATGTGGCTGTCACCATCTCAAGAAATGTTCAAGAGTCAGTAAAAGTACCTAATATATCACTACCTCTATAATTTGTCACTTCAATTCGATCTTCAAACTCAACCCAGGTGCCCAATTGACCCAATCCAATTAAATCAAACCCCACACTCCTCTCTGACGCCGAGAATGGCAATGAAGCCCAAAAGATCAACTTTGAAGCCTCTTTCCAATTCACCTTTCTATCCTTCAAAGCAATTCGTGCATCCCTGAACACTGGAAGACACTTGTCTGTGGCAAATTTACTACAACTTGCTTTTGAAGCCTCAAGACAGACCGCCATTTCTCGCTCTTCGCATTTTTCTCTATCTGCAAAGTCTGTTTTGCCTCTGCTGAAGAGAGATTTCCACCATGGGGGCTTGCACTTGCTCGACGCACTGATGGCACAGCCAATTCGTGCTCCGGCCTCACATTGCTCTGTGAGTTTGGATTCGCAGGCTTTATATGCAGAGGTCCAAGATTGGGCATCTCTGAAAGCGAGGACAAATGGACCAGCTGACGGGTCGTCGGCTGAACCAGCTGGGAGGGGTCCTCGTAGGAGAGGCACCGGACAGTCAAAGGTGATGATGGTGGACGAAGGTGAATAGTCATCAATGTTAGGTGGTGGATTGACCATTCTTGGGATTTGATGGAACAGAACTCAATCCGGATAATGCAAATGACAAGTTTAAATTCTTCTCATTTTTAGTGTGCAATTTTATCCTGTTTGATAAATAAATTATAACAAATAAAACATTAGAAGTAATATTAAGAGCAACACATAGATAGAGGCAATGCAATGAAAAACAAAACAAAAACAAGGTGGTGGTTTTCAACATCATTGTTAGTATCTTATGATTCACAATTAGATACGAGTTTCCTACCAAAATGATTCGATTCGTGCTGTTGAATCTTAATGAGTGAATCTTACAATTGCGATTCACTATGAATGGTAAAGATTCATTTTTGTTTAAGTAATACATGAAATGACGTCATTTTTGTAAAATAAAAAATTGATCTATTAATTATATTGATATAATAGTTTTACATGTACACATATACAATTTAGTTCTATTTATATTTATTTCAAAATAAATATTATAGTGTGTATTTTAATCTACACATATACATACATAAAATTATAGATTATATTTTAGCAAAAATGATTTATGATTCAATTTGCAATTTGACAACAATGGTTGTAAGTTTTGATCCTACCAATTCTTGGTTTCACAACTGTATATAGTATTGTTGAGTTGTTGTGTTCAATTGAAGTGACTCCTCCATCTTCTGTCTCAACTTTCTCAGTATATCTCAGTTCAGGTTGGTTGTCAAAATTTAAAAATAAAAGAAGTAGAGACAAATGGCCCAGCCTATCAATTTGTTTCAAAGCATACCATATATATATATTAGCAAAAATCACAGGCATAAATTTTAAATAACTTACCTAACAACATGAGAATTCAATTCTATTAAATTCAATTCAATTCAAACAGGGCAGAGCAGTGTATAATCAAATTTGCATAAAGTTTAAATATAATCAGAAAATTGAATTTCTTAAATAAGTATATAGCATATATATATATATATATATATATAATAGAGTGATGTAAAGGGGTAATTTGCTTACACATAAGGGGGTGGGTGTTTCTGAAGAAGGTGAGGTGATAAATTAATAATAGGCTACGGCAACCGCAACGCCGGCTAAGCGTTTAGGGTCGGTCATGATTTGTGCTCTCTTGTCTTGAGGCCGCCCGCACGGTCACAGACAGCCTGGTAAATCTCTCCTAGTTAGGTCCCCTCCCCCTCCCACATATCACTTTCTCTTTCCTTATCATATATATGGTGTGTTTGGATGATGGTTGTTGATGAATTAAAATGAAAAAGTGTGGGGACCTGGACAAAATTGCCCAGATTTTTCTCGGTGGGTGATTGTGTGGTGAAGTTAGGATTGCAAATGAGTCGAGTTGAGCTGAAGGTTAATATGTTTGGGTTTGTTTATGGGTAATTCTATTTACACATCACTACTTATCTTAGTATACACCATTTAATCAGTTTACACCCTACACAAATTAAAACATTTAATTTTATCTCAATACACATCATTAATTTTCAGATAATACTAAACTACCCTCATCTTCTCCAACAAATAAATATTGTATACAATTAGAGACTAATGTTAACAATTACAGGCTTGAAATGTGAATTTTCTTCTTCAATAAAAATACCCAGAGCATAATTCGATTCAACCAAACCGTTTACTCATATGATTCTCAACAAGAATACTCAGATCCAAAGCAAACCAGTGAAGATTAAGCAAAGAAACAGACCTTGACACTGTCATAACCAGCGAGGTGAAGCAAAGCGTACTAAAGCATACAACCACGTCCAGCAGAGAGAACAAAGCGATCGCGATTGAACCAGTACGGGTTCTTCGGATTATACTTCATCAACTCATCGTGTAGTATATGACCCATCGGAGCACAACCCATGGGAAGACCCGGGTGACCCGAATTGGCCTTCTCGACAGCGTCGATTGCGAGGAAACGGAAAGTGTTGATCGATTTCTCGACGAGGGCAGTGTCGGTTTTGGGGAGAGTTTCGACGGCGGTGGAGGTGCGGACGGGGCGGAGGGAGTTGAGGCGCTGCCGTGAGGTGGTTGGGGAGCGGATGGGGTGGGAGGAGGGAGTGGAAGGGGTGGATTTGAGGCCGGAGCGAGGGAGAGAGAAAGGGACGGTGGGTTCTTAATTTGATTGAAGGATAGAAATGTAATAAAAAAATTTACAGAAAACATGGGTATTGAGTTAATCAAGAGTGCTGTGTTTAAATTTTTTGAATTAAGTTTTTTAAAAATTAATTTTTTTTGTTTTTGTAATTTTTTGTTTTTAGTGAATATTTTTAAAATTTTAAATATTTTTTTTACTTTTTTAGATGCACTTTATTTAGATGTGTCTAAAAAGTAAACAATTTATAAAAAAATATTTTAAAAAATTAATAAATACATAAAAATATAAAAAATATACTGAATTCTTGTATTTTTTTGTATTTTTGGTATTTAGTGAATTTTTAAAAGATTTTTTTTACAATTTTTTTACTTTTTAGATGTATTTATGTTAGGTGTGTCTAAAAAGTAAAAAAATTGCTTAAAATATTAAAACAATTCAGTAAAAACAAAAAAATACGAAAAATAAGAAAGTAGTATTTTTTGAAAAGTGGAAACAAGCAAGGTGATTAATACTTACCAAAATTATTTAGACCCCCTATTTCTTTGGACCCCAACTCTAAACCTTAAATTTTAATAATATTTTTTTAGACACTCCACTTATTACCAAATTTACCCATATTCATAATATTTTTCACAATAAAATTCACATCCATCTAATTTTTCATCCCTCTCATTCCCTGACTCACTCAATCTTCAAAGTTTGGAGCTTTGGTCTAGTATAGAATTCTTGGACCCCAACCCTTTATCACTCTCGTCACCGTCTCGGCCGTCAACGGAGCATTCTGACGACTCTCATCTTCTCTGAACGCTCTCCGTATTGCCGAATCAGTAACCTCTCTCATCCTCTCATCATCATCTTCTTCGTTGCTTATTGTATCTTCGTCATTGCTGAGATCGATCGAAGATACTCCAATTTCTACAGGATTTGTATAACCGTTTGCAAGATGAGGAAAAACAGAATCATCGTCTAAATCGCCATCAGAATCATCGTTTGAATCGCCATCGGAATTCTGAATGTAGCCCAAAACAATTTGTTCACCACTGTGTAGCCGAAAAAATGTATTTTG
Organism: Camellia sinensis; assembly: GCF_055761805.1. Taxonomy (NCBI): domain Eukaryota; kingdom Viridiplantae; phylum Streptophyta; class Magnoliopsida; order Ericales; family Theaceae; genus Camellia; species Camellia sinensis. The sequence goes on from NC_138972.1 coordinate 97,488,872, forward strand.
TTCAGAACTATTTTGTCGAACAATAATGATCCTGTCAGTACTGTATGTCCGAACAAAATTTGTTCATCACTGTGTAACTTGAATCCATTCCAATTCACAACTTAAAATAACATGAATTAAATCCATTCAAAATACATAACTTAAATTCATTCCAATTCACTCTTTTCCATTTTAAGTTAGTTTAACAAAAAAAATTACATAACTGACTATCTGCATTAATGTTCAGAACCTATGTATTGAACGAAATGATTATATTTAGTACTGTATAACCGGACATAATTATAACAGTCAGCAAACCAGTACCGAACAGCTCGAACGAAACAAGAACGACCGAAAACAACCGAAAACGATCGAGAATGTTAATGCAAGACAGATAAACTTATAAGAAGATGAAGTATACGTTATACTTGAAGCAAAACTTTCAAGTTCAATAGTGTTGATGATGGTAATGAAGATGACACATTCAAGATTTAAGATGATTATGAAAAATAATAGATTTAGGGTTTATGTTAGTTGGTTATGAAAAGTAATAGGTTTAGGATTTACAAACATAGAATAGGTATAGTTGGAATTTGAGTTTGAGGTGGAGGTGGGGGTGGGGGTGGGTGTCCAATATTATAGAGTATTAGTTCTTATTGATAGGTGGGTGTTCCATTTAATAATGTCTTTTCATGTAATTTTACTTTAGGGTATAATTGTAATAAAAAAAATTATAAAATGGGGGGTTCAAAGAATTTTGACAGGTGCTAATAGCAGCACTCTTAATCAAATATGTGGAAATAGAATTTTCCTCTGTTTATTAGGATAAATTACAAATATATGTCTTAAGATTTACTTAAAATATGAATTATCTTCTGTAGTTTGAAAAATTACAAATAATTTCTTATCAGAATTTTTTATTTAATAAAATAAATTGAAAATGTGAAATTTCTAACTGTTCACCTATACAATAATAAAATTATATGAATTATTAATTGAAATAAAATTTTAATATTATTAAAAATTGCTAATTAACTTGATGATTTATTAATAAAAAGACATATTTGTTATGAAATTAGAAACCTTAAAAGGCATAATGTAATTTCTAGAATCACAGGGATAATTTGTAATTTAATTAAATATCAGAGGGTGTGTTTGTAATTTATCATGTTTATTAAGATTTTAACGAATTCGAACTCAATAAAAATTTAATAAATCGAAATCGAGCTCGAGCCGAGTTGGCTTAGGCTTGAGTCGAACTTGAGCTTGTTCACGAGTCTTAACGAGTCAAAAAATTTATAAATTTATACTTGCGTATGAGACTAAAGTTACAATTAAAATTTTGATTATATAATTATATATACAATATATATAAACATTCTATAAAAAAAAAAATCAATATTTTACAAAAATAATAATATTTACTACTACTATTATATAAATGTACTATCTATAGCTAACTATCATTTACATTTATATTTTTTAAATATATAAACAACATATTTATCTTATTTTTTATACATATTTTTATATTGTTTAATATTTAATATATAAATAATAGATATTAAACAAGCCGATCTTACGAGCCAAACTTTGGAATGTTTGTATTTGTTTATTAAAAATTTAACAATCTCGAACGCAAAAAAAATTTAACAAACCGAGTTCAAACGAGCTTTTACCAAGCAGAGCTCGAACCTGTTAACGAACAGCTCTATTTATTTGTATCACAAGTGGAGTGTAGTGTAGTGTGAGATTCATATATAGAAGAAATCTCAACCAGAAAGTGATAATTTTGGATAATTTTTAGGTAGTTAAGTATGAATTCGTAGTGTTACTGTAAAAAAAAAAAAAAAAAAAGGGGGGGTTGGCTTCTCTGGGAGTGCACCTAAATTTAAGAGAACGGACTCATCCTATCCTATTTTGATAATTTGAAATGGTCATTTTATGTGGTCCTTATTGTATATTATTTATACAAAGATTAAGTTGATTTGAAAATCCAAATATTTTTATTATATTTTTTGAAAAAAACGAGTAATGTTTCCATTTCATCGTGCTTAACTTAAAAAAATAAATGGTTTATTTTTTGAAAATATACTTGCTCTACCAACTATTTTCTTTAAATTTTAAGAGAGGTCATTGTAATTTATTCTTTGTAACTTAAATAAAAAAATAAATAAAATAAAAGACTTAAATTTTATTTATTAAAAAAATTACTAAAAACGAAAATAAATTTTATTACAAAAACCTATCAAAGATGGTTTGAACTACATTGACTAAAATTTAAAATGTGAGTAAGGAGAAACATTTAAAACCCTACCACCAATGCTTTAGACCATGAGTTTCAGAGATGATTCTTGACCCAATTGCAGCAACACTACAGTCTACAAGTGACATCCTTCAAAACCAAATTTGATACAAGGTGCAACTTGGACTTTCACATATTTAAATATAAATAATAATAATTTAAAAATAAAATAAAATAACAAGCACCATACAAAACCATCATGCAGACCAAACTGAACCTTCTCTTCATTATACCAATCATGCACCATAATTTATACCAATGAGAATAGTACAGATAACCTAACATATAAATAACACTTTGTTACAACAAATTTGAGTTTAAACATTACAACAAATTACTAGTATATTCTTCTCTTCTCCCTGTAAATCTATCTTACAATCTACAAAGAATCTGTTCTCAATTCACTGTCAACGCAAAACTCCTAGAGACTGACGTTTTCCAATGTAAGTTTCCAAACTCCTTGACTAATCTTCATTTTCATCGCACCCCTCAGCTCTTCCCCACCTCCAAATGAAAAATAGCAGTAGGCGGAGAACAAAAATCCAAGTAAGAATGTGGAGTCAGAGTCAGAGACTAACCTAGGATCTTTCATCCCCCACCCAGTTGTTCTTTTCCTTTGGCCCGGTAGGACCTTCCTCCCCATACAGCTCTACTGGGAACTTGTCAAAAATATTCGCTACTGAATATCGAAGTACCAGTGGCAAAACATTGATGAACTTATCAAGCTCAGTTCTTGAATCATACACAACTGTTGGACCCCACTTTCTCATAAACTGCAACCAACATGGCTCTTTAACACTAGTAGTTCCTTCTCCTCCTAGATACTCTGCTGCAATAATTTCATAATGGACACTAGAATCCACATAATAATTGCTCTGAGTAGCGTCATTTCTCACTCCAATTCCAAGCGTTGCGGACCCCTGGATGTAGCTCCCAGGATGAGCAAAGCTGGCATGGCCACTTTTCGATGAGTAAACAATAGCTTTATTTCCATCTATGAACTCTAAATCTGAAGCATCCACCCACTCACCCCCACTGTGCTGTGAAAAGTATATGCTCCAAAGCTCACCAGTGAAGTTGCTTACTCTGAGTGTGAAATGTTCCCAATCACACGCATGTTTTCCAATCTTGGTAAGAGCAACATTCATAATTCCAACTTTGAGAGTGGCTGGGCCATTAAAGGGACAAAATACCCACATCACAATATCAGTGAAAGTTCCACCTAAAGCTGGCTTCACATGGACATAAAGGACTGCACTTTCTAAATCTCCTCGCTTGACAATCTTTCTTCTATCATCATTTGGCAAATCTATCCAATAAGCCCCATCATTCGTCCCACCACCTGGCAAATTCAAGCCTGCAGCATCAATTGCCTCACCAACTGACTCGCCCTTTTTGTACAACAATGCACCGTTGTTGAAAAACCATGAAACAGAAGATGGCAAATAAACCTCATCAGGATGGAAGAAAACCGTGGGACCATAGTGCCTAATGAGTGCATGAATCTGATCAAAATTTGGCATTGCGTTTAGAGTGGGATTTAAGTTCTTCAAGCATGCAATATTTAGCTCCTCTCCAGAACTCCAATAGCTACTGCAGAAAAATGTCCCTACAGAAACACCTGTCCCCATCATTCCCCGATCAGAGGGTCTTGTGCTCCAGACTCGAAATGGTAATTTTGAAAATTTGGAATTAGCATTGAGTATCAGGTGGTAGGTTTCACATTTATCTGTTAGATCAGCTCGAACACATCTAACATCCCCCAATTTGGGCTTGTCTGATTTGTAAGTGACCACAAATCCCATGGATTTATATCCTTCAGGTGGCTGAGGTAACCAGAAGTAACCACGTCCATCAAGATTTTCCTCACTCCCATCATCTGAAATCCAGACTAATGTATAATCAAGGGGCTTGAGAAGAGCTGGCGGCCGATCTTGGTGCCAAATGCTAGAATTTTGGGGTTCACACAAATCCACTTCCCGTGCCACAAGTACAAACCCTCGTAAAGGCTGGTCATTAGATTGGCAGTAGTCACCAAGACTGCAAAATCCATCAGGTATTCCTACAGGTTTATAAAATGTAATACCTCTTCTCTTGTCCTCCGAAAAATTGTGTTCCCAAATAAACTCAAACTTGGTGATTTTGACAACTTCTATTTGTCCTAACCTTATTCTTTCAGTGGCAAATCCTTGACCTAAGAGTTACCAGAAAAACTCACTCAGTGAGAACCATCATCATATATCAGATAGATAAGTGAATGGTAGTAGATTCAGAACCAAGTAAGCTGTAAGTCGAATGTTTAAACTTCCTATCTACCTACACCAGGAAAATAAAAAAATTAAACTTTCCACAAGACCGGTTCCCTAAAAAAGTCCCAATCCTCCCTCCTTGTCCCTAAAAACAATGAAAAACTACTACACATATTTGTTTAGTCATGATGCAAAAATGGCAACAGATGCAGAAAAAATGACAATGATACAGAAAAAAAACAAAGAGACAAATCACGAATTATAGACCCAGTGATCCTCGAGGAATTAAAGATGCTAATATGTTACTATGGAAAAGGATGGACGACCAAGGGCAAGAAACACTAAAACCAGATGATTCTATAACGGAAGTAAATTCACTTTGGTATCTTATACCCATTTTTTCCATGATTAGATCCTTTAGAATTGTACAAAGAAGAAGTACTGAACTGAAAATTTAAAACAATCATATCAACAAGTTTTAGTCCATAGAGCCATTCGTCATATCTCACGCAAATTAACCCACTTTAGAGTTAATGATTGGTCATCATCATCAACATGTCCACATGAGATTATTCTGGTAGTAGTAGAGCAATCTCAGTCACCCAGAAAAATCTTGTTCCAATGTGAAACCGTGGGGTTTTGTATCATATTTCTCAAAGTCCTCATGCACAGTATTCAACATAATTTTTTTAAACTCGTAGGCCATGTCTGTTTGGCTCCATAGAATGGAGGGGATTAAGAGTACAGTGAAATTGAGTGTAAAGATTATTAGTGTAGTGGTATTAGATTAGACATGTAGGATAAAGCACCGGATTAGTAATACTCTATACATAGTGTGAATATATAAAATTAATATATTTTAATTTTTAGTATCTTTTTTGTTCTAAAAAATAAATTTTGCATAAAAATTATTTAAAAATTCACTAATCCCCTCACTCAATTTCTAATCTTAACCCCACTTTGTGATTGATAGTCCTACCAATAGGGAGATTGATTACTAGTCAAGGGACAAGACCCCAACCAAAAACTCTATAGCCAGGTAAGTCCCACGAACTATTAATCCGAAACATGGCCATATTGTTTTGTGAAGCCACAAAATCTCAAAATCAAGTAGTGCTTTCAAAATATGAGTTTCCATACAAAATTAAAGTCATGAAACACAACTTCAAGAAACAAATTTTAAAACTACAACAACTCAAACTACGATTCAAGCATAAGGATAGACAATGGTAGTGCTCAAAAAAATGCCCAATTGGTGGACATTCTTTTTCTAATTTTTAATTTGAAAGGCAAAACAAAAAATGCTAGCCTCAAAAAACTAAAATAGTCGATCAAATTAGAGAATAAAAACTAAAAAAAAAAAGAAAAGAAAAGAAAAAGGTCGGTCTATCTGAGAAAACTAGAGAATGGAAAGGGCATAAAATCTCAAAATTGATCAAAACCATCAAAATGCCGATAAATAAAAAACAAAAAATCTACAACAAATTGATCAAAACCCACAAATAAATTGGAGGAATTACGCCATAAAAATTTTTAAAAAAAAAAAAAAAAAAAACGAGAATGGCATTATTATTACCTGGAGGCCAATGGGGAATGGGAGCAGGAAGAGAGAAAGAATCGGGGAGGGTCGGGCAAAAATCGGAGAGCCTGCTCCAATGAAAACACTTGCACCCAAACATCGTACTCGTAATCATAGGATCTCTACGTACCTACTACTACTATATATCTATATATGAATGAATGAATGAAATATATCCAGACGAGGAGGAACAAAAATTGCCTGAAATTATGAAGAAGAAAAAAATGTTACCCAACCCGACACGACTCTATTGCATTCTATTCTATTCGGACAACTATTCACCATGTTTGGTTTCGTCTGTTTTCTCAAAACTGAATTTTTTATTATTAGTATTTTTTTTAAAATTTTTTAGATAGAGGGAAATTTGGCCAAAGAACAATGGTACAGCTCTAATGATATGGTGGAGAATAAAATAAAAAATAAAAAAGGCATTGGCTTTCCTCCAGTCTAATTGGGATCGGAGGGTGTTGTTAGGTCTATGAGAGCTCATCACGAGTCTCATTTCGATAATTTGAACCGCTCAAGTATTATAAGATTATAAAACATTACATTAATCGGATATCGATAACTATATGATTAAATTAATTTTGTATTTAAAAAATTAGACAGTGAAAAAATAAACGGTTGACAGAAAACTAATCCGATGAGAGGATTAGTGAAAAAATAAACGGTTGACAGAAAACTAAACATCCTCCCAGATGTCTACCCAAAAACAACTTAAATAACTTTTTTATTCATGTCTGGACGTTCTCTAGGACATCCGCCTAGACGTTCTCGTTAAATCAAATCAAATTTTTTATTAAATTTTTATTCAAATTTAATAAAAAAATTTATTCAAATTTAATAAAAAAATTTATTCAACGTTGATGGTCTAAACCCCTCACATGGAGGCCCATACTTGATAGAGGACGTAGAAACATATTTTTATTTATTTTTGGATAATTTTCCCCGTGAGAGATTTGAGTGAGAACATATACCACCACCTTCACCAATTGCCCTCTCCTCACATTTTCCTTTCTTTCTTCCCACCAACCACCATCGCACCCCTTGTCACCTATCTTCTAATTCCTCTCATCCCCTCTCTCCCACCGCAACCCTTCCACCATGAAACCCCTCCCTTACAACGGGTTTGATGTTGATTCAGTAATATTCATGGTGAAGGTTTGTAGCATTGATAAAAGGTTAATTTTCTCTCTACTTTTCTGTAAGTTTTTTCGTAAAAAATTAAGAATTCAACTAAAATAACTGGTTCTCAAAACACATTTTTCTTGGTCATTATTATTAGAATTTTACTTTTATGAACTTAATAAAGAAAATCATTACCACGTAAGTAAACATAATATATGTGCATTTTTTTTTTTTTTGAGTATTCTTATAATATATATATTTTTTAGTCACACCGATCGCAGGTGTACAAACAGCTAATTATATATAATTGGGATGTCTCTCATTTTTTACCACAATTTTTCTTTCTTTGACTCCCCTATATTAATCCTACACAATAGGATTCATGTTTTCTTGGGTCGGCAGTTGATGTTCTTACGTCCGCTCCCCAACAGATTGATTGCACATTTTCACCCAAATGTAGTGCAAGAATATGTGATTTTGAGAAAATTCTCTCCATGTCTTTTACAAATCAAAATTGCTAGGTGCACACTATTAAAACATAAAAAATGTAGTGTGACAGATTTATTTTAAATGTGTCCACACCGCACGCCACAAAATACAATTTTTGGATTTTAATATCCAGCATAACAAAACACAGCCCCCCATTAAAGCTGCTAGAAAAAATTATGGAAGAAGAGAGAATGCTCAACACAAGTTCTTTAGGATCCTTCCTTTCTTCCTTCTCACCACAACACAGCTCTCAAACCCACACCATCATCAAACACCCACTTACCACCCATTCATCAGAATCACAACAAAAGACTCATAGGTCACTAAATTACACCACATTATCATGCAACTCCTCTACCATCTCTCTCTCGAGTTCTGCTGAATTCACCAATTAATGGCTGGCTTTCCCAGATTGGTATCAGTCTGAAGGAAACATACAAGGATTAGCCAATGCCTCGTGCAACCACGACACTGATTAATTCAGTATTTCAAGCATGCCCAAGAGGATTTCATGTAGACCAAATAGCTCCATGTTCCCATCTTACTTGTTTCACAGTGCAAGTTGTGGCTATAATGAAGACAGTGGGGGGGGAGAGAGAGAGAGAGAGAGAGAGAGAGTGTGTGTGTGTGTGTGTGTGTGTGTGCTAACATTGATTTTGGGGGTGTTCGAGGTCCTGGTATTGTTTTTTGAGGAGATGAAGATGTAGCTTGTAGGTAGAAAATTGGACATTACAAGTTTATTTGTAAACCAGGTTTCTTGTTTTTGTATGGCCTACTAACTAACACGGCTCAACACCAAAAACCCAAAAATTAAAATTAAAAGATTAAAAAAATACTCCTAGTAGTATCTAACAATGTTTCGTTTTTAATTCATCACCACATAAACTCTCATTCCATATTTTACCTTCATATCTTAGGTGGTCATTTCAAGTTTCTATCCGTACATCATTTATATGTTTTTCGCAATTGCAACAGCTTTTGACTAGCAGAAACTGTTTCCTGGACCACTTCTAATAAAAACGACTGAAACAAAAAACACGAGATAGCAAACCTTGAGATGCAAAAAAGACAACCAACAAAAAAAAAAAAAGGAAGACGAAGAAGAAGAAGAAGAAAAAGAAGAATCCAAGTCCAAATACACCATTACGGCCATTAAAACAGCTTTTATAAATTATGACTTCCACGCAACATTTTACTCAAAAATTGGATAAGTGTTTCCTCTTGAATTGCGCAATAAAAAAAACAATCAAGAGGAAAAGAAGCATATACCAGAACCCACAAGGAATAAAGAAATAAATAAACATGTCTCATGAGCATCTATGCAAAATCACACACAAACAAATAATACAAATTTCTATAAAACCATGGGAGAAATCGTGGCATATGAAGCCAATAAACAGTAACTTATCTGCCTCAGCCCAAAAATCTAGTTGGCATGTGGTTATGACCACTTGTTGAACTTGGTTTCCTTTGACCCTTTCATCAAGAACCACGGAAACCATTGCCCCCAACGTGATTGCCTCCTCTGCCAAAACTCTGAGAACCCAAACGCCCTCTGGGAGCCTCAGATTGGTAACTTCCTCTTCCCCTTCCTGATCAATACAATTTAAAAGGAGCAGAAGGGTGTCAACAAAACCCAACATTTGGAGTAAAAAATGCACAAACAAGAATATTTTTCACCCTGCTTTGTTCAATAAATATTGATAATTGAAGCAATCAGTAAATCCATGGAAGCATACATTCCGTCTGAAGATAGTGTTAAGCTAAGAACAGTAGTTGTCAACAGATCAATTCAACTACAGTGAATTACTTTAAATGGGGGGAGTGATGGTTTTGTCCTCCTACAAACCGAGGCATAAGAATCAAGATGAAAATCACAAGCAACACACAACTTCAAGTCAAATCAATAAAATTAGTAAAATTACGAAAGGATGAAAAGCCAACAGGGAAAAGAAAGAAGAAAAACTGAAATAGAAAAAGCAAATGTAATGCATACTGTCTTAGATGAAGTACCAAGCATGAACTTGCATTGGTGAAATTGTTTGTTCAACACATACTTCCATAAACCAATTTTGTATTGGGAAGCGATAAAGCCACGCCAACAATCATTCCTTCCACACTGTCACATACTATATTTTTGGAAAAGCCAAATTACCCTCTTAGGCCATGTTTGTTTGGCGGATTAGGTTGGATGGGATTGTTAGTGAGGGGATGATTAGTGAAGAGATTGTTAATGTAGAGATTGTTAGTAAGGGGATTAAGTAAAAGTGTATTTATTTTGATGATAGTATGGGACATGATTAGTGATGAAATTGTTAAATTATTTTTATATAAAATAAATAAAAAATTTATTTCAATATTAAAAAAAATCTAAAACAAATATTAAAACAAACAGATGTACTTTGGTAAATAATAATAAAAAAATTGGCTTAATCCGCTCATTATTTTCCTAATCCCCCCTCTACCCCGCCAAGCTAATCCCTCTACTGAAGGGGATTACTAACCCCTTTGGACTATCGATCCGGCCTCCCATTTCAGCACCAAACACGCTGTGGGAAGGGCCCACAGCCATGGTAATCCAATCTGACCACTGAAGCCGATAAACAAACATGACCTTAAAGTCAAGAGACCCACTACCGTAGTCTCTCATCCTTTCCTACCCTCTTCCCATGCCTTTTTTCTTCATTGTCCCCAGCTGCCAAAATCACAAGTCCACAACGGAGAAATCACCAGAAGCATCATCCACGTCTCTCTCAACAACAGATAACAACTCAACAAATGTTCATTGGAAATTATCTCATCAAAACCCCTATATCCAGCCCCACCAAAACCATCTGGCCCATGTTTAAGCATTATTCCAAGATTGAGCAAATCAGTTGAATCTGCCCATAGGGAGGGGGACTAAGGAGAAGATTCTCCTGTTGCTGCTGGTTCTCCGTTTTGATGATTTACCTACGATGATTTTGGGGTGTTAACGTAAAAGTTGCCTCATGGCATGGTGATTTGGGAGGGGAGGGGGGGGGGGGGGGAGCTCTATTGTAGAGCGGGACTTTCATTGTTCAGAGGGAGAGTGGCTTCTTTTTTTTTTTTTTTTTTTTTTTTTTTTAGGGTGATTTGATGTTTTGGTTTCTGAATCTGCCCATGTCTTTGATTTTGAAAACTATGATAACATGAACCTGTGGTCACCCATCACAAACCCCTCCCTTTTAGTCTCTCTCCCTTGTATCTCTTTGATTTGTAAGAGAGAGCAAAAGGAGAGCACCTTAGTTCATGGGAGAGAACTAGTTGTCTTTTCGTTGACAGGTCCACATGAAGAGAAGTGAAGAGGAGGAGGAACAGTAAAGAGAACTCATGGGTCATACAAAGGGCAAGTTTGTCCATCTAAAATCAGAAATTGAAAGTAGAGTGAAACCAACCATTTCTTTTGTGGCATTAGCACCACCCTTTTGTATTATGTCATTACATACTGAGAGAAACAGTTTACACTAGACAAACAATCTTTCAGCATCTACAATGTGGCAGTTCCCAAGCACTGATAATAGAAACCAATTCCAGAGGAAACTGGCCCCTGAAAAGTAATCAGTGGCACTTTGATGGCATTGAGAGTCCTTACGTAAACTTAAAAGTGCTTTGGCGAATCTTATGTATAGCTGGGAATCGAATGAGGGATACCCCTCTCTGGATCGATTCTTAGATATCACAGATCTTTTTGACACACATGATCGTGTTTAGGGCCACTTCGTATGGTGGCCTTTTTTCGTACATTGCTGGCTTTTTAATGCCCTTTGCTTATAAATAAAAAAAAGGCCAATGCAGATTTATATTTATTGATCTCTATAAGAATTAGTACATGTTGCCTTTATTCCTTTTTTTGTAATCTTGAAATGAAATATTAAAAATAACATATAACAGTTTTGCATTTTTTGAAAATTGTGCCTATGTCATATTCATGTAATATTTCCAAGACAGTTCAACACACTTTTAAGCACTTCCAATTTTATTTACTTTAAAAAACACTAAATAATAGTTAAGAAATCCACTCTTTGATAACTCTAAATCATTTTTTAAAGTTTATGATTAAAGTATTTTCACTTATGGCAATTAAAGACAGCTCTTGCTACTTCTGCAGTGTGCAAGCATGTGTGCTGTGGGAAGCACAGAACAAACAGCAGATACATAACAACTCCAAGTTTTCTCAATTGGAGAAATGTTACTTGGATCTCCTACAAAAGTCGTTAAAATCTTAAGTAAAGTACCAAACAACCAAAAATAATATTGTAAATAGACCATGTTTGGCATTTTTCATCAACAAATGATTACCAGACGGGTACCAAAAAAAACAAAGCCCATTAATGGGTGTCTGGGAGGGGTTAGACACGTACCAACCAAAATAATCATTTTTTTTATTAATGAAAACCAAGGGATATGAGGCAGCAGAAATAAATATTTCAAGCAATTTGTACAGCAGCAAGTGTTTCCTTTAATGCATCAAATTACATGTAAGGAGCAAAAAATGAATACTTCAAAACATAGCAATTTAGACCAATTCAGCATTATAATTAATATGAAAAAATTTATAATTACTAGGAAAAGCAGTTTGAGAGACATACTACCTCCTCGAGAAGCACCACTGATGTTTGCTCTCCTCTCCTCTATATAAACTTGCCTTCCAGCCAACTGTATTGGAGATGCCTACAAAAAGAAAACCAAGAACACAAATGAAAGATTGCATGAAAAATCCACACCCAAGTGAAAAAGATGAAATTGACTCTTCAAGCACCTTTGGTTTCACACAAGACAAGACCCAGGATAAGGTGATCGAATAAACTCTAAATGCAATCATAATGTTAAGAAAAAAATATTAGAACCATTCACAAGTAGTTCCACAAGATACTCCTAAGTAGTGTTGTATGCCAACATTAAAAAATTAATGATGGATCTCTTCAAACATATTTCGTTTCTCATTTTCCCACAAGCATTTTCTGCTGAAACAAATGAGGATTTTTGAAAACATCAATTCTTTAAAAACACTTTTAAATAGTTTTATGAAACTTTAAACATTGTTTTCACATAAAAATAAAAAAGATAGAAACTGACGGGTGTTTCCAAACTTTTCATATATTTGTCTCTAAAAACACAATAAAAGAAAGAAAAAAAAAATTTTAAACCATACCAAACAACACTTCATTATCTGAAAAACATATACACAAACTAAACATATAGAAAAAATATTTGCTAGCCAATAAGAAAAATAGAATCATCAAATCATAATTCATAACATGAAACAAGGCAAAAATCTTGACTACAACTCAACTATGGGGTCAGCACAAGCTCACCTAGAATAAGTGCATCAAACCTAAAGACATCCACTTGAACATCAAACTTTTAAAGAACAGGACTGATTAATTGCAATCAAGACGGAAATTCAAACCTTGATTGCATTTTGAACAGCATGGAGATCTTCAAACTCGACAAAGGCATAGCACACACCAATGTCCTGCACATCAATTGCTATTTTAGATTGCTTTCTGATATGCATAAAAGCACGTGATTAAAAAAGGCATAGAGCAAAAACTGACCTTCCTGTTCCTGATGAACACACCATCAGGCAGGATTCTACCAAAGGTTTTAAACTCTAGCTCAATATCAGCCGCAGAAATGGTAGAGGGCAAATTCCTCACATAGACAGATTTCAATTCACCTGAAACAATGAATTAAATAATCAACCTGATGTTCCTCGTTGAAATTATTATGAATGAAAATCTAAAAAAGCAAAATAGTCATCTAAGGAGAAGGTAACAAGACATAAGTGAAGAAATTGAAGCCAATCACAAAACTGTCTCAAGTCACCAGCATATCCCAAGTCTCAACTTTTATGAAAATCAATACCAGAAGGTAGATGAGTAGCATTACATTTGATTTCCCTATAAACAAGTAAGCATGCATACAAACACAAATTTAATGTCTCACAAGTCATTCCAAATGATTGGCTGGCCCTTCCACAAATCACAATGGCATCAGCAAGAAAATAAATCATGCAACTCTTTCCTGCTTGATTTGAACATTTACAAAAGTTCTGTAGGTTCCTTCTCTTCTCCATTTTCCATTTGGGGGTGCCACGGTTAGTGAAGTCATTGAATTTGGCAGGGTTGGTCAAAGATATGTTACCGTTAAACTATGTCAGAATTTAAACAACAAAAATACAGTTTTTTTAAATTTATATATATAAATAAATAAAAATAAAATAAAAAGAAGAAGATAAAAAGGAAAATCACCTTCTTCTAGTGATGGATTTTCCTCTGATGCCTCCAAACTAGTTTCAGGAACATTCAACTGCTGAGAAGCAGGCTGTGGATGATGCCGCTCTGAAGCAGGTGGAGTGCTTTTAATAAGAGACGGCCGAGAAACAACTGATCGAACAGATTGCCCTTTAGAAGCTCGCAACTTCCAACAATAGAAAAATCACATGGAAAAAACAAGACATAAGTCCAGTATCAAGCAATAGAACCAACGTAAATAATAAAAAAAAAAATATTAAATCACTTGCAAAATCCAACAAAAATCCCATGCATCACACATGCATGCTTCTATAGAAGCTAGGTCTTCCATCAATACACAGGGACTCAGGCATGGTGTCCAGGTGCTGGTATGTACCTAGAAGTTAGAATTCAATAATTTATCCTCAAATTTTGGATAGAGGGCATGGTTGTGTTACTTTTCAATTCTTTTCCTCCAACATCGAGGGGAAAAGATACATTACCGTACCATGGGGTCTAAGAGAAACCACATTCCCAAATATCCAGGTAACAAAAAAAAAAAAAAAAAAAAAAAAATTAAGAAAGTATCCGATAGAATACTTCACATTCTAACAGTATGCATATTTAAAATCAAGCCTTGGCTTTTGAATCTTGTTGACACTTCAAATAATATGAGATGTCTGTGGCATAGATCTTTCCTTAGTTGCAGGAATCACCTACTGGGAATGATGTTTTTGATCTAGAACAGTGATTTAAAGCAAGAATTTTGTTAGCCACTTTCCCATCGAGACAAAATCGTAGTTCCAACTGGGATGACATCAATCAAACATATGAACTCTAAATAAATAAAATGCTACCAAGATAAAAGAAAATCTGTAGAGAATAAATATTTATCTTAGGTTTTGACTTTCCTCTTAGGAATTAAATTACAACATTTTTTGACAAATCTTAATTTGGGGTTCAAGCACTGAGCAGAGAAGATATATGAGAATTTACTATACCTATGTTTAATGATTCAAGTGTTAGTGTAATGTAGACAACCCAGCACACACATACATTAATTTACAATTAGCAACAAAAATATATGTAATATCATCCCAAAGACCCCGGTAGGTGCAAAATTCTTTGTTCTATCATTCCAGATACAGACTTAGATTTCTTTGCTCAAATGAACAAAAATATCAGCTGGCCAAAATAGATATTGACAAACATGTAGTAATCAATGACTACAAAAAGCAAGCATAAGTGCATGTGTGTGTGGCACTATTGAACCATAAGGCTGTGTTTTGGAAGAGTACAAAAGTAATTGTTGTTATCTTACAATATAATTAGTTGGTGAAATGGTTGAACCTTATTTAATTTGGACTGTGGTGAGTTTAATCCAGATTTTAGATGTTCGACAATGAGCAAGGTGCAGACTGAATATATGGAAAATAGAAAAGGTGCATACTATAGAAGCATAAGTAAATTTTGGGGGCTCTCCAACTGGTTCCTCAACAGAATGCAGTGTATCTGGAATAGCTTCCACCACATTTTGAAGCAAAGTAGATGGCCCTTCTGCAGGAGTTTCCTCCAACACAGTGTCAGCTTCAGGACCTTGCTGTTGCTGCTGTTCTTGGAGAGTGTACTCGTCTACTGGATTATGCCCTTCAATATGAATTGAGTTCACATATTCACTAGCCTCTTCATCTAAGTGATAGTCTGAAACTGTTAAACCCATCACATTAGCCAACAAAAAAAAACGAAATTTAAAAAAAAAAAATCTAAAAATAGAAAAACAATCACTCTATTTCAAAACTTTTGAGACTTACCTGTCAGCAATGAAAACAAAGAGATTATTTTTGCCAGATTCGATAACCCAAAATGGGAAAATACACATGTGCAACACAAGCAGACAAAACCCTTGAACTGGAAATTTTCACTACTATATGCAGAAATTATGGACTTACTGATACTTCTGCCTTTAGACAGGTTAAATTAACAAAGAACTAGACGATTTAAAATCAACCAAACAATTACATAGAAGCATAGTATCTTGTAAATGGATTATCAATACAAACTGCCCACAGCCGATTATTGAAGCCATATAGTACAGGATAAAACTAGTTGCGTAGGTCAAACACACAACAAAGTAGCCTCGTTGTTGCCCCTTCTGACAATTACTCAAGACCAGCTGTAAAAATTATATTTCGATCCCAACATCATATTTAAGAAGTACAAAACTTTTTACAATCCAGATCAACTGACAATACCTGGCAGCTCTGGATGAAGAGTTGAGGTAAGTGGTTGGGGATCAATTTCGTTTTCTGACATAATAGGTACAGTACGTTGGTGAACCTCGTCCTCATTAATAAAGTGAAATACATCATTCAGAACAAAATAACCCTTCTCCTGAGGCGCAAGCAAAAACGTCTGCACAAACTTCCTACTGCCACTAAAATCCTTGGCTCGAACAGAACCTGAAACCACCACAAGAACACCTCCCCTCCAAGATTCAAGAGAATTTATTGTCTTGATCTCAATTCCGGTAAAATTTAGGGACACCATAAGTGTATGGATTTGCTGCAGAAAAGACAAAAAGATAAATTTACATTTTATGGATCACATATATTGAGCCACACAATGCGACCAAAGAAAGTTGAATAGGGAAAGCCAACAAACAACACACGTGCACAAAGTTTCGCAAAAAAAATAAAGAATAGTGAATAAAATTTAAGAAATGAAAGGGTATTTCCTGATCACCTGCTGGAGAGGAACTTTTACACACATTTACGTAGACATATAAGCCGTATTGATTAATTGAAGATAAGTAGCATCAATAGATGTTAGTTGTCAATAATAGCCCAAATATAAAACTGATCTGCAATAACATAACCAATAAGCAACTAGTCACACCCTATGTTACCTGGAACGCAAATCATTCTGGTACAAGGAACAAGAATGGGAATGTGCTACACCACAAGTTCTGAATGAGATATCTAAATTGAATCGTATTGAATTGTAAATCAGAAAATTCACTTTATTTAGCATAATGTATAATTTGTTAAATTACAACACACACACACACAAAAAAAAAAAACTGGGATTGACTCTCATAACAAAATAAACCATGACTTTTTTATTTTGTCAATTTAAATTAAATTTTAAACTTTTGATTTAATTTTAATCTAAACCATTTGTCTATTTTCATTAGGAGCAATAATGGTCACTAGCTAAACTAACTTGCTAGAGCTATATTTTAGCAATGTTATTTTGATGGTCACTTTGCTATTTTTTTGGCATAACCAACATTTCCTCTATTTAGTTGCCTTTTTTAATTATCACTGTCTCAACCACCTTGTTTCCAACCACCTCTCTCTCCTGATGTACACCCTCTATTTTTCTTTCTTCTTTTCCTTTTTTCATTTCTCACCCTACACTTTCATAACTTCTACATATTATCACTGTACAAAATATTCATTTCAATCTCTCTCCTCTCTACACTTTCCTCTTAGGAAAATGCTATGTTTTAGAGTTTTGTCTTGGAAGATGTTGATTTCTGATAGTAAACATGTCCGATGGTAAACTTCATGCTACTTTTTAGCAATAGCAATAGCAACCCTTGTTGTACCTCATCATTGTTAAAGCATAAATTCAATTATCATATTGTTACGTTTCCAAAAATATACCAAAAGTAAGGACGCAAACTAGCCTTCATGTTAAAGCAAAGCATCAACAATACAAATAACATGAAGAATCTGTCTAAATCATAAAGAGCATCATTTTCCAATTTCAATAAATCAAATAACAGTAGCCTGAGAAATTCTATTATTCAAACTGACACAACAGAGAAAATAAATGCACATTTTGTACAATTTCATCTTAAAATGTTGCATGAAACCAAATCATATTACCAACATTGTCGATGCTGACTCGCTCGAATCCCCGTCAACCCGAATCATGGTGCTTTTATCAGTATAAAATTGATGAGCGAAATCGGGTTGCTGTTGAAGAATCTGGTAGTACTGTCCAACGAAGTACGAACCAACCTGAAACAACGACACAGATTAAAACATCAACATTAAACCTTCACCAATGAACGTTAATTTCGTGCTCTGTGATTGAATCACCTGAACAGCACTGACAGCAGATGCGTACCCACTCGCCATTTGCGCTCTCTGGAAGAGCACGCAACAACAAAAAAAAATTAATTTGATCTTCAAAACCCTAGTCCTCTGAAAACACGATTCAATCCCAGATCAAAAACACTAGTAACGATTTTAAATCCCCAAATCTCAAGCTTTAGGGTTTACAAACAGATGAATGTTTTTATATTCGTGTATCAGCGCAGGTCTTCAACAGTATCTTTTACTTTTCTACGGAGAGAACGAGTGTGTGTTATAGAGAGAGAAAAATAATAACATTCACCTTGTTCTCACTTTTTAAAAAATATTTTTTTTAAAATTATATATTTTTATTTTTATTGAATGTTTTTAATATTTTAAATAATTTTTTTATTTTTAGACACACTTAATATAAATACACTTAAAAATTATAAAAAAAAATTAAAAAATTCATTAAATATCAAAAATACAAAAAAAAAATATAAGAATTCAGTATATTTTTTTATATTTTTATGTATTTATTAATTTTTTAAAATATTTTTTCATAAATTTTTTACTTTTTAGATAAATTTAAGTAAGATGCATTTAAAAAAGTAAAACAAATGTTTAAAATTTAAAAAATATTCACTAAAAACAAAAAAACACAAAAATCAAAAAAATAGTTTTCAAAAAATTTAATCCAAAAAACTCAAACCAAACGCACTGATTGTGTTGCACAGAGAGAGAGAGAGCGAATAAGATTCGATTTTAGATAGAGAAATTGAGAAATCCACAAAAAAGAAACGTAAGAAACAAAGTGGGTGTTTGGCGAGTGGATTTTTTTTTTTGTAGGTTTTTTTAGTTATAAGATATTATTGGAGAATTTTTTTTTTTGCGTTTTGAAAGATAGTTGGGTTTCTTTTGTGATTGGATGTGATATTTGTGAGAGAAAAAGTGAAATGATTATGGGATTTGATGTGATAATTTGTTTGGATTTTTTTTTTTTGTAACTAATTTGTCTTTTAGTGGAAAAAAAAAAAAACCCAAAAAATTTGTTCCCAAACAACACCTTTGAGCGCTTAGGGGTCAACCACAGGGCCACAACACAGGATGTAATAATGACTCGGCTCATCTAGGCCCGGGTCGGCCCAAACGGGTCTCGCACCCTTTTTGTTTTAGCAGGTCGAGTGGTCATGGTCCAAAATGGGTCCCAATTCCAAACTCAAGCCCACTTATAATAGGGTTGAGCTGACTAGGCCCACTCATAATAGGGTCGAGCTGACGAGCCGAGGCTAGTCAAACTTTTTTTTTGAAAAATGAATAATAAATACATTATCTATATAGATTATTTATCGGGAATAAAAAATAAAAGAAAAATTATATTAGAGTATTTTAATAAAGATTAATGAGATGTTTTATTTGATTATACTTCATGATGGTATTTAAATTTAATTATGTGTGATTTATGTTTTTTAATTATAAACTTATAACTAAAAAAATATATAATTATATAATTTTTTTCTTTCGAAATGAATAATTTTATATATATGTGTGGGGGCCGAATGTTTGGGATCATAAAGAGGCCGAATGGATGAACTTGGATAGTTGGAATATAAATATAGTATTCGGCTTCGTCCCGCAATTTCAAATCCTACCCTATTTGGTCAAAAGGCCGGTTGGGTAAGGGGCTGAGTGAAAAGCAGTTTGCTTTAAGAGAAGCCGAATGGAGAACTAAAGGTAGGCCCAGCCTTGAGGCCCAAGAAAGAAAATATATAAATAGAAGAACATCAGCCAGAAAGAGGTATATGAGAACTATTACACTTTACTTAAAATACAAGTAATTGAGAGAGTAGAGAGCGTCCCCTAGGATCAGAAGAGTATTTCCAAACCACTTCTCCACAATATGAAAATGAATTTTTTTATATTACAATATTAAATTAATTATATAACATTTATTGAATGAATAATTTTTATTTCAAAATGAAATAAAATATTACAAAAAATTATATTATTAAACAAAATAGGTATAGATTATTGATGATAGTAGAGTAATTGCATCACTATAGGTTAAATACATCCCAACCAAGTTTGCACCTATTAACCTACCAATCATTTGCATTATACTCCACCTCAATAATCTAATACCCAAAAAAAAATTAAATGAAATAGTAAAAAAAATTTGTTGATCAATCATCAAAAGAGACAGACATTTCAGTCGCATTGCCCAATAATATCTCATCCAAATCATTTTGAATTCGTTTATTTTCATTATAATTTTGTCTTCTTGTAAGCCCACGGATATGACCTCTGTATATCATCAGTGCCTCAATCATTTTGGGTGAAAGCCTGCTCCGATAATCGCTCAGCACCTGTTCACCTGCATTAAAAGTTATTTCCAAAGCAACTATAAAAATAGGAACAGTTAGTATATCACAGGTCATCTATGAAACCACAGGCCATATAGTTTCATTTTGCTTCCACCATTCAAAAATGTCAAAATCACCGGAATCATTCACTGGCAAATTTTCTAAATTATGTTGTAGTTCAAAACTACTTACGCTTGTATGTTGAGATATTCTTCTACTTTTTATTACTGAAAAAATACTTAATCTCCCGCCTCAAGATGAGACTGCCAGTGTAGTGTATGTAGGTGTATTTACAGTTGCAACTGCTATGTATTCTTCAAATAATCTGTTGCATGTTTGCATAATAGGGACAAATTGTGTTTGATCAACGAGAATACGTTCTAAAAATTATTGTAAACCAATTTCTTTACACCTAGGATCAATTATTATGGCTAAACCTAAAAGATGAGGCAATGATCAAAATATTTATCAAATTTTACTTTCATTGAAGTAATAATGGTTACATAATATTCATTATTCATATATTTTACGAAAATTTTAATTATTTCTGCTAGCATATATAAAACAAATGGTGAAATAAGAATATATATATATATATATATATATATAAGAAAATAATTTTGTTGAAATATCAAAAACTTTTTAAAAAATCTTTATATAAGGCTACCTGGAGTCAACTAAGTTATGTGGGAGTTAGTACTTCTCCTATTGATGTTATTGCAAAAAATAAATCTATTGATCTTCTTTGTTTACGAGCTATTTTTAATATATTATACGTTAAATTCCATCTACTATCTACATCTAAAATTAATTTTTTAAATGGCATATTTTCTCGTTGACAGATTTTTTTATATTCCGAAATTCGTTTAGCAGAAGACATAATAGTAACAATTGCATTTTTATTACAAGTACAGAAGTCTCGTATATATGCATAGTTTCTTTAACAATCAAATTTAAAATATAGGCACAACAACGAACATTAAATAAATTACCATCAACAAATAATTGTAAAGTTGATTTTTAATGAGTTACAGTTTGATTATAATATGTTGCATTATCTAAACTAATCGTAAATATTTTATTTTGTAAAATCCACTCATATAATACATTTCATATTTTTACACCAAGCAAATGACCAATGTATGAAGGTTTAACTAATTTAAATTAAACAATTCTTTTATTTAATTTCCAATCATTGTCAATAAAATGTGGAGTGATACATTGATATTCAAAATCATTACTTGACCATATATTAGATGTTAAACAAATTCTTCCATTCAAATTTTTAAAGATGTCAAATAATTAACTTTTAACATCCTCAAATTTCTTTAAAATCATATTTATAGTAGTATTTCTTTTTTAATAATATAATCAATTACAAAATTTTGTACACGTATAGGATCATGTGAAAATATTTGCAAATTACCAGTTGATGAAACCCCTAATTGTATTGACTTATAATATTAGGTTGTTGACTTTGTAAATGTTTGTTAGCATGCATTTTTAGATGGCTAATACCTTCTGCAGATATAGCACTAAGTAAATGTGCACAATATTTATATTTTGATTTAAATATAATTATATCATCAAGATTATTTATAGATATTTTTTCAAAATATTCCAAAACAGTAATAGTTGTGCCCTAGATGATGATCCAACTGTTGGAAAAAAGATATTAGAAGGAGAATCAACAAATTCATGTTGTGTAGTATATGTATCAATATCAACATAAACATTAGGAATATTAGGATCCATAATAATGTAAGTAAAATAAATTATAAGAATTAACAATTAATTTAAATGATGTGTAAATACAATGAGTAAAAAATAATAATTAATATATATGCACAAATAATTAATGAAAAAAATGAGTAGCTAATAAATTTATTTAAACTAATTAATGTTACCAACTAGCGAATGCGATACAAAAATTAGTTTCTTCTAATAAGAGTTTCTTGTTGTACAATTGCAATTGTCACTTATGGATGATACTTCAAAATTAATTGAGAGTTGAGAAATATTAAGAGTTTAAGAGAGACTGAAAGAGTTTAAGAAATAGAGAGATTTATTTGTGAGATTTATTTTGAAAAACGGAGGATATTTATAATAATTTGAAAGAGTGAAGTACATTTATAATATATATATATATATATATATATTAACGTTGTAGTAAACGGTAATGTGGCTGTTTGATTTTTTATTTTTTTTTTCATTCAATGAATGAAAAGTTTGTTGAGTGATGCAAGCATATAGCACAAAGGTGGCGGGGGCGGGGCAGCTACAGGCTGCAGGCAGCAAGTGATGAACTTTTTGAATTTATTTTTTATTTTGTTTTCATTCATATTTATTATTCATTGCAAAGTGAAAAGGTGATGATGCGATGTAGGGGATAGGACAATAGGCTGAGCAGGGCAGAGGGCAATAGGTTGAAATATATATATATATATATATATATATATTTATTAATTCATTGGAATTTGCAAGGAAATGACATTGACCATTGTGTTATTTTGTTTTGTTTTTATTTTTTTAAATTTTTACAAGATCAATCTTTTATTTTATTTTTTTATATTTTTTAATTATTTAACCGTTGAAAGTTGTTTTTTATTTTTACTTTTTAAAATGTGACCATTATGAGAGAGAGGGTCGAGTGGGTTGGGCCAGGCTAGACCAGGCGTCAGATGGAGGGCCCAGGCCCAAGGTACTGGGCTGGGCTCGAGCTCAAGAATATCTGGGCCGAAACGGGCTGGGCCCACCTCGTATTTCGGGTCGCCCACGGGTCTCGAATCATTTTTACACCCCTAAGAACATGAGTGGTTGGTGAAGATTATTTTACGCTAAAAAACTCTTAATTAGAAAGTAAAGGTTAAATATATTTTTTAATTTTTAGAGAATTAGATTTTTTGAGTTTATTTATATTATTTTTATTTAATAAATTATAAGTAAAAATTGTATTAAATAATTTAGCATAAATTTTCAAATTAAAATAAGTTATAAGTTATTTGTATAATCCTTACCAAACACTCAAGGATAGGTAGGATGCCTAGCGAATACTTATGATTGGTAGGACGCCTGAGAGAATCGTAAACAATGTCATCAGTGTGGATTCAAATCTTAACATAGCCTAACCCTATTTTTTTAGGATTTAGGAAAGTTGTTTTAGCCCATTAGGTTGGATTGAACGAATATTTTCAGGTCGATGTATTAATGGGTTAGGTTTAGGATTTATACTTTAAACCCAGTCTAGGCTGTTATTAAATTAAATAATTAATTGATTATAATTTATTAAAAAATGTATATTTTTGGGGATTTATAATTTATCTTTATTAGTTTTATTAAAACTTATATTTGTGGTGATATTTGAATGAATTTACTTAAGAAATCCTTCAATTTATACATAAATTTCTTCACTTTATAATAATGTCAGTGTATTTATTTAAAAAATATAATTTGTGATTAAATTTAATTATGATTTTTTTTTTTTAACATATAGCTTGATGAGTGAGTTTAGGATTTATAATTATTTTTTGAGCCAAGCTTTGGCAGAAGTAAAGACCCAATGTTAGGGCTGAGTCGAGTTTAGACAGACACAAAGTCCCTAACTATGTAATGTCGACTCCGACTCGAACTGGGTCCGGCCCGACCCGACAAATGTTCACCCCTGTCGGAGGTCACCTCTATGTGGTTAAGTTTTTTAAGATAAATTACAAATACACCTTGAGGTGCATGCATAGGCACCCTACTACAAATTAGAGTAATTTTATCATTAAATTTTGTAACATCAACTACAAAGCGTGTAATCTCATCACAAATTTGTGTAACAAAAAATATTGTAACAAAGTCATAAACTTTTGAAACATGAACCATAAAATTTTAAACATTTTTTTACGCTATTTTTTTTGCGAGATTAAGTATTTTATGGTTGTTGTTACGAAATTTTGTGATAAAATTACATCGATTTATGGTAAGGTGCACACCGTAGGCTTTCCCTAAAATATATATTTCAGTATAAAAAAATGAATATATTATATATCTGTCTATAAAACTAACGAATTATTGATGAAAAAATAATAAATATCATATGAATTCAAATATTGAACGAACTTAAGTATCTTTTGGCAACATCTAAAAATCAGTTTATTGACTTATTTGAATCATATCACCTCCCTACTTTTGCACACGTCTTTTTCGTAATAAGCAAAAAAAAAAAAAAAAACTTATAAGTCATACCCAAAACAACTCTTAACTCGATTGTACCAAATTTACTGTTTGGTTTTAGTTTTCTGAAAAATGAGTTTTTTTTTTTTCCTGTTTTTTGTTTTTTGTGCATATTTTTAAAATTTTAAGTAATTTTTATTTTTATTTTTTTCGATGCACCTTACATAGATGTATCTAAATAGTAAAATATTTGTGAAACAATATTTAAAAAAAATTAATAAATACAGCAAAAATAGAAAAAATGTACTAAATTTTCATTATTATTATTATTATTATTTTTTGTATTTTTGGTATTTAATGAATTTTTTTAAAAAAAAAATCACAAATATTATACTTTTTAAGTGTATTTATGTTAGGCGTATCTAAAATTTTTAAAAAGTTGCTTAAAATATTAAAAAAATTCATTGAAAACAAAAAAAATAAGCAAAAATAAAAAAATAGAATTTTCTGAAAATTATTTTCTGGAAACTAAAACCAAACAAGTTGTTATTTATCCTTTTCACTTAAGTAATCACTTTATATATATATATATATATACTAGTGTATGCCTGTACCTGAAGACACGGTGTAAAAATAAGTGAACAAAAATGAGAAAATAATAAATAAATAAATAAATAAGGAGGAGAATAAAAAAATAAAAAGAAAAGGAGGAAGATGGGATCATGTGATTATTCATGGGAGGGTGGGTGAGAAAAGAAAAAAGTAATAGAGAAAAGCGGAAAAGTAGAAAATGTACATGTAAGATACATCACATCTATTGTTTTGTACTTTGAATATATCAGAGCTGTCCAAATGTCCTAGAAGGACAAAAATATGTTGAAAATTTAAAAACCCTCATGCTTTATTATATAGATATTGACCAAAAATTTTGTTTGGTTGATTGCATCACTACTACAAAAATAGTTAAAGATCACACTTTGATAAAAAAAAATATCTCACTTTTATTGAAAGTGTGATAAAAAAAATTAGATTAATATTTTAATCACACTTAATTTGATTGAGTGTGATAATATTTATATTTTATGTCACTTTTCAATTAAGTGTGATTATATATACATTTTTTTAATCACACCTTCTAATTAAAGTGTGATTACATATACACTATTACTTTTTAATCACACTTTTTAAATAAGTATGATTATATATATATATATACTTTAATCACACATTCTAATTAAAGTGTGATTATTTATATATTTTTTAATCACACCTTCTAATTAAAGTGTGATTATATATACACTACTACTTTTTAATCACACTTTTTAAATGAGTGTGATTATATATAGATTAGTGTGATTATTTATATATATTTTTAATCACACATTCTAATTAAAGTGTGATTATATATACACTATTACTTTTTAATCATACTTTTTAAATAAGTGTGGTTATTTATATATTTTTTAATCACACATTCTAATTAAAGTGCGATTATTTATGTATTTTTTAATTACACCTTCTAATTGAAGTGTGATTATATATACACTATTACTTTTTAATTACACTTTTTAAATGAGTGTGATTATATATATATATATATATTTTTAATCACACATTCTAATTAAAGTGTGATTATTTATATATATTTTTTAATCACATATTCTAATTAAAGTGTGATTATATATACACTTTTACTTTTTAATCACACTTTTTAAATAAGTGTGATTATTTATATATTTTTTAATCACACATTCTAATTAAAGTGTGATTATTTATATATTTTTTAATCACACAATGTAATTAAAATGTGATTATATATACATTACTACTTTTTAATCACATTTTTTAAATAAGTGTGATTATATATATATATATATATATATTTAATCACACTTCCTAAATAGGTGTGATTGTATAAAATATTTCAAATTGATTTTTATATAAAATATACAATTCCCAAATTTTTAATCACACTTAATCTGATTGAGTGTGATAATATTTATTTTTTATGTCACTTTCTAATTAAGTGTGATTATATATAGAGATTTTTATTGATAAATCCATTCTAGAGTTGTTATAACCCATTAGGTCCACTAAAGTATATTATAACCTAATTGGTCCCATAAACTTTTCTGGATATTCCATAAGGTCCATTTTTCTAATTTAATATAATTTCTTGGACTATTTTGCCCCTGTATATATATATGTACAGTGTTAATACGTAATAGGTGCCTGTTTCTTCGTTTATGCAGTTTGGCAGTTTCTATTTTACGCTTTTCATCATCAATCCAATTCCGAGAGTTACGTTTATGTTTTGCATGCTCGTTGCAAGGATTGGTTGTGCCAAGGTTTCATCCTTGCTGTTGGAGTCTGGTTCTGTGGTTTGTGAGTGAAGACGACGAAGAGGAGGGTGTTCGGTTGTTACATTTGCCGGATTATAACTAGTTCAAATAAGTTTTTTTCAAGTTTCTGTACGATTGTAGGATTGCATGATCAAGGTTAGTATCAATTTGGTTATGAATACATGTTCAGTTTATGGTTTCATTCGTATAATGGATCAAATGCTCTGTTTTTGGATTTATATGGATTGAATGCTCTGTTTTTTCAATTATATGCATTTTACGTGGTTATGTGGAGGGGAGTTCATTCGTATTATGTGAAGATTGTGTAGTTCTCATTTGACTTCGATGCATGCGTAATGAAGCTCTGTGTGGATGATTTGATTATCAGTATATATATCAATGTGAATCTACACATTTTGTGAATGTGGAATATGTGAAGAATGTGGATGTTCTCATTTTAAATTGATGTTTGCTTAATGAGGCTCTGTGAAGATTGTTAATAATTATGTGAAGATTGTTAATGTTCTCATTTTACTTTGATGCTTGCTTAATGTTAACATCTTGTTAATATCAATGTGAATGTTTACATCATCATAAATTGATGTGAATGTTCACATCATTATGCACTGATGTGAATGTTTACATCATCATACACTGATGTGAATGTTCACATCATTATATTATGTGAAGATTGTTGATGTTGTCATTGGACTTTGATGTTTGCTTAATGTTGACATCTTGTTAATAGTAATGTGAATGTTCACATCTTCATATTGTGAATTATGGATTTAGCAGTTGAAATGTACACGTAGTCATCTATTTTTTTGCACAATGTGAATTTTCATATCGATTTTCATTACTGTTCATTGTTGTGTTTTTGTGTTTTTACAGGAGATGGATACCTTTATGCTATTGGTGTGTACATATGGTTGTAGTACAGCTGTAATAAATGTTGCCCGCACAATGTGTTATTCTCGTTTGGTGGAGTGTTTGTGTGAGAAATGGGATGAGTTGTCTGCGGGTTCTATTTCATTGTTCTGTAAACTACCTGGGATTAATAAGTGTCATTTGGACAATGAGGAAGAATTTCAGAACATGGTACTGCTTGCTAAATCAATGGGGGTACAACATGTAGAAGTTGTGGTTGAGTTGAAGGGTGATATTGGTCAATCAAGTAGTTTGGGATTGCTGCATGTGGGGGTTGAGGATGAAATTGATGCACTACGGAGATTTTGCCACCATAAGGAGAAGGTGTTGTTGTCAGCCCCTTGGGCAAATGGTATTACGCATGTAGGACAACGGTTTGTTGGAGGTGCACAAGAATTTCGTAACGTTTTATGTAAGTATGCCATCCAATGTGGGTTTAAGTTCACATACGTGAAGAACGAGACAACAAGAGTTACTGCTGTGTGTGCGATGCGAGAGGAGAGGGGGTGCTTGTGGGCTATACATTGTAGAGCACAACGAGCAAATGATTTTTTCTACATCAAGAGGTTTAGTGATGTGCATACTTGTGGTACGGATGTTCGAACATCGAAGAATCCGCGAGTTAGTTCGGATTTGGTGTCAAGTACCATATCTCGAGTACCATATCTGAAATTGTGAGGGACAAGCCGTTGACTCGGCCGTGTGAAGTGGTGACTATTTTGAAGAGGGATTATGGGCTAGATGTGAGTTACCATGTCGTATGGTTGGGTGTGGAGAAAGCAAAGGCTGGTATCCATGGAGATCACTCGTTATCGTTTGACCAGTTGCGGTGGTATTCGGATGCTGTGATGCGGTACAATCCGGGGAGTTATGTCAATATTGACTATGATGCGAGTAGTCAACAGTTTTGTCGCTTCTTTGTGTCATTCGCTGCGTGTATTTCTGGGTTCAATGCTTGTCGGCCTTTATTAATCCTGGATGGAACATTCCTCAAAGGAAAGACAAAGGTCAGCTACTTGCGGCAACGGCGAAAGACGGGAACAATGGTTAGAAGTTTTTTTTACCTGTCTATTCATGTCAATATTCGCTCTGAGCAGCGTAGTCTGGACGAAAGAGTGATTGCTAAATTATAAGTAATGTGAACATTCACATCAGTACTGATGTGAATGTTCACATCTTTGTATGCTAATGACAGAAATGTTAACATCAGACTGATGTGAATGTTCACATCAGACTTATTACAGACTTATGTGAATGTTGACATCAGTGTATACTAATGTTAGTTGATCTATTAATGAACAGTACTGTGAATGTTAACATTTTCAGTGACTCAACAAGCAACAATGAATTATTAATGGTCGTTAATGTGAATGTTCACATCGTTGATGTTTATGAACCTGAATCCAAAAACAGCAATAGTAAAGAGGGCAATGTACATATGAACATTCACATGACCTGTTTCGTTTATACTATTTTTCTATTCACTTTGGAATATTGTGAACAGTTGTGTATTGGTGTTGTGTTGTAGGTCTGTTTCCTGTTGCATTTGCAATTGTTGATTCGAAGACCACGGCTAATTGGTCGTGGTTCTTGCATGAACTTGGGAAGGTTGTTAATGGGAAGCGCCATATTACTTTTATTTCGGATCGTAATCTTGGTCTGTTAGAAGCTATGCCAAAGGTGTTCCCATCAGCTCATCACGGTTATTGCTTACAACACTTGAAGAGAAATTTAAGAGACCGGATGAAAGGAATTGATAATGGATTCAGGGATCACCTAGTAAGGAGTTTGGGTGACTGTGCCTACGAGCCAACTGTGGTAGGGTTCCATGAAAAGCTTGCAAAATTAAAAGAGGAGGGTAAACAACGAGCTCATAATTTTTTCAAGGACTTAGCACCTGAGCATTGGGCAAATTCATACTTCAGGTAATAATAGTTTCCTAAGGTGTTCCATTTTTGAAGTTTAGAATGGTAGTGATGTGAATTTTCAGTTTATAATGGTGACAATCTTCGAATTGTGTTTCATCTTCAATGTAAATGATGTGAATGTTCATATCTGCTAATGATGACTGATGTCATGTTCACATCTGTTAATTTGTCAAATAGTCATGCAATGTATTACAGATTTGAATGTTGACACGTGTCATATTTTGTTGTTGTTGTTAACATTCACATCTGTCTATCATTTAAGTTGACAACGTAATAACCATGTAATGTGAACATTCACATTATTAAAACCTGATAGCAGATGTGAACATTCACATTATTATACCCTGATGTGAATGTTCACATCAGTGTATACTAATGGCAGTACTGTGAACGTTCACATCTGTCAACATTAATGGTCAGGCCTGTTAAATTCTGTATTGTACAATGTTTGTGATATACTGTGCAGGGGCATGCGTTATGGGGAGATGACATCCAATGCGGCGGAGTCATTTAATAACTGGATTAAAGAAGCACGTAATCTTCCTATCACTCAAATGGTGGACAAAATTCGTACTCAGTTGATGCGGCAAATGTCTGCACGGCGTGACCAAGCAAACAAATGGAATGAGATTATTTGTCCGACATTCGAAACAAGGCTTATGGATTCGTTCAATGACAACAAGTGTTGGCAAGTTAGCAAAGCCAACGAGGATGTGTTTGAAGTTCATTCAATACCATCGGTTACAGTTGATGTTGCGAGGCGTACATGTTCATGCTTCAAATGGCAAATCAACGGATTCCCGTGTGACCATGCTGTTATTGCCATTCAGAAGAGCCGCTACAATCTCAATGATTGTGTAGAACATTACTTTCATGTAGAGACATATCGTGCAGCCTATTCGGGAGCCATATTCCCTATACCATCGGTGGAGAAGTCGCCTTTTGATCCCACGGACTTTACTATATACCCACCTACCGTGAAAAGACCACCCGGAAGGCCGAAGAAGAATAGGATCCCATCAAGGGGTGAGAAACTGAAGCAAATAAGGTGCGGGAGATGTGATAAGTTGGGGAGCCATAATCGAAAATCATGCACGGAGCCGATATAAGATGTACCTTTTTTCATTTCAACATTGTATTTTACATTGGATTCTTATATTCATTTTTGAAATAAGAATGTGTTGTGTTGGGAAACGTTGGGTTGGAATAAGATTACGTTGCGTTGGCAAACATAATAATGCATTAGTGTTTGATTTGTGTTTTATTTTTACTTTTTTAAGGTACCAATCTGACATTTATGTTGGTTGTGTTTTGGATGAATGCATGCTGTTAACATTCACATTATGTGAATGTTCACATTGTTCAACTTTCAAACATTTCTGTGGTGGGAATGTTCACATTGTTGTTACTATTAACAGCAATGTTTACATCAATGTAACCATTCGCATCATCAACTCATAAGATGTGAATATTCACGACATCATTGTTGCCATTCGCATAATCAGAAGTTATGATGTGAATATTCACATCGTCAAATTGTTAGATGTGAATATTGACTTGTGTTAAGAAATATCATAATCACACCTGTCATATTGTGTTACATGAACACTTTAAGCAATATTCACATCCATGTAGTATGGTTTAAAATAGAAGAAAGTGTACGATCATTCTGTGATGTGAACATTGACATCATGTCATGTGTATCCAAAAAAAAAAAAAAGAAAATACAATCTCAATGTGCATGACCAACGCAAAATAGGCCTGAAAATGCATATACATATATTGACTGAAAAGTATCTGTACAAGAAGTGATATAGACTTCATTTACAATTAAGCTAGTGAAACTAAATTGTCTTAAATGTGGATAACAGATTTGGGTAACAGTGATAGGTGGACACCCCCCACCTATAGGTTTTCACATTGCACTGTCTTTCTGTGGTTCAGAAAAAGGTGTACTAATGAGTCTCTTATTTGACACCATTCAAAGCGATCTAGGCTGGCAACAATGTCTTCACGATATACATGCGCCCTCATGATGTAACAAACTGCAGGCCCACAATCCACCCTGAAAATGCAAACTTTTTGTTAGATTTTGAAATTTAGGTGGGTAAAGGTTGTGGAACATGTGTAGAAATCGATTTTAGGCTTACGAATTTGATGCTTGCTGAGGACAGATGTCCACTGATATGATTGTTTTCGAAGTATTTTGGCTTGATAAATTGGTCCATAATGGTGATGACGGTCCAATGTTGTGCACCAAAGCTGTGATGTAGTCCCTCTGCCAACAATGAGGCACCAACCAACATAGGTCATACGTCCAAGTTCAAATATTACACATCACGACAAGTATTATTTTTGTCAGCCACTTACCAGTATTTGTGCTTTGTTAATATGTGGGTCATGTATGCCTTCTCTTGGGCGCAGTGAGTTATAATGCCTCCATACATTCTCTTTCACGTCGTACACAACAATTGTCCAGTGAAAGTTGTCGTGTATTGGGAAGATTAAGAATCTTTGGCCTTGATACTCCTTGATGTGTACATCAATTAGTTTATTCCTCTTGTGGGGGGGGGTACTGTTCAATGATTTTCTGTACACAAAGGGCATACAATGATGTACCAAGTATTTATATCGATGTTTGGTGTTAATGATTTGAATGTTCATCTGCTAATGGGGAGTTATGTTACTGATGTGAATGTTCACATTTCCTAATGGTGAGTGATACTACTGATGTGAATGTTCACATCTGTTAATGTCAGTGATATTACTGGTGTGAATGTTCCCATTTGCTAATGGTGGGTGATGTTACTGATGTGAATGTTCACATCTGTTAGTGTGAGTAATGCTACTGATGTGAATGTTCACATCTGTTAATGTCAGTGCTATTACTGATGTGAATGTTCCCATTTGCTAATGGTAGGTGATGTTACTGATGTGAATGTTCACATCTGTTAATGTGAGTAAATACTGCTGATGTGAATGTTCACATCTGTTAATGTGAGTAATACTGCTGATGTGAATGTTCACATCTGTTACTATGAGTTATATTACTGATGTGAATGTTCACATGTGTGTATCATTTAAGTTTATCAACATAATAAGCATATAATATTCAATGCGAATGATGTGAATGTTCACATCTGTCAATGTGAATCTTCTCAAAGGTCATTTTATGTTGTTGTTAACATTCACATCTGCCTATTATTTAAATTAACAATGTAAGCATGTAATGCTGAGAATAACATCCACATGTATTGAAACATAATCAAAATTAAAGTCTAGTGGTTACCAAACATGTGCTTGTAAAGATGAATGATGAATCTTCCAAACTTGGGTTGACTAGCCCTTGTAGTTCAAGTAGAATTTCACCATAAGCATCTATCACCTGCAGAACCGGAGGGGTGGCAGTACATTATTTACAGTGTCTTTACTCTATGTGTATGTGTGTGTATGTGTGTGTGTGTGTGTTTTGTACACATTTACAGTTGCCATACGTTATTGGTTATTGATTCTTCCTTGATGAGGTGTATGATGTCATCAAAATACACATGTTTAGTCTTTGAGTCCCCTCGCCACACTAGCAACCTGTGCATTGTGATTACAAAAAATGTTAATGTCAACATTGCACATTTATGAAATGGTCTAATTTATTAAGTATGTATGTGAACTGAACATGATGGAAAAAAAAACAGTTGGGGATATGCAAGATCACTTACTCATCATCGCCATTCTTGTGCAAATTTTGGACTTTTTGCTTGTTGAGTTTGTTCATGTTAGCCCAAACCTTTAGTTTGTTGTTCAAGGATAACTTCTTGGACTTTGTTGGCTGCTTTTTTGGTGGTTGCTTGTCTAAATCTTGTGCAATTTGGACTGCATGTGATTTCTGTTGGGCTCCCTCTTTCCCTTTCTTCTGACCAGGCAGGTTGGGGTATTCAAACTCGTCCAACCTGTGTTCTTTCCTTACCTTCTGCTTTATGCGCTTTACCCTTGATGGGGGGCTGATAATGTGTTCCAATGCTGCAGTGGGATTGTTGTTAAGACTGTCATGAGCCTTTTGTGCTTCAACTTGAGTGATGATGTGTACGGACTGATCGTCAAAAAGGTCTTGAAGTATTGTTTTTTCACATTCCAAGTTGATGACCAACTTTGTTAGCCGCTGAATTTCTGTATCTTTCCACTCCATGCAAGTCTTCATGTCCATGTCCACATTGAATGAGCCCGATTGGTCAAATAGTTTGGCTTCAAGGGCAGCAATCACCCTTGCCCTCAACTCCCATGATTCTTCCAACTGTTTGTATTCCGCTTCCCATTGCCGTACAAGAGCCCAAGCTTTTTGGTTTTCTTTCATGAGTACTTCCACAATGTCGGGCTCAGTTGGTTGTGCTATGATGATTCCTTTCTCAGCATTGGGGGTGCTACAGCTGGGGTTGATATAATGTCCAACATCATTCAGGTCCACTGCATCGACAGAAAATGCATCCCTGTCATCACTGCGTTGACTGTCTTTGCTTTGATCCTCATTGCTTTCATCTTTCTTTGCTACTGCACTTGACAAAATCTCAGGTTTTGGCTCCACATTCAATTTTGTATGACGATACATCTTCGCTTCAGTTGGTGATGCCATTAGCTCGCCGCCATATACCTGCATTTCGAGACAGTATGTTAGTTAGATAGTTCCTCGTCTCACTATGTGAATAAGCACAATATATTTGGTTGTACTTCTACCTCATTTAAACCTAGCTTAGCCAGAGTTATGGACTTCATGTTGCTATGTAAGGCTGTGAGGTCCCATTTTACGCATCGTGGAATGGCATTGGGGTTGCGGGGTTATAAGATTGTTGTATGCTCACACAGCCAATACTGAAACAAATAACAAATATCAGTAATTTGAATGTGGATATGAATTAACATTGATGTGAATGTTTACACCACTGGTGCAGTAATATGAATGTTCACAGTGCACTACTAGGCCAGTAATGTGAATGTTTACATCACTTAAAACTGATGTGAATGTTCACATCCGTTGATGTGAATGTTCACATCTGCTAATGTGGAGTAATGTTACTGATGTGAATGTTCACATTTCCTAATGTTGAGTGATACTACTGATGTGAGTGCTCACAACTGTTAATGTGAGCGATATTACTGACCTGAATGTTCACAACTGTTAGTGTCAGTGCTATTACTGATGTGAATGTTCACATTTGCTAATGGTGGGGGATGATACTGATGTGAATGTTCACATCTGTTCATGTCAGTGTTATTACTATGTGAATGCTCACATTTTGCTAATGGTGAGTGATGTTACTGATGTGAATATTCACATCTGGTAATGTGAGTGGTACAACTGATGTGAATGTTCACATCTGTTAATGTGAATGTTTACACCAGCATCTACTAATGTGTGTTTGTACATTACTGAAACAATAATGCGAATGTTTTCATCAATGTTGTCAACTTCCACACCAAAGCTGAGAAATGTGAACATTCACATCAGAGTGTTCAGAGCCCGTATATGTTCATATTAAACATAGAATAAGTTGTATGAGATTTGATTTACCATTAACAACATCACACATCCGGTGACTCGTCCTGATTTTCCACAGTTTTGGCCCAATGAACCCATCAAGGTTGCCCAGATGCTCTCAGCCCAATCATACTCGATCATCTTGTGTAATGGGTCCATGTATGAGTAGAAAACCCATCCAATTGTTTCTCCGGATGTAGAAAAAAATAGCTTGACGCATGCATACATGCAAACTAATCTTGCGACCTCCTCATCGTCATGTTTTTTTGTGCCCTTCAATGCTTCCCTCAGAATTTCTCGTATTTTGACAGCACTTAACCAACTAACATCCTTGTACATTCGGTGTATGATGCCGGTTGTTGGTTTTGCACCATAAGAGAGGTCCATCGACTTGGTGCCGCAGTCCACCCCAAAAATCAGTGATACGTCGCTTCTAAAAATCTGGATGTTCTTATCCCCAATGTAAAACCTTCCACTAGATTGCCTGAATGTTTGTACTATACGCACAATGACATCATCATATTTCATGCAGTGGTTGAGGTCGATTTCGTTATTGATCAAGCTATCAAATAATGGCCAGAACGGTGTTTTTCTAAGGCACTTCAATTGGCCACTTGTAAATTTCGTATCCTTTAACAGTTTCACCAATCCAGTTATATTTGACCGGTAGTTCACTTTTTTCATGTTCACTTCTTCAGGAACAGCTGTTTGATCAGGCTTGGTTTTGAAACGGGATTCCCCTCGCTTTCGCTTGCCATCAACTTTATGGGGAAGACCTGTGTGTTCAAATGAGCACATGTAATTGGTTGAAACACAAAGGATGGAACCCGAAGCACCAAACAACATTCAACAACCAGCATTGACAGTAATTGGAACATTCACATCATCAGTGTTTATTACTGTAAGTTTACACAGTAATCAATACTAATGTGAATGTTCACATCATCCATGTTGGAAAAATAAATTCGGAAAATGACAACAGTTACTGGGCAATGTAAATGTTTACATGGGTGATCACATTATGTTATAATTTGCTAAAAATCAAAGGGGGGAACCAACAACGCCAAACTACACCCAATAACACAAACAACTTGGGCATTGATGTCACAATGTGAATGTTTATATCATACGCCATCACAGTATTGAGTGAAATTTGGGGGTTCTGACATTAATGTGAACATTCACATGTGAATGTTCACATCAGTGTGTACTACTCTAAATTTACCTAGTACTCAATAGTAATGTGAATGTTCACATCATCCATGTTTGAGAAATAAATTTCGAACACAACAACAGTTACTGGCCAATGTGAATGCTTACATGGGTGATCACATTATGTTATAATGTTCTAAAAATCAAAGGGGGGAACCAACAGTGCCAAACTACACGCAATAACACAAACAACTTGGGCATTGATGTCATAATGTGAATGTTTACATCATACTCCATCACAGTATTGAGTGAAGTTTGGGGGTTATGACATTAATGTGAACATTCACTTGAAGTGAATGTTCACATCAGTGTGTACTACTCTAAATTTACCCAGTAATCAATAGTAATGTGAATGTTCACATCATCCATGTTTCAGAAATAAATTTCGAACACGACAACAGTTACTGACCAATGTGAATGCTTACATGGGTGGTCACATTATGTTATAATTTTCTAAAAATCAAAGGGGGAAACCAACAGTGCCAAACTACACCCAATAACACAAACAACTTGGGCATTGATGTCACAATGTGAATGTTTACATCATACTCCATCACAGTATTGAGTGAAGTTTGGGGTTTCTGACATTAATGTACTACTCTAAATTTACCCAGTAATCAATAGTAATATGAATGTTCACATCATCCATGTTTGAGAAATAAATTTCGAACACGACAACAGTTACTGGCCAATGTGAATGCTTACATGGGTGATCACATTATGTTATAATTTTCTAAAAATCAAAGGGGGGAACCAACAGCGCCAAACTACACCCAATAACACAAACAACTTGGGCATTGATGTCACAATGTCAATGTTTAAATCATACTTCAGCACAGTGTTGAGTGAAGTTTGGGTGTTTTGACATTAATGTGAACATTCACATTTACATCAGTGTGTACTACTCTTAAATTTACCCAGTAATCAATAGTAATGTGAATGTTCACATCATTCATGTGTGCAAAAACAAATCCCGAAAACTACAACAGTTAGAGGCCAATGTGAATGTTTACATATATTTTTACAAAATTAATTCCGAAAACATCTATGTTTACAAATTCAAATCCGAAAACCAGAAGGTGTATGTATACATCAATGATGACATTATGATTGAGAAGCAGAAGGTGGAATGGTATTCCTTACTTTTGTTCGTCATGGTTGGTGGGTATGGATCACACTCAGTGGATAAAATAAACTCAATGGGGCGACAAGAATCTTTGAACGACGAAGCACCCTCCTTCCGATGTGAAGCTTCGCAGTGGTGAGACGAAGAGGAATCTAGGGTTACTGGAGGCAATATCAGTATCGTTTCGTCGATTGAGTTTTTGTTTTGGAAATTTTGTGGATTGAATATTTCGAATAGGAATGGGTTTTTGCAGAATCGGTTTCACGCGGGAGAGGCGGAGAGGGTTATTTTGTCCTTTAACAATTAATGGACCTAATGGAATATTCAGAAACAGTTTGGGTTTTATGGAACAAAACAGTTATAAATAGGACTTATCAAAAAATGGCCCTTATATATATATATATATATTTTTTTTTTTAATCACACTTCTAATTAAAGTGTGATTATATATATATATATATAGGGTAAATTACACTGACACCCCTTAAGGTTTATGTTTATTACAGTTCTCCCCTCACATTTTGAAAATTACATCTCCCTTCCTGAAGTTTAAAGTTTCATTACAGATTCCCCCCTTAGCAATTTAATTTTTTTAAATACTAATTTTGCCCTTACTGGTTAAATTACATTGACACCCCTTACATTTTAGAAATTACAGTTCCCTCCCTAAGGTTTAAAGTAGCATTACCAATTGCCCCTCGGTTAGTATTAGTTGGAAAAAAAAATTCATTGCAAAAAAATTCATTGGAAAAAAAATTAATAGAAAAAAAAATTAATTGGAAAAAAAACTGTTAGTAAAATTTTTAAATTTCTGTTTAAAAACCAACATAAACTTATTTTTTGAATTTATGTTTTTTTCTCAAGTTTATAAACTGAGACAACCATTTATAAATTAAAAAAAAATATCAAATAAGTTTTTATGACAATTTTTAAAATTTTTGTAAATATAAATTGAAAACTGAAAACGAAATGGTTACCAAACAGGCTTCAGATGGTAAAAATGTCGTAAAATTAACAAATAATTAAATAAGTTACCAACATAAGAAATGACTTATCAAAAGATTCTTAGGCTATGTATGGTTTGATTTTTAGAAAAAAAATTAAAAATTAAAAATTAATTTGGTTAAGAAATAAAAAATAAAAAAATAATTATCATTTTTATATAATTTTTATCTTTCGAGTGGTTAGAAATAATTTTTTACAAATTAAATTGAAACAGTCATACGTATGTATATAACCTGCCCAAAAGTTAAAATGATAATTATTTTTTACCCTTAAATGATAATTAATTTTTATTTTTTATTTCTTAACCAAATTAATTTTTAATTTTTAATTTTTTTTTCTAAAAATCAAACCATATATGGCCTAAGAATCTTTTGATAAGTCATTTCTTACGTTGGTAACTTATTTAATTATTTGTTAATTTTACAACATTTTTACCATCTAAACCCTGTTTGCTAAGGTGCCATTTGGTAACACTTATGTTTTCAGTTTTCAGTTTATATTTACGAAAATTTAAAAAACTCAAATAAAAACTTGTTTGGTAAATTTTTGATTTATAAATCAGTGGTCTCAGTTTATAAATTTGTCAAAAAATGTAAACTCAAAAAATGTGTTTCCGTTTTGTGTTTTGAGTTTTTTTTTTTTTACACCACCCAACACTAGCCACCACCTGCCACCATTTTCCACCACCGTCTTCCGCCACCACCACCACCACCACCTGCCACCACCACCACCACCACCACCTGCCACCACCACTCACCACCCACCTGGCAACCACCACCCATCACTCGCCACCACCACCCACCATCACCCACCACCCATCTGCCATCCACTCGCCAGCACCACCCACTTGCCACCCTCTCGTCACCACCACCCATCCCTCGTCACCACCACCCCCACCACTACCACCCACCATCCACCTGCCATCTACCCGTCATCCGCCACCACTATCCACTGCCCGCCACCACCACCCGCCACCTACTCGCTACCACCACTCAGCACCCACCACCACCAGCCACCCACCACCACTAGCCACCCATCATCACCAGCTACCACCACCTACCACCTACCACTCATCCGCCACCCACCTGCCACTACCACCCACCACCCACCACCACCACCACTCACTCGCTACCACCCACCACCATTACCCACAACCACCACCCGTCACCACCCGCCATCCGCCACCCACCACCCGTCACCACCACCACCACCACACACTCGCTACCACACACCACCCGCCACCGTCACGCACCCACCCACCATCACCACCTACCCGCCACCACTACCCACCCGCCATCCACCTGCCACCACCAACCACCACCTGCTACCATCACCACCACCACTACCACCACCACCCACTCGCTACCACCTGTCACCGTCACCTATCCACCCACCACCACCATCGTCACCCACCCACCCACCCACCCACCTCCACCACTACCGTCACCCACCCACCCACCACCACCCACCCGTCACCACCCGCCATCCGCCACCCATCTATCACCATCGCCCACCACCCACCACCACCACCACCACCACTACCACCGACCACTTCCCACCGTCACCTCCCCACCCACCACGACCACCCATTCGCCACCACCCACCACCCGCTGCCTTCCACCCACCGTCACCACTTTCCACTACTGTCTTCTGTCGCTACTTGCCGCCACTTGCCACCACTTGCCATTTCTTACTCCTTTTTATATTTTTATTTTTTTAAAATATTTTGTCAATTACCAAATGCGTTTGTAGTTTATGTTTTTCTAAAACTAAACAAAAAACAGTTTATAAAATTTTTGTAAATATAAACTGAAAACGTAAACGTTACCAAACATACTCTAACCATTTCATTTTCAGTTTTCAATTTATATTTACAAAAATTTAAAAAACTGTCATAAAAAATTGTTTGATAATTTTTTTGGTTTATAAATGGTTGTCTCAGTTTGTAAATTTGAGGAAAAAAATGTAAATTCAAAAAATAAGTTTACGCTGGTTTTTAAACAGAAATTTAAAAATTTTACTAGCAAATTTTTTTTTTCAAATAATTTTTTTTGTAATTAATTTTTTTTGGGTAAATCACACTGACACCCCCCCGAGGTTTATGTTTATTACAGTTCCCCCCTCACATTTTGGAAATTACATCTCCTCCTAAGGTTTAAAGTTTCATTACAAATTCTCCCATTCAGCAATTTAATTTTTTTAAATACCAATTTTGCCCCCATTTGGTAAATTACATTGACACCCTCACATTTTAGAAATTACAATTCCCTCCCTAAGGTTTAAAGTAGCATTACCAATTGCCCCCTTGGTTAGTATTAGTTGGAAAAAAAATTCATTGAAAAAAAATTAATTGGAAAAAAAGATTAATTGAAAAAAAAATTGTTAGTAAAGGTTTTAAATTTCTGTTTAAAAACCAACGTAAGCTCATTTTTTGAATTTACATTTTTTCCTCAAATTTACAAACTGAGAAAACCATTTATAAACTAAAAAAATTATCAAACAAGTTTTTATTACAGTTTTAAAAATTTTTGTAAATATAAATTAAAAACTGAAAACGAAATGGTTACCAAACAGGCTTGATGGTAAAAATGTCGTAAAATTAACAAATAATTAAATAAGTTACCAACGTTAGAAATGACTTATCAAAATATTCTTAGGCTATGTA
Organism: Camellia sinensis; assembly: GCF_055761805.1. Taxonomy (NCBI): domain Eukaryota; kingdom Viridiplantae; phylum Streptophyta; class Magnoliopsida; order Ericales; family Theaceae; genus Camellia; species Camellia sinensis. The sequence continues at coordinate 97,530,196 of NC_138972.1, forward strand.
TAGTTTGATTTTTAGAATTTTTTTAAAAAAAATTTAAAATAATTTGGTTAAAAAATAAAAAATAAAAAATAATTATCATTTTAATATAATTTTTATCTTTCGAGTGATTAGAAATAATTTTTTTATAAATTTAATTAAAACAGCCATACGTATGTATATAATCAAAAAAAAAAAAAAGGTGCCAAAATAAAATGTTGTAGCGCCAATCACAGTGGAAACACAAACAAATCAAACCCTCTCTCCCCCCATCTTCCCCTCTCCCCCTCTCACCACTCACTTAGCAATAGCTAGGTTTTATTATCTTTTTCTCCCCTATATTAGAAACCCCAGCTTTGAAACTCCCATCCCCAACAACAACAATCACCATTAGTGTTGGATTTGGCATCACCGATCCGCCGTTGCTCGTCGCGCAGCACCTCCTTCTGTTGCAGAACCACCACCTTAGTGCCGACGATGGCAGATCTTGAAGGACTACCAAACCCTAGAGAGCTACGGGTAATTCAATCGATTCTCACCGTACTCATTTTTTGTATATGTGAATGTAGATATAGGTATTAGCATTGGAATTTGAGTTAAATGCTTTGGTACCTAACTTAATTTCATCCGTAATCCATTATCCATCAATCTCTCTGTTTTTCTAGAATTCCCAATTTAACACTAAGAAACACTCATCAATTTCATATGTGAACTCTTTCTATGATTTCTGTTCACCAGATTTTCGTTTCACTCTCTTTCTCACCTGCATGCATTTCTCATTATTCTCTCACTAGCTTTCATATGATACTTTCCAACCATCAATGTCGGCTCTAAAACTCAACATCTTTAGTGGGTTTTATTGAGTTTTGTCTCATATGAACTTGACAAGTAAAGGTTGGTACTTTGAATTTGCTTTGTATGTTTCTTCGAACTTCTTAGATTCATAGAGAAATTGACTACGGACTTTTAAAATTATAGAGTTGCTCATTTTGCTTGTCGGTTCTGGACTTTGTAGTGTGTAGATCTAATGAAAAGGAATGTTTTGCATTTATATGCAATTGATTGATTCAATTTCGCATCGAATTGTTGTACGTGAATTTTGTGTATAATACGTATACAGTAGTGTAAATGAGATGATCTTGGTGTTGGTGCAAATTTGCTGTGAAACTTGTGTCCTATGTGTGTGCTCAGATGCACTTGTTTTTGGAAGGTGCAATTAAAATTATAATTATAAGAAATTCAGTATGAGATTATGAGGAGCACCTCAATCATAAGGTTATTATGTGTTAAAGTTTGCTACACAGCTGCTCAAGGGAATTAGAAGCGGGAAACAGTAGTGTAGCGAGAACTATGGTTTGGTAATACCATGTGAAATGGTAGTAGATAGGTATTTGCCAATCATTTTGATAATAAGAAATTTTGAAGACTTTTTTGATGTGATTTGTGTTAGTGGAATGATCATTTGGTACTGGTAGTGATATCGAGAAATTTATCAAAGTGATAAATGTTGGGGACATTTTGGCTTTTGTTTGTGAGCCACTACAACAAAATTAACTTTTTACGGCATCATGTTTACGATATGCATTACATGCATGTCGTAGTTAGTACATTCTACGACATTTGTTTTTTGCAAGCTGTTAATGTTTTGTTAATAACAACATACATGCCATGTACTTGTGATTTGAATTTCCTGCCCCATATGGAGGCTTGATCCTAAATAAATAGGAAAATGATCAAAATAATGTTTTCAGAACTTGACTATTTCTCAAATCTCATTTTTGGGATTTAGTGAATTTCTTGTAATCTACTAAAATTAGTGACACCACCAGGTACAAGATAGTTAAATAAAAAAAAAATTTAAAAAAGTTTTATAAAGCCAAAGTTTCAGCTTTAAATTAAAAATTTGAAAAGTAACAGAGCAATTGCCCACATCTTGAGTGCATTACTTAAATTAGTTAATAAAGTTCTATAAAGCTTTATTGGATCTTGACAATTCTATTTTTGAAGAAGTTTCCACAGCCATCTGTGTTTTCTTTTTGTTTCAAAAATAAAATTAAAAAGAAAAATCTGCACCTGAATCTCAAATGAGAAAGGAAGCCCATTGGCAGAGTTTGAAGAATAGTCTATGGCTAAAGGAGAAGCGAAACATTATTGAGCTGGTACTTTCTTGAAGATAGCTTGGTTGTATGGGACTATTTGACATTTTTATACAGGAATACAGGAATTATTATAGATCTATCTGATTGGGTTTATCTGTATATGTGCCCTATTGGAAATTATCAGGAACATGTTTGTCATGTCATACACTGAGGTTTTTAGTATGTGGGTCATGTTTCTGGTTAAAAAGTATGAAATAATAGTGTAATTTTTAAATTGTGTGCTCACCAAACCAAATGAATCTGTTGCCTTTATTTTTTTTGCCACATGGACCTGTTTTTTTTAATCAGCTCTAACAGTTTCTAATGGCCTCAAAGCAATGTTATTTTGGGCGCCTTATTGTCTTTTTGGCACTTTCAACTTGGATCAATGTCTACTTTGTTAAGGATCACGTCACAAATATGACCTAAAGCTATTGTTTGTTCCATAATTTCATTTCCTAATGACTTTATCTTATTCAAATAATAATGCTGTCTAACAAGGTACAGGGTTGTGCTTTCAAATGATAAGGGAAAAACAGCAGAATGAGTTCTATTACATATGTTATTCAACAATTTCTCAACTCACAAAGAAAATTTACTTTTTTGTGCACTAATATGTCTTACTTGACTTGCTCTATTTTATCTATCTCAGGGTCTTGATTTTGTCATTGATGCGGGCGTTAGAGTGGCTGATCTGTCCACTGTAGTTGATATGACTGGGAGTCTTCCAAGAATTATTCGACAAGGAAAGGTAATTGAGTCTGTACTATTCTTATTTTGTCTCACATTGCATTGTTTAATTGCATATAACGTGTAACTGTTTTTCTCTATATGTGAGCTGGTTTTGGTAGCATGAGTTTGTTCTCACTCTCTCTCTCTCTCTCCCTTGAAGCAATTGTGTTTTTAGCCATTGAGGCAATACTTGTGATGCAATGGCACTTACATCTCTATTGAATTTGATGATTGGTTAATGGAGTTCAGGGGCCTAAACAACCCTGGATGGTGGCAGAAGATGATAAAGATTCTGCTGTGGAAGAAGAAGAGCCCACCCTTGTGCTGCTTAAAATCCAATAATTCATCTTTGCTTACCTTGGTGCAGAGCTTAGGAAATGATCATTGAATTTGAAAAGAGGTTACAAATGGGAATATCATGAGATACTTAGGAAAAGATGGCCATAATTGGAGGAAGAAAAAAGATGGAAAGACAGTGAAGGAAGCTCATGAGAGGCTCATGGTTTGTGCGAAAGAATGATGCTTGTTGAAGGCAATTTTTATTTTTTAAGTTGATTTTGTCTACATCAGACAGAAGTTTGTGACTTTCAGGAATTTTGCACTATATGATATAATGAATAGTTCATGTTGTATATTTTTATTACACTTCCAAAGTAATTTGCTTGTATAATGTCCTTTTAGGCTGAGAGTGTTGATGTGCTGCATTGCTACATGGAGAAGAAAATGAAAATTTATAGAGGCGAAGCTATTGGTTGCTTGAAGAGTGAGTGTCTAAAAGTTTGCCTTGCTTTTATCGAAGTTTGTGTTTATTTTGTCAAAGCTTTGCACTTTGCTCTCTCTCTCTCTCTCTCTATATATATATATATATATATGCACATATATATAAATCTGTCTATATTATGGAACACCTCTGGGCAATTGCTTTTAATATGAAGTTTATCTGTTAATTAGTATTAGCATATAAAGGTTGATTGAATGTAAATGCCTACTTGCAGCTTCTTGTACATGTACATGCATAAGTACAGTCCTCTAATACTATTTACCATTGAATAAACATCAATTGCTGAGTAGAATCTGGTTCGTTAGTTTTATTTGCTTCTGGAACAGTTTTGGTACTATGGAAGTCCCATTACCTTTGTCTGTTTGGGAAACAGATGAAATATGGTTTAAAGTTTCACCCGTTTTCTTCGTCATACAAATCATTTTAACGTTTGGAATTACAGCCATGTCTATAGCTATAAACTCATGTTAACTTGTATGAACTTCCATGAAATTGACTACACACCTTGAAAATTGAATCAATTTATGGAAGTTAATGAAAATCTGACCATTTTTTGTTTCCTTAGTTGTTATTTTGGAAGGGCTTTTGCTGCACATTCTCATTTGCTTCTTATTTGGATGACACCTGCTGCAGGGAGCGCTCGAATATTATTCTTGTCCACTACCATGAAGTAAAGGTTACAAATTTATTATATTATTTCTTTGTTTCTTCATTGAAGAAATTCACAATTGTACGGGGAGCAACTATTCCGGCGTGCCCGTATTCCTTTCTTCCGAGCTCCGTCGATATCCGATCACCTGCGAGCAAATAACGGTGAGCTACCCGGCGGTGTGTGGCCGGAAACACCCTCCGACGGTCAAATTAGCACACACCTTAGAGGGAATAGAGAGAAGGGAGAGAGTGTTTGAGTGTAAGGATTTTCTTACAGAGATGTTCGTGTGTGCGTATGGGGGGCGCAGACATGCTTATATACCTACTGAGCTCCATATCCACTCCCTGCCATCTCCTAACACGTGGCTCCACTATCCCATCTGTCAGCATAAACCATGCCATTCATCACCTAATCTCAACTGCCTGTCATCACAGCTGGAGCTCGGCAGCCGAGCTGCCCTACCTCGGTCATATCATGTGTCAAACCCATGCGCCTAGTCGGACAAACACATGAAGGACCGGGCTAGGCGGCATCTCGGCGGAGGCTAGCCCGGGCACCTCCTTTGGTTGGCCTTCTAGCCGGTCAATCAACTACCTCGGCTGACCGCGCCTTTCCGGGCGTCGGTCTCTCGGTCTGTCTGGTTTCGACCATCCTCGGACCGAGCATCCTGGTCTGACCGGTCACTTCCTGGCCGAGCGGTTTCTGTACGGTCCGGGGTGACACTCACTCAGTCCAACTCTGCCCGGCCCAAGTTCTGGCAGCCCATTTCCGGGCGGAGAGTTGATCAGCTTGGCCCCATAAACCGTTGGGCCCTCAACCTGCTCGGCCGTCACCTCGGCCCGACTCCAGATCATAAATTACCCTCTCAATTGCCCCTTAATTCCATCCGCGGAAGCGTGACTGGGATTACTCACCTCGACCGAGATAACATTTCTCCGGTCGTCAAGATGCCAAGCCTCAACCGAGCTAGTTGACGTAATTGTCTGCAGATTTGACCGGTTATATTCCTCGGCTGACCTATTCTCGTCGAAAGTAGCTCGGTTGGCTCTTCGTCTTTTCAACCCGTCGCTTCAGTCCTGCCAAAGCCATAAATGGGGACACGTGGCGGTCTGTCATTGGTCATCGGGCAGCCAACCCGCCGTTTTTGCCAGAATTTGAATTTGGGCGGTTTTTTTTGCTTATATATACATGCCCTGCTCGAACTCCAAATCCTCCTACTGCCATTTCGACATTCGATCCCAGAGCTCTTGCATCCTCATCCAGACTCGCTGCCATTCTTCGTGCTTGAAGGATCAGGTCCTACTCTTCACTGGTAAGTCATTCCACCCTCATTTCGTTGCTATTTTCTCTCATATTGCACATATTAGGGCACAAAAACGTAGCATTTAGGGCAAAGGCCATAGAATCTGTCCCAAACCCCCCACTGTTCTTGGTGTTCTTCGTCTTCCTGAAGAACGCTGAAGAACTGGGGTGAACCGGGCTATGGGCCTTCTTTTGATCCAAAAAACTAACCAAACCGGGCAAACAGCATGTTTGTTTCAGTCCCAGCGAAAACCGAGATAACAAAAGGGCTTGGCCGTTCAACCGGGCTAACATCTGGTCCGCTTGGGCGACCGGGCTCCTTAGATAGGATAGACAACCGAGGTGGTTTGGCACCCTTAATGACCGAGCTAAAATCCAGCACCTTTCGCGCGACCGCGCTAACACTTAACACTTGCCATCCTTTTCCTGCAGAGTCCAAGGGGACCACTGTCATTCCTGAGGCTCTCAGGACCGGGCAACATCCAATACCCAGAGCCAAACCCCTCAGCCGGGATACACTAGGCCGACCAAAAATGGGGAAATTCCGCTTCCTAGTGGATACTCCGGCTGCGCTGGCTACGTTCAGGGAGGAGTACGGCGTCCCGGCCGATGTCCACCTGCAGCTCGCAGAAGAGGAGACCACACCTTGGGGTAGGGATGAGTGCCCCTTCACCGTGCTATCCATCGTTGAAGGGGGTCTTCGTTTCCCGCTCAACCCTCTTATAACCGAGTTCCTCCGCCGCACCGGGCTGGCACCCACACAGGTGTCCACCAACACTTATAGAATAATCAACGGCGTTCACGAATTAAACAATCGGCTAGGCATCAACTTAGGTCTAGCCGAGATACTGAGGCAATACACGATGGGCCACACCGGCGACGGTCTCGCCTATTACCTCAAGATTAGAACGGGCAGAGAGAAAATCGTGACCGGCACACCAGACAAGGATCTCCATGACGATGATTTCTTCTGGGTGTCTGGTAACTACGTGACAGCCGAGGTACCGGGCTGGATGATTAGCAAAAATTTTGGGAGCACATGTAAGCCGTGCAAATTATCTCGATTTTTACACTTGATGTTTCTGTAGACTAATGATTCTCTTGTTTCTTTTGCAGCCATCCAAGCCTTGCAAGCCAACTACAACTTCCCCAACGTCGAGGCGATCAGGACCGCGCTTCGCTACCGCGACCGAGATTGTAACCAACTCCTCGGCTACAGTCCCACATATAGATACTCTGCTCCCCGCCGGAGTAAGGTCACCGACTTCCTTCGAGCTCCAACTCCTCCACCGGATCCTACTCTGCCAGACGTGCCCCTCGTTCGCCTGACCGAAGAACAAGAGATGGCCAAGCGCAGCAGAATCAAGAACTTGCTCACCGCCACATCCGCCGAGCTGCCGAGCATTTCAACTCGCTCACCCGTCGCCGGTCAATCCAGTGGCGCTGTGGTCGCCCTTGCCTCTCAACCGACCGGCCAATCCAGCCGAGAACCTTCTGCACGGCGGGCCGGGAAAAGGGCTCGGGCAGACCCATCTGCCGAGTTAGTCACCGAGCTAACTACCGAGCATCCGACTGACGCCCCCACCCCAGTACCGGCCTGGCGTCCACAGTTGAAACACCGGGGTCAGGACATCCCGGCAACTGCCTCGATCAAGGCTGACAAAGAGCATCTGCTCGCCTTTGATCTGTCCAAAGCATTCCTACTACCGAGCGACGTGGTCGGCAGTGACCACGTCCCTGACACTCGGTTGGTCAAGTCATCCGTGAAGTCCATGGCCAGGGTAAGTCGGCGTTCTTTTGAAAATTTCACAAAGTGTTTGCCCGGTAATTTTTCTTCTCGGTCTCCTTTCTAATCTACTTCGCTTTTGTGCAGGCCATTCAAAAACAACATCTTGTTTTGGAGCGCATCCACCGGCTTAGGCAAAAGGCAAACGACACAGCCAGCCAGGTAGAGAGCCTTCAAGCCGAGCTCGGCCGGGCTAAGGCTTCCCTCCAGATAGCAAACGCTGACAATAACAGACTGCTCGGTCAGCTGGACGCAGCCGAGAAAAAACAAAGTGAGCTCCAGGCCGAGGTTGACACTTTGAAGGAGGCGAAGAGGAAGGCTTGCCGGGCTACCAACAACGCCGGGTTCAACGAGGCCGAGCAGAGCTACAAGAAGCAGGTCTTTGCAACACAAGACATCTACTTCAAGGCCGGTTGGAAGTCCGCCTGCGAACACCTCGGCCAAGGCTCCGACACCGACGTATTTGCCAACCCTCCCCCAGCTTCTCTACCGGTCTGCCTTGTGCCTTACGCAAATGACGTATTCAGCGCTCTGCAAGCGGAGGCCGAGGAGGGACTTGAAGATGGAGAGGACGACACAGATTCGGAGGCAGAGGAGGCCGAGGTGCCAGAACAGCCCGGCAGTGCTGAGCCCGGTGCCCAAGAAGTCAGCCCTACCGTCAACCTTGATGCCGGCGAAGACGAGTTCACCAATCTCTCCCCCCTAGTTTAGTGTTCTTTTTCCTTGTTTTTGTATTTTTGCTTCCAACTCTTTTAATGTAACCGGGCTCTGTCCCCTCCGTTTGTAATGAATTTCTTATCAATGAAAAATTTGAATTTTTGCAAGTGTCTGCGCGGTTGTAATTAGTTCTGTCTTCAGCTAATCATCTCGGTAAAACTCATCATTTAAACACTTTGTCGACCGGAATACATAACACGGTCGGAGCACTTCAGCAGAACAAGACCAATTCATGAACCGAAATAGCCATCTCGGCTGTAACAAAGTTGAACAAATCAACACTTCCAACCGGAGTACATCATCTCGGTTGGGAATCCAAAGTTGGACAAGACACCAACTCTTCCAACCGGAGTACACCATCTCGGTTGGGAATCCTAAGTTGGACAAGACACCAACTCTTCCAACCGGAGTACATCATCTCGGTTGGGAATCCAAAGTTGGACAAAACACCAACTCTTCCAACCGGAGTACATCATCTCGGTTGGGAATCCAAAGTTGGACAAAACACCAACTCTTCCAACCGGAGTACACCATCTCGGTTCTAAACATTAAAACAATAATCCACGTGCTAAAGCAAAATTACTTCTATAATTTTGACAAAAAGAATTACATTCTGCTTTGCAAGCCAAAAAATTTCTTTACAAAAAGAGGAAAGTAAAAGCTTAAAAATAATACAATTTCAAGTTGGCCGCATTCCATGGCCGGGGTATGGCTCTTCCCTCTAGATCCTCCAAGTGGTAAGCCCTCTTGCCAGCAAGACCAGTGATCTTGTAGGGTCCTTCCCAATTTGCCCCTAGTTTGCCCTCTCCTGGCACCAGGGTGTTGCCCATAATCTTCCTCAAAACCCAATCTCCAATTTTGAACGGTCTGGGGTGCACTGTCTTGTTATACTTCTTAGAGAGCTCTTGTTGGTAGGCGGCCACATGGATGAGGGCTTTCTCCCGGCGCTCTTCTGCTAGGTCGAACTCCAAGGCAATAGCCTCGGCATTTAGCTCGGGCTCGAAACTTTCGCTTCTAAGGGTGGGCATTCCAACTTCCAAAGGTATGACCGCCTCCATGCCATAAGCCAAAGCGAACGGAGTTTCCCCGGTCGAGCGTCGCGGGGTTGTTCGGTATGCCCAAAGGACGCTAGGTAATTCTTCAGCCCACTTGCCCTTAGCCTTTTCCAACCGTTTCTTCAACCCATCCAGTATAGTCTTGTTTGACGCTTCGGCTTGACCATTGGACTGCGGGTAGGCCGGGGTGGAGTTGTAGAATTCTATCTTCAGATCTGCACAAAATCCTCTGAATAGGCGATCGTCAAACTGGGTGCCGTTGTCAGAGATCAAAATCTTGGGGACGCCAAACCGCGTGACAACGTTCTGCCAGACAAATCGCTTCACGTCTTTCTCCTTGATGGTTGCCAAGGGCTCAGCTTCGACCCACTTTGTGAAGTAATCAGTGGCCGCGATGAAGAATTTCTGGTTGCCCGGTGCTGTTGGCAGTGGTCCCACTATATCTAGCCCCCACATGGCGAAAGGCCAAGGACTGGTGAGGGGAAGGCAGTGGTCCCACTATATCTAGCCCCCACATGGCGAAAGGCCAAGGACTGGTGAGGGGAAGAAGTTCCCTGGCAGGCTGGTGGATCTGATGGGCGAATTTCTGGCATTTTTCGCACTTGCGGACATATTTTTGCGCGTCGGCCTGCATGCACGGCCACCAGTATCCCTGCGAAATAGCTCGGTAGGCCAAGGACCTGCCCCCGATGTGGCTGCCACAAATGCCTTCATGAATTTCAAACAAGAAGGCCTCCACACTATTCGGGTGCACGCACTTGAGATAAGGACCGGTGAAGGACTTCTTATACAACGCGAAAGATGGAGAGAGCCAAAACCGCTCTGACTTCACCCGGATTTTGTGTGCTTCTTTCTTGTCTGTTGGAAGAGTCCGGTCTCTGAGGAACAAGATCAAGGGGTCCATCCATGAAGGACCTAGCTCGGTGCAGAGTACATCCGTCTGCCCGACGTTTTCAATGCTCGACCGCGGAAGAAAGTCAATCAACAGGGGGTTTGGAGACGTACTATCTACCATGGAAGCGAGGCCGGCGAGTTCATCAGCCCGGCTGTTTTCTTCCCGGCCAATCTGTTGGACTCTGATTGCCTCAAACTGCTTGATATGGTCCCTGACCAGAGCTTGGTACTTCGCCATCCTATCGTCCTTCGCTTCATAAATCCCTGAAACTTGGTTAACCACAAGCTGGGAATCACTGTATACCAGGAGCTCGGCAGCCTTCATTTGAATTGCGCTCTTGAGCCCAGCAAGAAGCGCCTCGTACTCAGCCTCGTTGTTAGACGCCGGGAAGCCGAGTGTGATAGAATGCTCAATGGTTAGGCCGTCCGGGGATATAAGAACAATACCTAGGCCGGCACCATGGCGGTTGGACGCTCCATCAACAAAAAGCTTCCACATGTCCCCCACAAAAAGTTTCCAGCAATCAGATGGGTCCTGAGAGTTGCGAAGGGCAATGGGATCACAACTGCTCGGCTGTGCGGTGTCAAGTTTGGTGTTGACCGGTTCAAATTCAGTGCCCCTTGGTGATTCGACACCGGACTCAGCAAGTTGGTCTGTAATGCTCAAGTCCGTAGGCGAATCACCAGGTTGCGGTGTGAAGCCGGCCGCAGGTTCTGAGCTGTCTGGAACCATTCCTTCCCCCCTTGACGATTCGGCACCGGACAGAGTGGATGGGTTGGGGATAGACAACTCCGCCATCGCATCGCCGGGTGGTATTACCATGCAAACTGAGGGAATTTCGACGGTGCGCGCGAACTCCGCGGCGCGACCTTCTTCGGCTGGTTGTTCCTCGGTTGGCATTGTGTGCGTCTCATCATCTGCCTCGGCAATGTCGACCGGGCATACCGGATGAGTACCAGGTGAGAACTCGGCAACAAAATCGGCCAAGGTTTGGGCTTTGATTGCGGTGCGCGGCTGGAACTTCACATCGAACTGTCCCAACTCGACTGCCCATTTTAAAATTCGGCCTGAAAAGTCTGCGCGCTCAAACAAGGCCTTGAGGGGAAACTCGGTCAGTACGACGATGGTATGGGCGTGAAAATAATGTGCCAATTTCCTCGAAGCCATCATCAGTGCCAACGCAAGCTTTTCCAGCGGCAAGTACCTCGTCTCAGCCGGCAGCAAGGTCTTACTTACGTAAAAAATTGGGAGGTGCTTGATTCCTTCAGCCCGGACTAACACCGCACTTACTGCGTGCTGGGAGACGGCAAGGTAAAGGTAGAGTTCCTCACCGGGCTCTGGTGTAACCAACAGCGGCGGAGAAGACAAATAATCCTTGAGTTCGGCCAAAGCTCGGTCACACTCGTCATCCCATGAGAACTTTGACTTCAATGCTTGAAAGAAAGGGCGGCAGCGATCTGATGACCGGCTTATAAATCGATTAAGCGCGGCGGCCATCCCGGCCAGATGCTGCACGTCCTTAGCCGAGCTGGGCTGCTTCAACTCTTGCACGGCTCTAATCTGAGTAGGGTCTGCTTCGATGCCTCGGTTCGTGACTAAGAATCCCAAAAATTTCCCGGATCCCACACCAAAGGCACACTTCGAGGCGTTCAAGCGCAGCTTGTGCTTTTTCAGAATGGCGAACATCTCGGTTAAGTCGGACAAATGGTTCGCCTTATGTCGGCTCTTTACCACCATATCATCGATGTAAGCCTCCATTGTCCGACCGAGCAAAGGAGCAAACATTTTGGTCACCATCCTCTGAAAGGTTGCCCCGGCGTTTTTCAAACCAAAGGGCATAACTCGATAGCAGAAGAGTCCCCTTGGAGTCGTGAAAGAGGTGATCTCTTGGTCAGGCCCATGCATGGCAATCTGGTGATAGCCGCGGTACGCATCCAAGAAACTGAGCCGATTGTGTCCAGCCGTCAAATCCACTAGCTGGTCAATGCGCGGCAAAGGGAAGCTGTCTTTTGGACAAGCTCGGTTGACTGTCTTGTAGTCGACACAAACTCGCCACTTTCCATTCTTCTTGGGCACCACTACCGTGTTGGAAATCCACCGAGGGTAGTGCACTTCCTGTATTGCTCGTGCCTCAAGTAAGTTTTTTACTTCCTCTGCTACTACCTCGGCGTGATGCAGCGCCGATCTCCTTGTTCGCTGGATGACTGGCTTTGCTCCAGGGAAGACATTGAGGTGATGGCAGATAAAACTTGGGTCAAGGCCAGGCATGTCGTAGGGCGACCATGCAAAGACTTCGATATTAGCCATCAAAAACTCAATCATCTCGGTTCTCTCCATGGCCGAGAGACTTGAACCGAGCAGGAAGAATCTGTCCGGCTGCTCGGCATCTATCCGCACCTCAACCAATTCTTCAACAGCTTTGTCTTCGGCTTTGGTGCCAACATCATCCAAGACACTCTGGTCCTCCGGTCCCTCGATCATTTGAACGAATCCTTTGGCAGCCCGGCTCCCGTTGACCGCCACGAAGCATTGCTTGGACATGACCTGGTCTCCCCAAATCTCCTCGATTGCCCCCATAGCCGAGGGGAATCTCATCACCTGGTGGTAGGTCGATGCTACGGCTTGCATGGCGTGAAGCCATCCTCTTCCAAGGATAAGGTTGTACGTTGAAGGCACTTGTAGCACCCAAAACTCCACTTGCTTGACCACGGATCCCGCTTTGACCGGCAGGATAATCTTTCCCAATGGCCACTCCGGCTGCGAGTTAAATCCAACCAGTGGCGAAGTGGCCGGAGCCAAGTCTGTCTCACGGAGTTTGAGCTGTTTGAACGCATCATAATACATGATCTCGACCGAGCTTCCTTGATCGATCAAGATCCGTCTAACATCAAATTCTTTGACGCGTAGTGTTATTACAAGAGCATCGTTGTGCGGCGTCTGGATACGCTCTAAATCTCTTGAGGTGAAACTTATCACGTCTTTCTCTTCTGTCTTCCCCCTCTTGATGGCAGGTTGCACTGACAAAACTTCCCTCATATGCTCTGCCTTCTTAATCATGCCCCGAAGTTCGCAAACACGCTCCGGTTCCACGATGCCGTGGATGACATTAATAACTCCTTGTGGTGGTGCATCTCGGTCATCCTGTCCCTTGGGATCGACCGGAGCCTGATTCGGTTTCACGCCGCCATCAATGTAAAGGTCCAGATGCCCGGCCGCAACCAGTTCTTCCAAGTGTTGTCGCAAAGGCAAACAATCCTCAGTCCGGTGGCCCCTCTCCCGGTGAAACGTACAACGATACCGCGGATTGTAGCCCTTTTGTCCATCGCCCAACTTAGCAGGAAACCGGACATACTCCTCGTCTCGGATTTCACTAAGTATGCGATAGATTGGAATCTTGAAGACCGTGGTTATGCCAGTCCTTGCCTTCATTCTTCTGTTTGCGTCCTCAACGTCATCTCGGGGGTAATCATCCCGGTCATTCCGACGTCCTCTACCCCGGTTTTTACGATTTGAACCTCGGTCTGATTCCTCTGCTCGGTCATTTGAGCGGCTGGACTCTAGCCCAACTGCGTGCACTTTGCCTGCTGTCTTCTTGTCTGTTCCGACCGGAGTGGCCTTCACGGTGGAAGCTGACGCATCATCCTCTACTCGGATGTGCTCATTGATGCGCTGCATGAGCTGGCCCATGGAGGTCGGCTGGTGCATGGTAAGCGAGTCCCGCAGTCTATGTCCGACCGGGAGACCACGCTTATATTGCGTGATTGCAAGGTTGACCGGGCAATCCAGGATCTCGTTGAAGGTTTCCCAATACCTTGAATTGTATGCCTTCAGTGTGTCACACGGTTCCATCTTGACACTCAGCAAGTGATCGACTTCCTTTGGTGTTTTTGTGTTGGTTTTGAAGCGCGTAACAAACGCTTCGGCCAACTGATGCCACCGTTGTATGCTCCCTTCCGGCAACCTCTCAAACCACTTTAAGCCCAGCTCACCTAAACTGGACGGGAAGATTAGGCACATAAGTCCGTCATTTCGCCTATGTCCGGCCATGACTTGTCGGAAGTGGCTCACATGCATATAAGGATCGGTTTTGCCGTCGTAGAGCGTGAACTTAGGCTGGTGGAAGCCTGCCGGAAGCGGTGTTGTTTCTATTTCCAAGGAAAAAGGGGTGGCATTCAGCCTGGCCAGGTCTGTATCTTCAAATATTGGCACTGCTTGGCGGGGTGGAGGCATTCCGACCTCCTCGCTGCCGTGAACCCCGTAGGAGAGCCGCTGGAAAGCTGGTATTCTCTGAGCTTCGCGCCGGCGAGCCCGCTCCCTTAACACTGCCCGTAAGTCCTCTGACTGAGCAGAATAAGAGTACCTCGACGTCGTCGCCGGACGTGAGGGTTTATAGGTGCTGTCTTGCGCGCTAGACTTTTCTGCATGCACGTCGGAATCACCAACCTGGTAACTCCTGGTAATAGATATGGACTGAGTACGTCGCTGACTCTGACCGCCTGAACGGCGGGAGGGGGTGCGCTCACTGTGGTCTCCCACTCCAGCTACACCTTTCCCTTTGAAATGTCGCTTTAGATCCTCCATCTCCGCCGCCATTCGCCGGATGACAGCGTCTTGATCCCTCAACTTATCTTCCAGACGTTTGGCGTGTGAGTCTCTCCTCCGCCGATGTCCGTCTGGGCTCCGCGAATGTCCATGACTTCGTCCGCGCTTATCCCGCGCGTCTCCTGACTGTCCTCCAGTGGGCGTCCCCAAGTCAGCCATTGGGTGGACGGCAGGAGGTCCCTCTCTCCTTCGGGTATACTCCGGGGTGGCTCCGTCGATGGCGGACAACGGGAACTCGTCGTTGTTCGCCATGGACGGCGATCAGATGAACCTGGAAGACAAGGTTTTGTCTGTCAAGCTTCCCACAGACAGCGCCAATTGTACGGGGAGCAAATATTCCGGCGTGCCCGTATTCCTTTCTTCCGAGCTCCGTCGATATCCGATCACCTGCGAGCAAATAACGGTGAGCTACCCGGCGGTGTGTGGCCGGAAACACCCTCCGACGGTCAAATTAGCACACACCTTAGAGGGAATAGAGAGAAGGGAGAGAGTGTTTGAGTGTAAGGATTTTCTTACAGAGATGTTCGTGTGTGCGTATGGGGGGTGCAGACATGCTTATATACCTACTGAGCTCCATATCCACTCCCTGCCATCTCCTAACACGTGGCTCCATTATCCCATTTGTCAGCATAAACCATGCCATTCATCACCTAATCTCAACTGCCTGTCATCACAGCTGGAGCTCGGCAGCCGAGCTGCCCTACCTCGGTCATATCATGTGTCAAACCCATGCGCCTAGTCGGACAAACACATGAAGGACCGGGCTAGGCGGCATCTCAGCGGAGCCTAGCCCGGGCACCTCCTTTGGTTGGCCTTCTAGCCGGTCAATCAACTACCTCGGCTGACCGCGCCTTTCCGGGCGTCGGTCTCTCGGTCTGTCTGGTTTCGACCATCCTCGGACCGAGCATCCTGGTCTGACCGGTCACTTCCTGGCCGAGCGGTTTCTGTACGGTCCGGGGTGACACTCACTCAGTCCAACTCTGCCCGGCCCAAGTTCTGGCAGCCCATTTCCGGGCGGAGAGTTGATCAGCTCGGCCCCATAAACCGTTGGGCCCTCAACCTGCTCGGCCGTCACCTCGGCCCGACTCCAGATCATAAATTACCCTCTCAACAATTGATATAATTTGTATACCATATTAGATGATTCTTGAGCCAATATATATTATACATTGTAGGCATTTTTTGAACTGGATTGGGAGTGGGAGCCTTCCTTCTTCTAGTTCTTAGAATCAGTGTGCCAAAGGTTGATTCTTAGAATGTAGTTTTGGTTGTAAAACAAAAGCCAAAATTCATTTTTTTTGTATTTAAAAATCTGATGCATCTATCTGCTTTTCTTTTCTTCTGTACTCTTTGTTTCCCATTCAAATTTTCTGGAACAATGCATGTTTTCTTTGAAGGATGCAACTTTTTATTTTACTTGGTCTTGTGATCTATAAGTTTTTGAACCATGTAAAATACCAATGATATATTCTTTGATTTGTTTCTGTTTTATTTATGCAGGTTGTATTTGTTTTTTCCCAAGAAATTAATCGGTGGAGTTGTATATTTAAAGTCATATTTTGGGAATTAATGAATCATATAATTTGGATACTTTTCTTGGTTTGTATGTTTGTGGGGTTGTTATTAGCTTGATATGATAGAAGTTGAGGATGGAAACTAGTATGCAGGTTATCTGGTGTATGGATGTGTAGACACCCCATTTTTGACCGTCCTCAAGACTTGGACGTCACCGTTTGAACACTCGATGATCATCCTTGTTTGTGTTCGTTTTGAGTTCCCGGAGGTCTCGGCTACGCGCCTTGCCTCAGGATCTCTCGACTCGATTGTTTTGTGTTTGGGTTTGCACCAAACAATTGTGTTTTTACTTGGGAGGGCAGGGAATGGCTTGTTAGCCATCCCCACACTCCACCGGCCATGGCTTGAGGCCACCGGCTGTGTTTTGTTACCATCGGCCAAATGTTTGGCCGACCGGCACTATGGATGGTCGACTGGCCATTTATTTTTGTCAAATTGCATTTTTGGCTGGCCGATCACTGTTCATCTGCTTTTGCAGATATTTTTATGCCAGCTGTGCTAGCTGGCATACACTTTACTCCCCTTCATACACGTGTATGGAGGGATCTCCCTCTTGACTAGCTTGTTTGGAAAGCTTTACAAGAGCGATTGTCTATAAGAGGGAGGCTCTTCTCCCTCCATTAGGGTTACAAAAAATTTCCAGAGAGAGCTCTGAACTAGGGTTAGGTCATAGTGTATCTATCCTATCTCTATATCTCCCTCTCTTTGCCTTAGTGTGTGTTTGTTCTTAGTTTTGCATTCAAACACCTAGTGTTACACCTTACCTTGGCTACTGAGGTGCTAAGGAGTCATTTTCAGAGTTTTGGAGCTGGTTTGAACCTAAGGAGGCTGCTGGTCTTCCATTTTTGAAGAGGGTCTACAAGGGTAACAACTTTTCCCCTTTATTCTCCATTTTTGCATAGCCTTTTTACCAATCTTACACCTATTTTTAGGCTTTGTGTATAACACATAAAAGTCTTATTTTTGCTTGATCTAAATAGTTGTTTAAGAGTGTTTTGTTGTTTGGGGTTATTTGATCCCTCTTAGGCCTTGTTTGGCCCTATTTTTGTGCTATTTTGGTGAGCTCCGGGACCACTTTATTTGGGCCTCCTCACCACTGAAATCTTGAGGGATTTCAGTGGTGAGGATGGTGGTTTAAGGTCCTAAGAAGGAGAGGGCCACCCTCTCTTCTTGTTGTCCTTGAAAAGGGCCATTTTTGCCTCATGTGTGAGCACCTAGTTTAGGTTCATGTTGGCCATGCCTTAACTGTTATTTGGTAGTATTTTGCCATGTATTACCTCTGTTTCATGTTGGTTTAGACACACTATGCATGCCTTGCATACTTGTCTTGTAATGCCATGAATTTGCCTTAACATGCTTTAGGTTTTGACCCTTGTTCTAGCATGATTTTGGCCAAGCTTTGTGAAGCTTTTATGCATGTTTTAGTATGCTTTAGCTCTATTTTCAGTTGCTTTGGTCATGCTCAACATGTTTCGTATGGTCTCTTTGCATTCTAGCTTGTTAACTTTGGGAGTGTGGGTCACTAACATGCTTTATTTGGCTTGTTCTCATGATTTGGCATCATTGGAGACCATATTTCAGTCCATGTTCCATGTTTTCATACTTGCATTTTTCATCCCTTTCATGCTTTGAAGAGTTGATGGCTTGTGTTCCATGTTTAGGCCCTTGTGCATGCATGCTTGTGTGCGTGTTTTCATGCTTTTGTTGCATCATTTTGGCCACTGTTTTAGGCTTGTTTGAGGGCAGCCTAAATTAGTCTAAGTCCATCCTCGCATGTTGTGGCATGCTCACTTTGTGTGTTGATTTCATACTTGGCTTATCATGTGTTGTTGCACGTTTAAGTGGCTTTGCATTTGGCATGCATTTATCTTGGTTAAGTTGCCTAACATGTTGTCACATGCCTTGCCTACTTGCATGCCCACATTACATTTTGTATGCTTGTCATTCCATGCCTTGCATGATTGATTTCTTAGGTTGTGTGCCTAGCATCATTACTTGCTTGCATGTTCATATTGCATGCCTTGTTCACATGCCTAGGTTGCATTACATTGGCATGCATGCCTCACCTATTGATCAAGCCATGATGGAGGTTGAAGGCTCCCTTGTATGTTTATACGCATTGCATTACATTTGAAATCAAAATGGCACACTTGGTCCCTTGGGCCATCACGCATTGAAATGCGCGATTGGTGGTCCGAGAACCAAGAACCATGTCCCTTTGAGTCATAAACATGATAAGGGATGTGTTGGTGCACACATTTGCTTGGAACGCATTGCCATGCCTTGTTTTGCCCTCTGCTGCTGTCAAAACAAGATTCTGCAGGAAGATTTGGCCGGCCGGCCATCTTTAGTGCCGACCGACCAACAATTGGTGGCCGATAGCTTAACCAGAGGCCGGTGATCATTTCCTTTGGCCGGTGACCATTTCCTTTGGCTGGTGGTATCCCACAGGGTTCATAGAGTGCACCTTGGGAAGTTTGCAATAATCAGAGAAGGAAAACAGTGAAAACAGAGGCAACTTGTGCATGGCAGTGGACTTCCGAGCGGAGCCGAGCGTGCTTGCATTAGGCCCTCTTCCCGAGGCTGTTTACTGCTTAAATTAGCTTAGTTAATTTGCTTAACTAGTTAATTATCTATAATATTTAATTAGCTTGTAGGTTAATTAATTGTATTATTCTTTTGGTCCCTCCGAGCGAGGGCAAATTTATAATAAGTGTGGGTGCATGTGTGCATGTCTTCTAACCCCCACTTCTTTCTCTCTTTTACTTACCTGTTTTGATGGTTAGTATTAGGACATATTTACTTTAGCATTCCTTATGCTATGCATGCGTGCATCATTCATCAGTATTGCATGTACCGGGCTCGGCGCAACATGCTAATTGTATAAGTATTTCAAATCTAACTTGAATACATGCCATCTGTCGCATTTCACATGTCATCCATAGATTAGCCGAGCCTATTCTAGTGACATTCTGTATGCGATACATTAGCTATTTTAACATGAACTAGGATCATGCATGATTACTAACTAGTTCATTGTTTTGGCACGGAGTACTAGGTGAGCATTTATGCTTTAGCATCTCGCATGAGTGTGAATGTTAACATGACAGCATGCTTACCATGTGGTTAAATGCTTATGTGATATAACTGCTTGGATGCCTGTGGGTGGAGGTTGAATTACCTAAATTGGAATAATGCATTAAAAACTGTGAGTTTTAAGCTCACTAGATAATGGCAAAACTATCTTTTCTAAAGCCCACTTGAGGGTGGCAAAACCTACATTTTAGCCTACTTGCGAGTAGCAAACCATTTTCAAAACAAACATGCAATGTTTTGTTCCAATTTGGGTGATTTGGTCTATACTTGTTTGTTGTGCGCATAACATAGTAATCCTAGGCTAATAATCGGAATAAGAACACATAACGTTTTCAAAACAAGATATCATGGTTAGTAGAGGCCAATCTTCGGATCGGGCGAGAGGGAGTGCTCATAGCTGACCTTCCTCAATCGTATCCAAGTTCCCGAGCCGAGGCAACTTTGGTGATGACGGATACGTGGCCTTAGGCAAACGAGTCAGGGTTTCCTAAATTTTCCAAAATAAAATATTTAGGTGGCGACTCTGTATCTGGCAAAGCAGTCCATGTTTGGCACTTCTTCACAAAAAATCTATTTTCAAAAAACGATTTGCCGGATTTGGACTCTTTGGTTCAGATTTAGAACTGTGACAATTTGAGAGTCCGAACTGTAGTGAGCCCAAATTGAACAGAACGGGATTCATCCTCCCGGGACGTTCGGGGACGTCTACAGGATGTCAGTTTGTTTTTCTTAATTCATAGTTGGTGTATGGAGTAAATTCTTGAGTTTTTATTTATCTATTTATGGGTACCTAGAATTATGGTTCAACAGTAATAATAATATACATTCACAAAAAGATCGTACACAATGTGTATTGAGATTTATCATTTTTAAATACTGTGCTCATTAGTGACCTCTTAATTACAATGTCATTGACACTGAGCTGCTATGGCATTTAATTGTTAACAGGGAAGTTACTTCCAAAAGGATTAAGATCAAGCAGAAATTATTAATGTTCCTATTTTGGTTTGCTGAATTAACTTTTTAGTTTATTTATATGCATCAGTGGTTTCTGGATTAATTTGTGTTTTCATTTTTCAGGTCAGAGATTTTTTGGAGAGATGCAAAATATGGTCCAAAAATTAAAGAATTTAGTTTTTTAAAGTTTTTTTCATTTTTTAATATATGTAAGCACAGTTAATTTTTTTTTATTTAATTTCTTTGTATATAGTTTTGAATATTTAATTTCCATTTATGAAATATATGACGTTATTCTATTCAATATGTGGTTATGATTCAAAATATAATATATAGTGTGTATTACATTCTTCAAATGTGCATACAAAAATAATATTAATTATTTTTCAAATATGCCGAATCCTTTTTTTATCACAGATTTTATTAGTTATTAATCACACTTAAAAGATGTGATCTAAATGTTATTAATCACACTTAAAAGATGTGATGTAAATATTTTTAATCACACTTAAAAGATGTGATATAAATATTTTTAATCACACTTAAAAGATGTAATCTAAATGTTATTAAATGACTTTTTTTAATCACACTTTCAAAGATCACACTTAAAAGGTGTGATCTAAATATTTTTAATCACACTTAAAAGATGTGATCTAAATATTTTTAATCACACTTAAAAGGTGTGATCTAAATGTTATTAAGCACACTTAAAAAGTGTGATTAAAAATGACCCATTTTAATCACACTTCCAAAGATCACACTTTAATAAAACTTAAAAGGTGTGATTAAATAGCATACATCACACAAAAAAAGTGTGATCTTTATCTATTTTTGTAGTAGTGCATTTTAAATATTAATTTTTGTTTCATTTTTAATTTACTTACAATGTGGGATATGTTACATGTGCTAAATACAATGTTAATAACTAAAATAAAATATAATGATTATTAATGGCATTTTCGTCACGATACATATTGCCATAATTTGGGAAAATTTTTATTTTCACACGCCCTTTAATTTCTATGAACACTTAATGAAAAAAAAAATAATTGCAATTTTGTCATAAAACAAAATGACCATAATGAATATTGCTAAATATTTAAATTAAGTTTTGTCTGTACACATCGTGTGGTGACATAGTGATTGAGATTTTAAAAAGAGAAGCAAAGGTAGACAGAGAGAGGCCAAAACTCGATCTTTTTTTTTTCAAACATTCGTTGATCAAACCCATAGTTGATTCTAATATACCCATCGACAATCAATGATCTAAGTTCGGTTCATTTTTAGTTTTTAGAATTTGTGATTCCATATTACAAACTAAAAAGGACTGCCAGGTTTGTTGGAGTCATGAGGGTTCGTTTTCACCAAACCTTTACGATCTTTGAATCTTCAGATTTTTCGACTCCCGTTTTTCAATCTTTGGCACAAACCCATCTTGATATTTTCTCAAGATAAGTATGATTTCATCTCTGAAACAGTCTATGGTGACCCTAATTGATTTCAAGATTTTATGACAAAAACCGCCGACTCCAACAAGAACATTCTTGGTTTTACCACCACTTCCGACAGTGAAAAGTCACAAGAAAAGCCATATTGTCTTGATTGCAAAACCCTTGTTTGTTTCTTCAATTGAGGATTTTAGGTCTTTTAAGAGATCGTCAAGCGATGATAAGTTGGAACATTTGGTGTGTGTATAATATTATGAGTTAGGGTTATAGTTAGAACATTTTGCACATGGAATGAGAATAATAACATATAATCAAATTCATAAATGTGTGAATTGAGATGTGATGTGCACATAAAGTAAAAGGTGTGTGAAAATAGAATTTTTCCATAATTTGGGCTACTTGACAAATAATATATTTCAATGTTTAAATCGTGTTGGAGGTCCAAATTAGCTTTCTTAAGATCTCATAAATAAGATGGGTATAAACCCAAGTTTTGTTATAATAACTTGGCATTTCGACAAGTTAGGCAAAAGAAAAAGACCCATTTCGATACTTTATACACTTGGAATTAGCAAATGGGTAAATTATTTGCCAGCTCTATGTGATTGATTTAAATACTTATAAGTTATGTACATTTTTTATATGTATCAATAAGTCCTTAAATGCCTTTTTGCCCCAACACTTCTAAGGATATTAATCAGTGAAAGATGGGTAGAACTTATAAATAGATAAGGGGTTGTTTGGGTAGTTCCTAAAATAACTTACTTTTTATCTTTTTAAAATCACATAACTTATTTATTTTTTCATACATATTTTCGTAAAAAATCAACATATTACTAAACAATTCCCAAATATGGTTAATGGGACCAACTCGCGTAAGTCTCCATTAACAAATTAGCAAGTTTAATTACATTGTATGGTTTAAAATTTTTGAAAATTGAAATTTTAATTTTTTGTACTTTTTTAATTTTTAGTGATTTTTTTAAAAATGTTTTAAGCACTTTTAAAAAAAAAAAAAATTAGATGCACCTAACTTAAATGTACCTAAAAAGTAAAATATTTATAAAAAATCAATAAATACACAAGAATATAAAAATGTATTGAATTTTCTCTTTTTTTTTTAATTTTTTTTTCTTATTTATTTTTTTAAATTTTTTTGTTCATAAATATTATACTTTTTAATTTTATTTATATTACTAAAAAGTAAAAAATTTACTTAAAATATTAAAAACATTTACTAAAAATAAGAGAAACAAATTAATTTTAAAAAAATTAAATTAAAAAATTTAGAACCAAACCAGCTGAGTAGTAATTGGGCTTAACTATAGAAATTAACAAGGGTCTTTTATGACTAGTCATTTCATTTAACTTGGACTAAAGTGGCTATTTCAGCATTTTTATCCGTTTTGGGTTTATGCAACTGTGGTTTAGCATGATTTAATAATTTAAATTATTTTAATATCATATAATGGTTAATAATTATATATATTCAATATTTTATATATCTAAATATAATGTGGGTTTCGAATTACTCAAGTCATTTGATGTTTTTATTAAAAATCATCCAAATTTAATTTAGACTTTTTAATTTTTTATTTAAACTTTTATCGAATCAAAATATATTAGTCAAGTTTTCTTAAAAAATCGGAGTTGCACCCATAAGCCATATTTGTTTGGCTCCATAAGATGGAAAATATTAACAATACGGTGGGATTGAGTGAAAAAATTATTAGTATAGTGGTATTAGGTTGGAGATGTAGGACAAAAAGTGTTTGTTTGTACACTACCAGATTAGTAATACTATAGATAGTATTAATATATAAAATTAAATATTTTTTAAGTTTTAGAATTTTTTTAATATTATAATTGTTTTTTATTCTAAAAAATTAATTTTTACTTAAAAATTATTTAAAATTTCACTAACACATGACTTTCTTTCAATCAATCGTGCATTAATTGTATAAATAAAAAATGAGAATGTTATATTTAGAATTTTTATAGTATAAAACAAATATATTATTGTTGACAGTTAAAATTACAAAATCCGCTGTAGCACAACTTTAAAACCATCAGTTGTAATTTGTAAATGTTTGCCTCCTTCGGGGTGTTTGGTAATACGGGTTCGATTCCCGGCAGCGGAAGTTTCTTTTTCTATTTTTTTTTATGATCACATAGACACATGATGCTATGTAAATACTAACAAATAATTTTGAGAAACACTATAGTGCACACCCTTAAAAACTGTACACTGTATGCATCTTATAATTAAAAAAAAAATAGTATAATTTTAATTTTCTAAATCATAACTTAGAGAAAAAAATGTCATAACTAAATACAAAATGAGACATAACTAAAGAATTCGTGAGTAATAACTGAAGTAAGGTCATAATTAAATAAAAAAAGGATATAATTAGAGGTGTATACGTGATATAATTTTTTAAAAAAAGTATATATTAGAATTTTCCTAAACTCTAACCCTAATAAGTTTTTATGTTTGCAATTCTGTTTCTTTATTTTCTTTTCTTTTTTGCTATCGATCTAAAACATCAGTGACTTTATGGAATGTGACATTAGCAATGAAATAGAGGAAAATGAACATAAAAATCAAATACATTTTGATTGACCTTTGAAAACTAGTTACATTTAATTAGTAAATTTGAGTTGAGAGAAAATACCTAATTATATATGTCTAGTGGGTTAAAGCTGGAAAAAAATAAAAATAAAAATGAGTCATATTAGGCGGTTTAACTAATTAGTATTATAGTGTATCGGAGATGCTCTTATAGTAACTATCCAATATTCTGAAGGAGTTAAGAAGAGTTTTAAAATGCAGATTTTTTTTTTTTTGGGGGGTGTGTTCATATGCACTATAACATACACCTAATTATAATTTTGTAATCTTTTGTTATGGACTCACGTGCGGTTTGATTCATTAAAATAAAATAAAATAAAATAAAATTAAATAGAATAATTATTCCATAAGAATATTCATTTTATATTTGATTCACTAAAAAAATGATAAAAAAAATATTACAAATAAAATCAACCCTCACCATTATATTAAGTGTATTTAAAAAGTAAAAAAATTATTTAAAATATTAAAAAAATTCACTAACAAAAGAGAAACAAATTAATTTAAAAAAAATTAAATTCCAAAAATTAGAACCAAACTAGGTGGATAGTAATTGCGCTTAACTATAGAAATTAACAAAGGTCTTTTATGACTAGTTATGTCATTTAACTTGGACTAAAGTGGCTATTTCAGCAATTTTATCCATTTTGGGTTTATGCAACTGTGTTTTAATTCAAAATGATTTAATAATTTAAATTACTTTAATATTATATAATGATTAATAATCTATATAATAAGGGAGTACGGTTTTTAAAAATGTATAAAATGTATGAGAGACACAATTCATTTGGATGGCTCAGATGAATTCTAATAAACATCCATGGTTGAGAATTAATGATGTTCCTGCCCAAATGAGCTGTCTCTGTCTTCCCACTCTTCTCCCTCAATATCAGTATCTACCCTCTGTCTATCATCTGTCTCTCCATACCCTCTATCTACCCTTCTCATAATTTGATCTCTCTCGCCTAAACATTCCTACTCTTCACTGACTCTTCCCGTACCCTCTATCAATCACTCTCATCCCCTAAACAGCCTATTGTTTGCTGAATTCCTTTCTCTGTTTCAATCTTCTGGGTTTGTTTTTGGGTTTACCCATATTGGAAAATTCTTACAGATTTATTGTTGCTGTGAGGTATGTTGTGTGTGCAAATATTGATATATATTTTGAATGATATATATATTCAAAGTTTGATTTTTTGATATGGAAAAGTATTTTTAACTGCTGGGTTCAATGGAGTTTGAAAAACTTAGAATTATTCCTTACTCTGTTTTAATCTTCTAGGTGTGTTTTTGGGTTTATCCACATTGGAAAACTCCTACAAATTTATTGTTGGTGTGATGTATGTTGTTTTTGGGTTTATCTTATTGTGTTGGGTTTGGATTTTGAATGATATTTGAGGAAGGTTAAAAGCCATATCCTTTAAGCAAAAAGGAGTCTACGAAAGAATATATGCATATTAAGTTGAGCTAAGCAGAATCTTATCACACTCAATTATCAGCTGAAAACAAATGTAATAGGAAAAGGAGTAATTGAAAGGAGTAGCTAGCATAAGAAAATAAGAATCTGGCTCTCGGTAACTAAACCTGGTAATAATTTCCAATGTCTTTGTTCGGATAACCTCCAAAAAAATTGGAGGGGAGGGGAAAACAACAAACAAAGACTTTGCCAATAACATCTAATGATCATATAAGAGATTTCTCATATTCCAATTACTAGGGCATATATTGTTGGTGGAGGGCAATTTTGCAGCTTTGCAAGAGGTATATGCAAATGACACGTAGAAAGCAGAAGTTAATCATGCATAAACCATGTGTGGGCGATTTTCTAACCACACTGCCCAACAGGTACCCAGCTGGAGAGCACCGGTAGAATAGATTAAGCCCGAATGACCTGCAACAGAAAAAAGAGTTTTCGGCGGTGGCTCGTCCACCCGGGGGCACTATGACGATCAAGTCAGTACTCAATATCTCTCAAAGATAATCAATAGTGCTTAACTCACTAGACAGAATATCAAAAGCATACCTTAAACGCATGGGGGTGTCTCCCTTTTATAGCCAACACAATCCTAGTCCTAATAGAAGCCAGCTCTAATGGACTAGGATTACTGCTAATCTTGGACTTCCAATAGAATTAGGATAAGCTCTCTAAGAGTCTCATCTTTACCCAAACTGAAGTTTTCTTCTATTCTAGGACTCTTGTCCCTTATCCGCTCATCTCGGATTCCGGTATTGCCGCAGAATACCTCGGCAGTGCCCCAAATATGTCGGCAAACATGATCTGCCCACGTAGCACCTCGGCTAACAACCTTGGCCACGTGGACTACCCAAAAAATATGTCCCCACAACTGCCCCATAGGTTCTATTACCTCGGCAAACTGAGGTGATGGAACCTATATTATCTCTTTCATCTAGCATATCGGCTAAGCTTGCTTCATTATTTATTGCCGAAGTCATAACTCGTCTGCTCAATATGACCCAGACCTATAGTATGCTTGTATCAAGGCTTTGGAACCAACAACCAAATTCGTTCAAGTTTCTCAGCCGAAACTGTCCTTTTAGTTGAGGTATTTGTTTCATTAAATCAAGAACTTCAAGAGTTTTCTTCATGCGTATGAGCTGGCACGTACAATTTTTCAACCGTTTCTACCACGCATCTTTCCTCTACTGAGCCGTGTCTGATACGCGACATTAAGTCGCCTTGCATCTGCGTATTTGATCAAAATCTCTTCACTCTCTCTATCTTTTCAGTTCTGCATCTTCGTTTTTGTTTAAACTTTCTCTTTTAAATCCTCTATTACTGTTTTTGCGAAGCTGTCTGCAACCAGTTTCACTCTCCCCTCTAGCGAGGCTTCTGCTGCACTTCCTTGCTTACGGCCACCGTCTGATCCCGACGAACTTTACTTCGGCTTCATTGCTTTACTCGTTCATGTCTTTTGATCATTTAACTTGTATCTTGAATTTCACCATGTACTGATCATGTACTGTTTTTGTACCTTGTACTTTCTCAAACAATTTATTCTTCAATGTCAGGCTGAAGTGCTTTCTTTCCTTATCTAAATGCATTTTTTAACTTCTTCTTTCAAGTGTTTTGAATGTTTGCCCTCTTCTTAATGCCTTGTATGATTCCATACTTAGAATACAATTTTTCATGTCTTCAACATACACCTTAACTGTGCAATCTCCTCAAGTTAACATACCTCGGACAAAACTTCTAACCTTGCTTATCTCGTTCTCGGTTTAACACTTGAAAACAATATAACAAATATTTTCACAAGTGCTGCTTTTACTTCTTAAGACTTCTGTCTTCCATTATCTTCCAAGTCTTGGTAACTGTACAGGGAACAAATATTCCGGCGAGCCCGTACTGCTTTCTTCCAAGCTCTCTGTCTGTCCGATCGCCCTGCGAACACAATGGCGGTGAGCTACCCGGCGGTGTGTGGCCGGAAAACCCCTCCGACGGTCAAGTTAGCACACATTCAGGTAGAGAGAGAGAAATGAGAGTTGAGTGTAAGTGTTTTTCTCACCAAATGATCATCTGTCTCAGCATGGGGGGCGCAGACATGCTTATATACCTTCTGCGCCCCAAATCTACTCCCATTAGTCTCTCGACACGTGGTGCTACTATCTCATCAGTCAGCACAAATCTAGCAATCATCACCTAACCAATCTGTTGGGGTACCTCGGCGGAGCTCGGCAGATCGGCAGAACCTCACCGGTTTAACCTGACCGCGCTGCGCGGCATACCTGTATGATCCATTCGCCGTGCTCCTGTACAACCAAGCTCGGCCGCATTCCGACGAGTCAAGCCCGAGAGAGATTGGTTAGGTTAGCCGTCGGCCCTTCTGCTGAGCTAACGTGTGACTCCGTGGAAACCACAGAGGCGGGCGAACAGCCTAGCCGCACACCTAGTAGACCGGTTTCAACACCAAGAAGCCAAGTAGCTCGGTCCATACATGCCCTTTGCCTTAACCGAGCAAAACCTTTCTGGACTGGCCCATGCTACCACGGCCCAATTATGTTCGGCCCATAATCTGCCCGGCCGTTACCGCGGCTCAATCCAGCTCATAAATCTCTCTCTCAATTGCCCCTTAATTCTGTCCGCAAAAGCGTGACCGGGATTACATGATCCGACCGGGGTAGACCCTTCCTCGGTCTTCGGTTTGCAAGACGACAACCGGGCTAGTTGATACAACTGGCTTCCAAACTTGCCCGGTCGACGCCTTGACTTGCCATCTTGTCTCTTCAGTATTGATGCCGCCGTCAATAGGGACACGTGTCGCTTGCCCATTGGCCTCGAGCAGCCAACCATCACGTCCCTTCACATTCAAATTTTTGGCGGTTCTTCACCCCTACAAACACGCCATATCCCCCTTCAATTCACTCTTACTGACTCCCCTTCAACCTTCGCCGTTCCAGAGCTCCAACCTCCATTCTTGTTCCTCTTCTCCGTTCGTGCATGAAGACTTAGATTCAACCCCCTTCCTGGTAAGTCCTTCGAGCACTTTATTGCTATTTCGTTTGATATTTCACATTTTAGGGCACTAAATCCGTAGGTTTTAGGATATAACCCCCCAAAACCCTCTCCTGCCCCTATTCTCTTCGATGTTCTTCAGTCCTAGTGATGAACACATGAGGATCTGGAGCGGACCGGGCTCCAGGTCTTCTTTTGATCCTAAAAAACATTGAGATCGAGCAACTTACAAGTTTGCCAAAACCTTAGTAGAAACCGAGGTAGACAGAGGACTTGGCCGCTCGACCGGGCTAACAACTTGTCCGCTTGAGCGACTGAGCTCCTTGGCTTGCCTTTGCGTCCGAGGTGGTCTGGCACTCTTCATCACCGAGCTAAAAGCTCGTTCTGTGCGATCGTGCTTCCACTTACACTTGCCATCCTTTTACTGCAGAGTCCAAGGGGACCACAGACCAAATACTGAGGCTCTCAAAGACCGAGCAGCCACCAAACACCAGTCTGCCAAACCACCTCAGTCGAGCTAAGACCAACCGGTCACACATAGGGCGCTACTGTTTCTTGGTCGATATGTCGGCCGCTCTAACCACGTTCTGGAAAGAATACGGTATCCCGGACAACGTCCACCTAGAGCTCGATGAAGAGGAAACGATCCCTTGGGACAGATCCGACCAGTGCCCCTTCACCGTGCTTTCCATCATAGAAGGTAGGCTTCGCTTCCCGGTCAACTCGCTTATTTGTGAATTCTTGCGGCGTACCAGGCTAGCTCCAACCCAGGTTTCAACCAACACTTATAGAATAATCAACGGGGTCCACGAGCTAAACAACCGGTTAAGAACCAACCTTGGTCTGGCCAAGATACTTCGCCAATACACCTTAGGGCACACAGGCGATGGCCTCGCCTACTATTTAAAGATCAGACCGGGCAAGGAGAAAATAGTGACCGGTACCCCAGACAAGGACTTGCATGACGATGACTTTTTCTGGGTGTCCGGCAATTATAAAACGGCCGAGGTGCCGGGCTGGTATATCAGCAAAAATTTCGGCGAGACATGTAAGCTGTGTTAATTGCTCGGTCGATTTGCTATAATTCATTGCTCTGTACTTAGCATTTTTCCTTCTTTCCTTTACAGCAATCGATGCTTTGCGAGCCAACTACCGTTATCCCAACGAAGCCGCCATTAGAACCGTGCTCCGCTACCGCAACTGGGATTGCCACGACCTCCTTGGTTACACTTCGACATACAAATATTTAGCTCCACGCCGGAGTAAAGTCACAGACTTTCTTCACGCTCCATCTCCACCTCCCGATCCCACATTACCGGACGTGCCATTCATCCGGTTGACTGAGGCAGAAGAGATGGCCAAAAGAAGCCGCATCAAGAACCTCATCACTGCCACCTCTATCGAGATACCGAGCATCCAAACCCGCTCTCCTACTGCCGGGCAACCCAGCGAGATCGTGGTCGCATTGGCGTCCCCCACTGCCGGGCAAGCCAGCAGAGACAACCGCCGGGCTGGCAAAAGGCCTCGCGCAGACCTTTCCGTCGAGTTAGTTGTGGAGCTCAACACCGAGCAGCCGGCCGTGACAACTGACCTAATTCTGCCATGGAGGCCGCAACTTAAGCACCGGGGAAAGGAGATCCCGACAAACGCCTCAATCAAAGGCGACAAGGAGCATCTGCTTGCCTTCGATCTCTCCAAAGCTCTCCTTTTTCTGAGCGACGTGGTTGGTAGCGACCATGTACCAGACACCCGGTTGGTGAAATCCTCGGTCAAGTCCATGGCCAGGGTAGGCATCTTAAATTTTTCATTCGAATTTCACAAGTGTTTGCTCAGTTTCCATTCTAATCAAACTTACTCCTTATAGGCCATCCAAAAACAACATTTGGTGATGGAAAGGATCCACCGACTCTGGCAGAGGGCAACTGACTCTGCTAGCCAGGTCGAAAGCCTTCAAACTGAGCTCGGGCGGGCCAAGTCTTCACTGGAGATGGTCAACTCTGATAACTCTAGGCTGCTTGGCCAACTTGGATCTGTCGAGAAAGAAAGAGACGCGCTCCGGGCCCAGCTAGATTTGATGAAACAAACAAGGGAAGAGGAGCTGAAGGCCGCCAACAATGCCGGTTTCCTTGAGGCCGAGGAGAGTTACACAAAGCAAGTCCGCGCCACCCAAGATATTTTCTTCAAGGCAGGGTGGAAGTTTGCTTGTGAATAGCTCGGCCAGGGATCGGGAACCAACGTGTTCGCCTCCCCTCCAGTTGCCTTTCTATCGAGCTATCTTGTGCCCTACGCCAACGACGTCTTCAGCGCATTGCAGGCTGAAGCCGAGGAAGAGGGAGCTGAAGATGCCGAGGAAACACGGAGAGAGAAAATCGCCAAGAGCAGCTCGGCCAAACGGAGACTGGTGTCCAAGACCAAATACCAACGGTCAACCTGGAGGCAAGTGGGGATGAATTCACTGACCTTTCCCCCCTAGCTTAGTTTTCTTTTGTCTTCTTTCTTTTGTGTCTGAACATGTAACCGGGCTATCTGCCCTTCATCTTGTAGTTATTTTGCACATCAATGAAAAAGTTTAATTTCCATCAAGTGTTTGCACGATCTTCAAGCTAAATAACTTCAGCCGAAAAATACCTCGGCCAAACTAATCATCTTGTTTAAATTACTTAACTGGAAAAGACATCTCGGTTTCAAGCATAAAGTTGAGTAAATCATCAACTGTTTTAACCAGAACAATACATCTCGGTTTAAATATAAAAGTTGAGCAAATCATCAACTCAGGCAGCCAGAATAAAGCTCCACGAAAGTTGAATAAATAATCAACCTAGTCAACCGGAGTAGAACATCTCAGTTGAAATCTCAAAGTTGAGTAAAACATAAACTCATTCAACCAGAGTAAACATCTCGGTTGGGAATCTTAGAGTTGAGCAAGACATCAACTCGTTCAACCGGAGTGAAACATCTCGGTTGAGAATCTCGAAGTTGAGCAAAATATCAACTCGTTCAACCGGAGTAAAACATCTCGGTTTTAATTTCAAAGTTGAGCAAAACATCAACTCGTTCAACCGGAGTAAACATCTCGGTTGAGAATCTCAAAGTTGAGCAAAACATCAACTCGTTCAACAGAAGTAAAACATCTCGGTTGAGAATCTCAAAATTAAAAAGCAACAATCAGAATGCTAAAGCAAAGATGAGACACTTCTATATATTGACAAAAAGAATATTACATTCTGAAGTGTAAGGCCAAAAATTCCTTTCCACAAAAAGAAAACAAAAGCTAAAAATAGTAAAATTTGAGGTTGGCCGCATTCCATGGCCGGGGTATTCCTCTTCCCTCCAGGTCCTCCAAGTGGTATGCCCCCTTACCCGCCAGACCGGTGATCTTGTAGGGTCCTTCCCAGTTTGCCCCTAGTTTGCCTTCACCTGGCACCAGGGTATTGCCCATGACCTTCCTCAAGACCCATTCACCCACTTTGAACGGTTTGGGGTGTACCGTTTTGTTGTATTTTCTTGAAAGCTCTTGTTGGTAGGTGGTTACATGGATGAGAGCCTTTTCCCGGCATTCTTCCACTAGGTCCAATTCTAGGGCAATGGCTTCAGCGTTCAGCTCGGGCTCAAAACTTTCACTTCTGAGGGTGGGCATACCAACTTCCAAAGGGATGATCGCCTCCATGCTATATGCCAAGGCAAAAGGAGTTTCCCCGGTTGATCGGTGCGGGGTCGTTCGGTATGCCCAAAGGACACTTGGGAGTTTCTCGGCCCATTTGCCTTTGGCTTTCTCAAGCCTTTTCTTTAACCCATCAAGAATGGTCTTGTTTGATGCTTCTGCTTGACCATTAGACTGCGGGTAAGCCGGAGTAGAATTGTAGAATTCAATCTTCAAGTCTTCACAAAATCCTCTGAATAGGCGGCTGTCAAATTGGGTGCCGTTATCTGAGATCAGAATTTTGGGGACGCCAAACCGCGTTACCACATTCTGCCAGACAAACCGTTTGACGTCTTTCTCCTTGATTGTTGCTAGAGGCTCAGTTTCAACCCATTTGGTGAAGTAGTCTGTGGCCGCGATGAAGAACTTCCGGTTGCCTGGCGCCGTTGGGAGTGGCCCCACTATATCTAGCCCCCACATCGCAAAGGGCCAAGGGCTGGTGAGGGGAAGAAGTTCCCTGGCCGGCTGGTGGATTTGGTGGGCAAACTTCTGGCACTTCTCACATTTGCGAACATACTTCTGTGCGTCTGCTTGCATGCACGGCCACCAATATCCTTGCGATATAGCCGGGTAAGCTAGAGATCTGCCCCCTATGTGACTGCCACAAATGCCTTCGTGAATTTCGTACAGAAAGGCTTCCACGCTGCTTGGGTGCACACACTTTAAATAGGGACCGGTGAAAGACTTCTTGTATAAAGCGCTTGATGGAGAGAGCCAAAACCGCTCTAACTTCACCCGGACTTTATGTGCTTCTTTCTTGTCGGCTGGAAGGGTCCGTTCTCTGAGAAAGAGGATAATAGGGTCCATCCAAGAAGGACCTAGCTCGGCGCAGAGTACTTCTGTCTGCCCGGTTTCCTTAATGCTGGGCCTCGGTAGGAACTCAATCAGGAGAGGGCTGGGAGATGTGTTATCGACCATGGAAGCAAGGCCGGCTAATTCGTCTGCACGACCGTTTTCTTCACGGCCAATCTGTTGGACCCTTATCGTCTGGAATCGCTTGATGTGGTCTCAGACCAGAGCTTGGTACTTCACCATTCTGTCATCCTTTTCTTCATAAACCCTAGAAACTTGGTTAACCACAAGCTGGGAATCACTGTAAACCATTAGCTCGGATGCTTGCATTTGAAGCGCGCTCTTAAGCCTGGCCAAAAACGCCTTGTACTCAGCCTCATTGTTTGATGCAGGGAATCCAAGGTTGATAGAGTGTTTGATGGTCAGTCCGTCTGGCGAAATCAGAACGATGCCCAGCCCGGCACCGTGGCGTTAGAAGCCCTATCAACAAAAAGTTTCCACATTTCCTCCACAAAGAGCTTCCAACATTCTGAAGGGTCCTGGGAGGCCTGAAGATTAATGTTACCATGGTAGCTCGGCTGTCCGGCTTCAGGTTCAATGGTGATCGGTTCCACTTCCTCCCCCCTTGGTGGTGCGACACTGGACAGAGCAAGTTGGTTGGTGATACCCAACTCTATCGACGCATCGCCGGGCAGAAATGTCACACTAGCTGAAGGTTCTCCGGCGGGGCGCGTGATGTCCGCGTCGCCAACATCGCCAAGCTGTGTAATTTCGGTTGAGCCTGCATTCACCTCCTCATCTGCCGCTGCAATATCCACCCGGCATACCAGATGAGTTCCAGGTGAGAATTCAGCAACAAAGTCGGCCAATGTCTGGGCTTTTATGGCAGTGCGTGGCTGAAACTTGACGTCAAACTGTCCCAATTCGATCGCCCACTTGAGAATTCAATCGGAGAAATCCGCCCGTTCAAACAAAGCTTTGAGGGGGAACTCGGTCAAAACGATGATGATATGAGCATGGAAATAGTGCGCCAACTTCCTAGAGGCCATCGTCAATGCCAATGCAAGTTTTTCCAGCGACAAGTATCTCGACTCTACTAGTAGCAAGGTTTTGCTGACGTAGAAGATGGGGAGGTGCTTGATTCCTTCTGACTGGACAAGCACCGCACTGACTGCGTGCTGAGAAACGGCCAGATAAAGGTAGAGTTCTTCGCCAGGTTTCGGTGTGACCAACAGGGGCGCTGAAGACAAATACTCCTTGAGCTCGGCCAAAGCCCGGTCACATTCTTCATCCTATGAGAACTTTGATTTCAGAGCTTGAAAGAAGGGGTGGCAACGATTTGACAACCGGCTTATAAATCGGTTAAGCGCGGTGGCCATTTCGGCCAGATGCTGCACGTCCTTAGCCGAGCTAGGCTGCTTTAATTCTTGTACGGCTCTGATCTGTGTGGGGTCTGCTTCGATGCCTCGGTTTGTGACTAGGAAACCTAAGAATTTTTCAGATCCCACGCCAAAGACACACTTAGATGCATTCAGGAGTAGCTTGTGTTGTTTGAGAATGTTATAGCGATCCCGGTTTCCCTTTGCTTAAATTGTTGTATCCGGACTTAGGTTCTGTGGAGTTGGTTGTTGTGTATACCTTGTTTACATCCTTTACTCCTTGTATTTGAGTCTTGGGTTGTGTTGGGCAGGTTTGAAATAGGTTGGTTGAACTTAGAAACCAAGAGTAGTTGCCCAGATTTTGGCCTTCACGCTCGAGCGGGGCTTTTGATGCTTGAGCGGACCCTTTGTTGTTGTTTGTCTGCTCGAGCGGGAGTTTCGACGCTCGAGCGTATTTCTCCATCTTCCAGTATCTCCTCTGCAGTGTTGTACGCTCGAGCGGGGGTTTTGACACTCGAGCGGGAGGTTGTGTGTAACGCTCGAGCGGGAGACTTGACGCTTGAGCAGAGACCTGGTTCAGTAAAAAGTTCTGGAAGTGTGTATCCGCTGTTCGAGCGGGATTTTTGACGCTCGAGCGGGAGTCTGTGAGTGACGCTCGAGCAGGGCGACTCTTATATAAAACTGAGATCCGACTTTTTGGATCACTTTTTCACATTCATTTCTCTCTCTTACTTTTCCAAAACTCCATTGTTGAGCCTCTCTCTCTAGAACCTTGCCTTCTCTCTAGGTATTGATCTAGTAGGAGTTGTTTCCTCATCTTTGGCCTTTACAAAAAAGTTGTTGATCGTCGAGGGCTATCTTTTGATCCAAGAATCTCGGGATTTGGAGCATTTCCGTTTTCTTCATCTTCTTCGTTGGGTGTCAACTTTTGAGGTAGGGATTCCTACTCACTCTTATGGTCTTTGACATAGATTTTTGGTTGTTTTGATAAAGTGTTGAAGTTGGGTAATTTTGGGACTTAGGGTTTCAAAATGTTAAAAGAGGTTTTGTTATTTTGATTCTAAAAAGCATATTTTGGGTTTCAAAATAGTGGTATGGTTGTTGGTTGATGAAATATGGACCATTGGGTCATTATTGGAAAAATGGGGAAGAATGCCCTACTTTGTATATAAATTAATTGGTATAATTAATTTGGGAAAGTTATGGATTGATGAAATTGAGTTGTAAATAATGAAATTGGTTCATTATGTGACGGACTAATGGAGTTGGATATGTTGATCGCTCACTTTTGAAAACATTGATAATTTATCTGTTAATGCTTTTATTATCTGCTTAGATATAATTGCTTGGGGCTATCGGTGAAGGGTAGTCATGATTGTTGTAGACAATGCATGTTGATTAGGCAAACTAAAACTAATCAATTGGATGTGTCATAGAGTATGACGATTGATAGAATACATTAACGTTATGTATTGATTGATTGTGTATATGACCAATGTGTATATACGTTGTGTGTGTGGGAGGAGATATGTGATGTACTCCATGGTTTAGGGGAAGATGGGGGATGGACCTCTAAACCGGATGTTGTTTGGGAGAAGATAGGGGATGGACTCCACTGATACAACTCATATGCTTGTCAGATAATGTGATGATACAGCTCATATGCTTATCTATGGAAGTGTTGATATAGCTCATATGCTTATCTGTTGAAGTGTGGATACAGTTTGTATGCTTATCTGTTGAGATGTTGATATAGCTAGTAGGCTTATCTATTGTGTAACGAGAGACGTTTAATATGAGTCACTATCTCATGAAAATTGTTAGCCAGGTTCTGAGCCGTTGTTGTAAATGGGAAATTGGATAGGAATGGAAAATGAAATAAAACATGGACATAGTGGTCATGTAATGGAAATGGGTCATGAATTGATTTATGGGACTTAAACATTTATCATTTGCTAATGTCTTAGTTATTGCTTATACTGTGTTTAGCATATCTCTACTGGGCGTTGGCTCACCCTATATGGGACATTATTTTCAGGTACAGATAGCATGCCACCTCCAAGGACATAGCTTGGATGATGATGAGAGTTGAAGACTCTTTTTGTTTATTTTATTTGTATTACATGTATATCAAGCCGAGGGCTTATTTTGTATAGAGTTAGTACTCTTCTTTTGTGTAACCAAGTGTTGACTTGGAAAGCTGTAAGCCCGTAGGGCATTTGTTTTTGTTGTTAACATGTAATACGGTTGTAAGAACTACTCTGATGAATAGAAATGGTTGACTTCTTTTGCATCAATGCATGTCTAAAGTGATGGATTTTATGTATTATTTTGAGGGCGTTACAATGGCGAATATCTCGGCCAAGTCGGACAAGTGGTCTGCTTGATGCCGGCTCTTAACCACTATATCATCTATATAAACCTCTATTGTCCAACCTAGCAGAGGAGCGAACATCTTGGTCACCATCCTTTGAAAAGTTGCCCCGGCGTTCTTCAAACCAAAAGGCATGACTCGGTAGCAGAAGAGTCCTCTCGGTGTAGTGAAGGAGGTGATCTCGCGATCGGGGCCATGCATGGCAATCTGATGATAACTGTGGTAGGCATCCAAGAAACTGAGCCTGTTATGTCTAGCCGTTAAGTCCATAAGCTGGTCTATTCTGGGTAGTGGAAAGCTGTCTTTAAGGCAAGCTCGGTTGACAGTCTTGTAGTCGACACAAACTCGCCACTTCCCATTCTTCTTGGGTACAACAACTGTGTTTGAAATCCACCAAGGGTAGTGCACTTCCTGAATAGCTCGTGCCTCAAGCAAGTTCTTCACCTCTTTCGCAACTACCTTGGCGTGATACAACGCCGATCTCCTCGTTCTCTGAATGACCGACTTTGCACCGGGGAAAACATTCAGGCGATGGAAAATGAAACTCGGATCGATGCCGGGCATGTCGTAAGGCAACCATGCGAAGACGTCGATGTTTGCCATCAAGAATTCCACCATATCGGTCCTTTCTTGGGGGGTAAGGCTTGAACCGAGCAAGAAAAACTTGTTTGGACTATCTGTGTCAATTCGAACTTCCACCAATTCTTCAACAGCCTTGTCCTCAGCCTTGGTGCCCACATCGTCAAGGACTCCCCGATCTTCCGGTCCCTCAATCATTTCGACGAAGCCTTTGGCAGCTTGGCTCCTGTTGACTGCCATGAAGCATTGCTTCGACATGACTTGATCGCCCCAAACTTCCTCGATTGCCCCCATAGCCGAAGGGAATCTCATCACCTGGTGGTAGGTCGACGCTATGGCCTGCATAGCGTGAAGCCATTCCCTTTCAAGAATCAGGTTGTATGTGGACGGCACTTGTAATACCCAGAACTCCACTTGCTTGACCACGGATCCCGCTTTGACCGGCAGAATAATCTTTCCCAAAGGCCACTCAGGTTGTGAGTTGAAACCAACCAGTGGTGAAGTTGCCGGAGCCAAGTCTGTATCCCGAAGCTTGAGCTGTTTGAATGCGTCGTAATACATGATCTCGATCGAGCTTCCCTGATCGATCAAGATGCGTTTGACATTGAATTCTTTGACGCGGAGTGTGACCACTAAGGCATCGTTGTGCGGCGTCTGAATGCGCTCTAGGTCCCTTGTAAAGAAACTGATCACGACTTTTTCTTCGGTTTTGCCCCTTTTGATCGCGGGCTGGACCGACAAAACTTCCCTCATATGCTCCGCTTTCTTGATCATACCTCAGAGTTCACATACACGCGCTGGTTCCACAATACCGTGGATAACATTAACAATGCCCTAAGGGGGTGCCTCTAAGTCATCCGGTCCACGCGGATCAACCGGAGCAGGATACGTGGCTTTAACACCCCCATCAATGTAAAGGTCCAAGTATCCGGCCGCGACTAGCTCCTCCAAGTGTTGCTTCAGAGGTAAACAATCCTCTGTCCGGTGTCTGCACTCCCGGTGAAATGTGCAGCGGTACTGTGGATTGAAACCTTTCTGCGCATCGCCTAACTTGGCAGGAAACCGGACATAATCCTCGTCATGGATTTCACTAAGTATGCGATAAATTAGAATCTTAAAGACCGTGGTGATGCCTGTCCTGGCTTTCAACCTTCTGTTCGCATCAGCTACGTCGTCGCGGGGGTATTCATCTCAATCATTCCGTCAACCCCTACCCCGGTTTCGACGATTTGAACCTCGGTCAGATTCCTCGGCGCGATCATTTGAACGGTTGGTCTCCAGTCTGACCGCGTGCACCTTGCCAGCCGACCTCTTGTCTGTTGCTACCGGAGTTGCCTTTGCGGTAGATGCTGCCGCATCATCTTCTACTCGGATGTGCTCGTTGATACGCTACATTAATTGGCCCATGGATGTCGGCTGGTGCATAGTAAGCGAGTCCCGCAGCCTATGTCTGACCGGGAGACCACGCTTATATTGAGTGATTGCCAGGTTGACCGGGCAATCCAAGATCTCATTGAAGGGTTTCCAGTATCTGGAGTTGTATGCCTTAAAGTGTGTCGCTCAGCTCCATCTTGACACTGAAAAGGTGGTCAACTTCCTTCGGTGTTTTGGTATTGGTCTTGAAATGTGTCACGAAGGCTTCCGCCAACTGTTGCCACCATTCGATGCTTCCCTCCGGCAACCTCTCGAACCATTTCAAGCCCTGCTCGCCCAAACTTGATGGGAAGATAAGGTACATAAGAGCGTCATTTCGTCTATGTCCGGCCATGACCTGTCGAAAGTGGCTTACATGCATATATAGATCGATTTTTCCGTCGTAGAGCGTGAACTTTGGCTGGTGGAAGCCCGTCGGAAGCGGTGTTGTTTCTGTCTCTAGGCAGAAAGGAGTGGCGCTCAGCCTCGCCAAGTCTGTGTCTAAAAGGAGAGGCGCAACTAGGCGGGGTGGAGGCATTCCGACCTCTTCACTGGCGTGAACCCCATAGGATAGCCACTGGAACGCCGGCACCCTCTGAGCCTCCCGCCGGCGAGCCTGTTCCTTCAAGACTACCTGCAAATCCTCTGAACGAGCGGAATAAGAATACCTCGACGTCGTCGTCAGACGTGAGGGTTGATGGGTGCTGTCTTGTGCGCTGGACTTCTCTACGTGCGCGTTAGAATCTCCAACCTTGTAACTTCTGGTGATTGAGATGGACGGAGTACGCCGCTGGCTCTGACTGCCTGAACGGCGAGGTTGGGTGCGCTCACTGTGGTCTCCCATTCCAGCTACACCCTTCCCTTTGACATGTCGCTTAAGATCCTCCATCTCCCTCGCCATTCACCAGATGACGGCGTCTTGGTCCCTTAGCTTGTGTTCCAGTCGTCTGGCATGCAATTCTCTCCGCTGTCGGTGATCGTTTGGACTTCGTGAATGACTAAAGCTTTTTTCACGCTTATCTCGCGCGTCTCTTGAATGTCCTCCTGGAGAAGTCTCCAGGTCTGCCATAGGAAGGATGGCGGGACGTCCTTCTCTCCGTCTGTCTGACTCCGGGGTAACTCCGTCGATGGCAGACAACGGAATCTCGTCGTTGTTCGCCATGGACGACGATCAGATGAGCCTGGAAGACAAGGTTTTGTCTGTTAGGTTTCCACAGACGGCGCCAATTGTACGGGGAGCAAATATTCCGGCGAGCCCGTACTCCTTTCTTCCAAGCTCTCTGTCTGTCTGATTGCCCTGCGAACACAACGGCGGTGAGCTACCCGGCGGTGTGTGGCCGGAAAACCCTTCCGACGGTCAAGTTAGCACACACTCAGGTAGAGAGAGAGAAAGGAGAGTTGAGTGTAAGTGTTTTTCTCACCAAATGATCATCTGTCTCAGTATGGGGGGCGCAGACATGCTTATATACCTTCTGCGCCCCAAATCTACTCCCATTAGTCTCTCGACACGTGGTGCTACTATCTCATCAGTCAGCACAAATCCAGCAATCATCACCTAACCAATCTGTTGGGGTACCTTGGCGGAGCTCGGCAGATCGGCGGAACCTCACCGGTTTAACCTGACCGCGCTGCGCGGCATACCTGTATGATCCATTCGCCGTGCTTCTGTACGACCGAGCTCGGCCGCATTCCGACGAGCCGAGCCCAAGAGAGGTCAATCAGGTTAGCCGTTGGCCCTTCTGCCGAGCTAACGCGTGCCTCCGTGGAAACCATAGAGGCGGGCGGACAGCCCAGCCGCACACCCAGTAGACTGGTTTCAGCACCAAGAAGCCAAGTAGCTCGGTCCACACATGCCCTTTGCCTTAACCGAGCAAAACCTTTTTGGATTGGCCCATGCTACCACGGCCCAATTATGTTCGGCCCATAATCTGCTCGGCCATTACCGCGGCTCAATCCAGCTCATAAATCTCTCTCTCAGTAACATAGTCACATCTGCACGTGTATAGATACTTCTTTTACTCATAACCTTGGATTTAACTTCAACTTGTAAATTTTCTTAAAATTTCAACAAGTGTTAAATTAATCTTCTTTCTCGGTTTAACTTCAACTTGTAAATTCTCTCAGAATTTCAACAAGTGTTAAACATGATCTCGGCTTAACTTGTAAATTCTCTCAGAATTTCAACAAGTGTTAAACATCATGTCGGTTTAACTTCAACTTGTAAACTTTTCACAAGTTTCAACAAGTGTTAAGCATTATCTCAGTTTAACTTCAACTTGTAAACTTTTCACAAGTTTCAACAAGTGTTAAGCATCATCTCGGTTTAACTTTAACTTGTAAACTTTTCACAAGTTTCAACAAGTGTTAAGCATTATCTCAGTTTAACTTCAACTTGTAAACTTTTCACAAGTTTCAACAAGTGTTAAGCATCATCTCGGTTTAACTTCAACTTGTAAACTTTTCACAAGTTTCAACAAGTGTTAAACATGATCTCGGTTTAACTCTTCTCTTCTCGGACTTAATCATCTTAGGCCAAGATCTTGTCTTCTGGGATCTGGGATCCGAGATCTGGAATCCGAGATCGGCTTACTTGGGCTGAGCTCTTGTCTTCTCATATC
Organism: Camellia sinensis; assembly: GCF_055761805.1. NCBI lineage: Eukaryota > Viridiplantae > Streptophyta > Magnoliopsida > Ericales > Theaceae > Camellia > Camellia sinensis. The sequence continues at coordinate 97,571,866 of NC_138972.1, forward strand.
CAGTGTTATCTCGGCTTGGCAGGTGAGGTCACCTCGGCATCTTGTCGTTTTCTCTGGAGGTAATCCCTCAGATCCTCCTTGGTTCGTCTAGGAGCTTGGCTATCTCCGGATTTCAGCCTCTTTGGTGCACTACTTCCTGTGTCATTGCGAGTCCTTTTGGACCTCCCTTCATTGGTCGTGTCGAAACAGAGGTCCTTCCCCTGAACATGCCGATGTTCTTTGGAGTCAGCTTCCTTGGTGCGATGTGTTCTCTGTGAATCTCCCCTTCTTGATTCTCCTCGTCCGACCTCCCTTGAAGGCCGGTGAGAATGTTCCTTGGTCCTATCGTGCTGAGGAGTCGTAGGAGTTGCCTTCTGCCCCCCTGCCTGGGCATCTTTCTTGGCTGTTGGAACCAGCGTATCTTGTGACGGGAACGGTGGCTGCATGATGTTGTTCTGTATCATGAAATTGACAACCGTTTGCAGGTCCGCCAATTTTTTCGCCATTCCTTTCATCTCGTCGTCCCTTCGTAAGCATCTTTCTCTCCATACCTGGAGGTCGTCCTCATTATAATACTTGCTTTGGTTTGATTTCTTCGGCACGTCGCCCTTCTGGCCGACGTCCTCTTCTCCGTGATTCTTATCATGAGTTTCTTCGTTGTAGTTGTCTTTTTCAACGCCAAGGTCAATATGTTTACCACTCTCAGTAGGGGTGCTGTCCCCAACCTTCTCTTTCGGTCTGTCGTTGGCCATCTATTCTCCTTTCGTTCCCACAGACGGTGCCAAATTGTGTGGGTGATTTTCTGTCCACACTGCCAAACAGGTACCCAGCTGGAGAGCACGGACAGAATAGATTAAGCCCGAACGACCTGCAACAGAAAGAAAAGTTTTCGGCGGTGGCTCGTCCACTCGCGGGCACTCCGACGATCAAGTCAGTACTCAATATCTCTCAAAGATAATCAATAGTGCTTAACTCACTAGACAGAATATCAAAAGCATATCTTAGACCCATGTGGGTGCCTCCCTTTTATAGCCAACACAATCCTAGTCCTAATAGAAGCCTAGCTCTAATGGACTTAGGATTACTGCTAATCTTGGACTCCCAGTAGAATTAGGATAAACTCTCTAAGAGTCTCATCTTTACCCAAATTGAAGTCTTCTCCCATTCTAGAACTCTTGTCCCTTATCCGCTTATCTCGGATTCTGGTATTGTCGCAGAATACCTCGGCAGTGCCCCAAATATCTCGACAAACATGATCTGTCCACGTAGCACATCAGCTAACAACCTCGGCCACGTGGACTACCCAAAAAATATGTCCCCACAAACCATATGCTATAGCAGTAAGCTCAGCCATGTTGAAAATTTTACACCCACCAAATGATGTCAGAGACTCAGTGTTTAGGCTCCCTTCCACATTCTACACAGAAACTTCCTAACTTCTAAGAAAAATAAAAACAATAATGTGAGCACTTTACGTTCTTCTCCTAGGCTGTATTCCCACCCATTATTTCCAACCATTCAATAACTTAACTCAGAATCACCTACTATAGTTGTCATCCTCACTTTTAATAACTTAAAGGAAGACTTCCAGTCAAATTATTTTGTCCATAACTAATCAATTTGCACATCTTTAGTGTGCACATATGAACATGAATGCACTTTTCATTGTCCGATGTGTAAAGGGGAGATGGATCAGGGTATTAAACATAATAAATGCATCACTTACTGTATCCATATTTACAGCAATCTCATTAGTCTTTAAGGATATGTGTAATAACCCAAATAAACAGGAAAATAATATGTACCCAAAAAAAAAAAAAGAAAAAAAACAAAGAAAAGAAAAGAAAAAAACAAGAGTTGGAAAAAGTATATGGAAAAGCCATGTTTTGATAGATTTTTAACTGCTGGGTTCAATATAGTTGGAAAAACTTAGTATTATTATTTTATATTGAAATTGAACCAATTCAGTATTATTATTTAGTGTTGAAAACATGACTTTAATTGCTGGGTTCAAGAGAATTGATTCGGGTAATTGACTATCCTTTAAGTATTCTCTCATTTTTATCTTAATTAATTCAATATGTTCTTATAGAGATCCCGATTTTTCTTCCATTGGCTATTGTATTCCGGACTCGGTTTCGTGGGTGTCTGTTATTGTTTATGTCTCTTTCCATCCTTTAATTCTTTGTATTTGAGTCTTAGGATGTGTTGGGCAGGTTTGTAACATGTTAGATGTGTTTTGAAACCAGTAGTTGCTGTCCAGCTTTTGGTCTCTTCGATCGAGCCAGGACTTTGTTGCTCGAACGAGCCGTTTGTCTTTGTTTCTTCGCTCGAGCGAGGGTTTGTACGCTCAAGCGAGTTTTGTGTGTCTTCAGGTTTTTTGTTCAGACGCAGCTTTGGCTCAAGCGGGCTTTTCTTCGCTCAAGCGAGCTTGGTTTGGTGTATCTCTTCGCTTGAGCTAGAGGTCCTTTGCTCGAGCGTGTGTCTGCGTCTAGCTCGAGCGAGTTTTTCTTCGCTCGAACGAGCGAGGACTATGTTTTGGGTTTCTTCGCTTAAGAGAGCTTTTCTTCGCTCGAGCGTGCTTCTGGGTTGCAGACTTGAAGCTTCGTGTTGTTGGCTCGAGCGAGACTTTCTGCGCTCGAGCGAGGTTTCCTTGTGTCTGGTAGCTCGAGCGACCACTCCTTCGCTCGAGCGAGGCTCGATTATATCAGTTGCAGCAGTGGGTTTTTACACACTTTTTCATTTTCTTCTCTACTTAAACCCTAGCCCTGGTTGCTTCTCTCTCTACACACACACTCTCTCTCTAGGATTTCATCTACTTCTAGAGTGTTTCCACCCAAGTCTCTTTGTAAGAAAGATAGTGGGTGGCGTGGGCTTCACTTTAATCTGAAAAACCGTGGATTTGGAGCACTTTGAGTTTTCTTCATCAACTCCTTTGGGCTTCTAATTTCGAGGTAGGGATAACCTACTCCTCTTTATGAGTTTTGACATAAATGTTGGGTATTTTGGATAGATGGTGTTGTTTGGTAATTTTGGAAAAGTTAGGGTTTGTATTGAAGTTATATAAAGAGGGGTTTTGTGTTTTAAAAACTCCATGTGTATGTGAGACCTTGGAGAATGGAATTATTGTTGTTAAATTGATGAAATTGAACCTTAGGGTTGATAATTGAGAAATGGGGAAAATGCCCTAATTACATTGAATAATTAATTTGAGAAAGAGTGAAATTGAGTTGAAAATCATGAAATTGAGAAATTATGGGATTGAATGGTGTAGTTGGATTAGTTAATCACTCACCTATGAAAATGTTGATATTTTATCTATTTGATAAATTTACTATCTGTTTAGAGATAACTGCTTTGAGCTATCGGTGGAGGATAGTCTTGATTGTTGTAGACATTGTATGTTGATTAGGGAAAACTGAAACTAATCACCTGGAATATGTCATTGAATATGATGGTTAGAATAATACACCAAATATGTGTATTGATTGATCATTGTATATGATAAGTGTTTAAATACATTGTATATGTATACTATTTGAGAGGAGATAGGGGATGTACTCCATGGTTTGAGAGGAGATAGGGGATGTATTCTCAAACCTGTTTGGGAGGAGATAGGGGATGGACTCCATTGGCCGGAGTGTCCAGGGTGAAAGTCCCGAAATCTTAATTACGTTTGTACAACGTAGATGATTGAAGTATTGAAATGTTTATATATGAGTTGTGGTCTCATTTGAATTATGGAAAATGGAAGCGTTTTAATGTGAGTTGTAGTCTCATGTAATTGTTTGGCTAGATAATGAGCCATGTTTATGATTTAAATTGGATAAGTAAAGAAAAGTGAAATGAAACACGAATGTATTTGGCATGAAACTGGGAAGAGTTGTAAGTTGGCTTACAAGTGTTAACCTTTTATCAAATGCTAATGTTTTAGTTATTGCTCATATCTGGTTTAGTATATCTCTACTGGGCTGTGGCTCACCCTATATGGGACATCATTTTTAGGTTCAGGTGATATGCCACCTCAAAGGACGTAGCTTGGGAGGCTTAGAGGCTGAAGGATCTTTTGTTATTCGCTTTTTGGTATTACATGTAAATTCAAGCCAAGGGCATATTCTGTATAAAGAGTTAGAACTCTTCTTTTGTTGTACCCAAGTGTTGACTTGGAAAGTTGTAAGCTCGTAGGGCATTTACTTTTGTTGTCAACATGTAATACTTTTGTAATGAATACTCTGATATATGGAAATATGCTTTATTCTCTTATGTCTATGCATGTCAAGAATGTGGGCTTATATGTATTTTTTTTGAGGGTGTGACAGTTCTTCTTCTTGAATTTTTTTTCCCTCTCTCAACTTTTTCCTTCATTAGAGCTTACTTCGACTGTGGATCACTCTGACCACTCTCACCGTTGTTCACTCCAGCTGCGACATCACTTCGGCTGCTCGACTATTCATTACAGTAATTTTTTTGTTTTTACTTTTTTCTCTCCTCCTCTCTCTCTGTTTTGCTTTGGTAACGTTTGGTAGACATGACTATTGAGTAAAACTGAAGAAGAAGAACAAGCTGACTACATTAAAGAGTAGTCATCAATCTAAAAATAAAAATTAAAGAGTAGTTGCAAAGCTTTGTATGCTCTGTTTTTTATCACCAAAATCTTTGTATGCTATGTTTTTTATTAGTTGGCTCTGTGCTCATGGCTCTGTGCTCTGTGCTCATGGTGATAAAAATTAAATGTTTTTTATCACCAAATTTTTGAGTAGTCATCAGTATTTTCCATTATATCTTCATGGAAAGCTTTTTGGGAAATGGTAAAATAGGGCATGTATTTTGTGTAACCTCCTTTCCTTCTTAATGGTAAAGTTATACACATTGTGTTTACTTCCAATATTTAGCCATTAATTAGGTTATAGAACCAAACAATGTACCGTCAACACCAAATAATATCATGTTAACAAATTATTTAAGTTATTTACACTAAAATAATTATATAAATGTTTGCTAACTGCTCTCTAAAAAAAAGAAGAAAACTAGCTATCTAATAAGGTGGGCCAATATTATTCTCTTATAATTTTTTTTTTAGTGTCAGTCGGTAAGAGATTATTTATAAATATGAGAAGAATTACATCAAATACAACTCCAATAATACAATTCTAGCAGCCCAAAACCAACACAATAAAGAGTCCTAATTAGAATAAATAAGCAACTTAATACAATGAAAAACTCTCATAATGGGTGAAAAATAATCAATTTTTATATTTGACAAGAAGCAACATTCTGATCTATTCATTCAAAGTGTATAGAAATGACCTACTTAATTTATTGGGAGTTGTTTAGGGCATAGAGGATGACAAAAAAATACTTGCTAAATGGGAGCCCATTGTGGCAAAGGTCGGGACATAGCTGGTAATGGAGTGGGAGGGCGGGGGGGGGGGGGGGGAGGGGAAACCAATAATACAATTTTGATTTTTTTGCTGATATAACAATTACTACCCATAACAGCCCAAGTTAATTTAACTCCTAAAATTAACAATATTTGGCCTCCCATATTCCAATCAGGACAAATACTTAGAATTTTGCATTAATTCCTAAAATAGACCACAAATTTTGGGAATTAAAACAGTTTGTGGCAACAAAACACATGAAATGAGATTGGAGCAAGCATTTGAAAATGTATAATTTTTTTTGTTTTTGCTTTTGTCTCTCCTCCTTTCTCTCTGTTTTGCTGATGGCTGGGTTAGTTTATTACTTTGGTTCTTATTTTTTTCTTTTGTTATTGCTTTGGTAACGTTTGGTAGGCATGAAGAAGAATAAGAAGTTGACTACATTAAAGAATAGTCATCAATCTAAAAATAAAAATTAAAGAGTAGTTGCAAAGGCTACATTCAAGTTGACTCTATTTTTTATCACCAAGTTGACTCTACTTTTTATCAGCCTTACCCCCCAATGCGCAGATAAATTGAAATTTGTAGGCAACCTTACCGCAATGCACAGATAAACTACTTGCTATTTTTTATTATCATATTGATGATAGGAATTTGGTAGTTTCACAAGGCTGGATTCCTTATACAAATCTTTTATTCTCTTTCTGATCAAATTGATCAAATTGAGCATATGTCAATAGTTTCATTAGATTTTTATCAGCTCAAAAAGAAAGTGATCAATTTTCGGTTGGTGAATAAGTACAGGAAATAGTAAAGAAAGTGAAATTTGGGCTCAAATTATTTTTTTAAAATTTTTTTTAAATTGTTTTTTTAAAAGATCAGTTTAAATTTTTAAACTTTCATCCCATAAATATTTTAAACTTTCCTCGTTTTGGATTAAATGGAATTTTATCTCTTTCGATAGGCCTATGTGTTCTTTTGTCTCATCTTTTGTAATTATTTAACAGTAAGTTTTGAACCCAAGAATTTTACTTTTGTGATATGGGTTTGGTGTGATTTTAGGGAGAGGATCTGGGTTTGATGTTTTTGTTGGGGCATTTTTTAGGTGGTTGTTCTTTTGGGATTCGTTTTAGGTTGCCAAGTTGTAAAAGTCACCTGTAGTTTGGCCCTCATTTTGATTTTTGTTTCTCTAAACCTTAAATCAAAACACCTAGAATATATTGGAATCATGTTGATGGGCAGTTTATACATAACCCATTTGGTTGAGCCAATATCTATTGGTCCAATTTGAGTTAGAATTTGTTAGAATTTGAGTTAGAATTTGGTTGAATTGGTCCAAGTCTGCTATCATTTGTGTTTGGCTTTGTGTTTCCTTGATATGGGTTTCTATATGTTCAGGTTCAGATTTTATTTAAATTAAATTTTGGATTTTATTATCTGATTTGCTACCAAGTGATTTGGAAAAAAACATTTGCTACCAATTTTTGTCTCTCTTCCTTTCTCTTAGTGTGTTGGGTCAGTATTTTTTATTGTATTTTCAATGTGTTGGGTTAAAACTTCATAGAAATAAAAGCTTTTCATTAGTAATTCAAGCTATTTTTGGTCAATATTTTGTGTAACCTCCTTTCCTCCTTAATGGTAAAGTTATACACATTGTGTTTACTTCCAATATTTAGCCATTAATTAGGTTACAGAACCAAACAATGTACCGTCAACACCAAATAATATAATGTTAATAATTTTTAAGTTATTTACACTAAGATTTTTTAATTATTAAAATAAAATAATTATATAAATGCCTCTAGACAATGAGGGGATTATGAGAGAACGTTTTCTTTGAATCTCAAACATTTTATATTTTTTTAGTTTCTTCATATATTCCCTCTATATGATTTTTTTGTTAAAAAATATTACAACTTCTCTTTAAAAGTTACTCGGTCTTCTTATTTTGTATTTACTTAATATTAATATTAATAAATAGTTTACACACAAAATAAAAAAAATAAAAAATGCCTCCAATTTTGAAAATAAATATAGTGAAAATGCCTTTATTTTGAAAATAAAGGCCTCTGTTTTGAGGGGACTGAAAATAAACATTCATCTCCAATTTTAATTATATAAATGTCTCTGTTGTGAAAATGAGGGGACTATGACAGAATAAAATAATATTTGTTTATAATTGAAAAAGTCCATTAATCTAGTGAATAAAAAATAAGGCAAATATTTTGGGACCCACAAAAAAACTGAAGGTGTGCTTTGTTTAGTTTAAAAGCTTTATTTAGTTTAATTACAAGAAAGCTTTGTTTAGTTTAATTACAAGAAAGCTTTATTTTCTTTGGCCAATATTTGGGTCAGACAGTTTTGGCCAATATTTTGCGTGTCTGTTTCTATCTTTTTTTGTATTTTGTGTTTGTGTTTGTATTTGTGTTTCCATATGTAAGCAAAGTTTTTTCAGGAGCCAAAAAGCTGTAGCAAAACAACTTAGAATAAAGTGAAAATCAAAAATCAAATTGGTAGTTAAACAAACCCTTCAGAAACCCATTTTAATATTTTTGAAATAAAAAATCATTCAAAAACACATTTAAATCTAATCATTTTCAGAAAATCATGACCTTTCTTCACCATGCACCCAGTCCTACCTTTGTAGCTTGCCTTGATAGATAACATGTTGAACAAAGAAATATCACCTCTCTTTTGGTGACACAGATGAGGCTCCAAATATTAATTCATTTCTTTGATAGTTGGCAACAATTAAAGAAATCACACTTTCTAATTCTGTTCATCTTAGTTTGTTCGTCTTTCTCTCAATTTTGTTCTAATTTTTGTTCATCTTATTTTTTGTTCATCTTGGTTTCTTTGTTCATCTTAGTTTGTTATTTGCTGTATGATTCTAATGTACAGATGATAAATATTTTTCATATAATTTTATTTAAATATCTAGAGTTCCTAATTAAAAGAAAAATTTTGGAGACTTGGCATTTTAATATTTATGTGTAATATGGCAAGAGAGTTTATGTTTTTTTTTTTTTGCACCTTTTTAAGGGGGTATAATATTTTAAAATTCTGGTGAATGTATATGTGTGTGTATTACTTTAGTTGCCTTCATGAAATAATTATTCATTATTGCTTATAAAATGACTTTGTTATCTGGTGAATTTTATTTTTTTTGGCATAAATTTATGTTTGGACTTTCCAAGTAATAAATAGTGAATTTCAAAATATTTATGATTATAATGGGTTTTGATTTTGGTTTTAATTTCATCTCTATAAAATTGAAGTCAGTTAGGAAAGAGAAGAGTTTAAATTTGGACAATTGTTGTGCTCCGATTTTAATTTATCATTTTAATGTGATTGTTAAAATACATCTATTCTAAACGTTGGGTTGGCTTAGAAAATGTGAGTTCGATTATGGGTTTCTCAGAGAATATATATATATATATATATATATAGAGAGAGAGAGAGAGAGAGAGAGAGAGAGAGAGAGGATTATTTGGGACTTGGTTTGTGGTTAGTGCTTTGTATTGTATAAATTAGTCTGAGAGGGAAGAGACTGTTTGTTTGGAGCTATTTAAAAAGAAAGTAAGGGTGATTTGTTTAACTGATCTTCCTGCAAGAAAAAAAAATTAAACTCACACACTCAAAAAAATGTATTTAACATTTTCTTATATAAAAAAAAAATTGTACCATTTAAATGTAATATATTTTCTGTGTGATTCTAATATACAAATGATAAATATTTTTCATATAATTGATTTTGAATATCTAGAGTTCCTAATTAAAAGAAAAATTTCGGAGACTTGACATTTTAATATTTATGTGTAATATGGCAAGAGAGTTTTTTTTTTTTGTTGCATCTTTTTAGGGAGTATAATATTCTATGTTGTATTTCAAAAAATTCTGGTGAATGTATATGCGTGTGTATTACTTTAGTTGCCTTCATGAAATAATTATTCATTATTGCTTATAAAATGGTTTTGTTATCTGTTGATTTTTTTTTTGGGGCATAAATTTATGTTTGGACTTTCTAAGTGATAAATGGTGAACTTCAAAATATTTATGATTATAACGGGTTTTGATTTTGGTTTTAATTTCATCTCTATAAAATTAAAGTAAGTTAGAAAATAAAAGAGTTCAAATTTGGACATATGTTGTGCTCCGATTTTAATTTTATCATTTTAATGTGATTGTTAAAATACATCTATTCTAAACATTGGGTTGGCCTTTTTCTTTTTCTTAGATGTTTATATTTTTATTTCTTCTCCTCTTGATTGTAGCCCGTTAAGTATTTTTTATCTATGGCAGCTATTTATTTAAATAAAATTTTGAAATCCATGTTAACTTTTATTATTACTAATTTTTTGTTTCTTGGTGTCTAAAATTATATAACCAAACATTTTTAGGTTGAAGTACAGCAGTTATGGACAATATCACTATTTTTGGTCAAGTAAGTTTTTTTTTTTTTTTTTTAAAAAAAAAAAACTTATCATATCTAATTTTCTTCTAATAAATTGCTTTTTTCCTCATACTTTATAGGTGGATGGAGACTTACACCGAACCGTAATATCACCTCCGTTTACTAATTTTCATATTTATGTGTATAATGTAAACATAAATTTCAGAACATAAACCTTACACTTTGGATTATTTACCATGTGTATTATCAAGAAATCAAAACAAAATGACATACCTGAATCCATTGATGAACGGTTAAACGGAAGCGTGATTATCAATGAACTCTTTGTTATTGATTATGTTATTGCCTTCTAATCCTTTCCCCTTTGGTGCCTTATGTTTCTCCTTGAGAGGATTTAGAAAAAAATGGCAGTGTTCTTATTTTCCACTTGGGAAGGAATAGGGACCATAACCTTTTAAAGGTTGTAATTGGTTTTCAAAACTGTAAGGTTATGGAAGTTCAAAAGGAATGAAAACCAACTTTAACCATTATTGGTTTTAATTTCTATTTATTGGTTTTCAAAACTGAAAGGTTGTGGAAGTTCAAAAGGAATGAAAACCAACTTTAACCAATATGTTTTAATTTCTATTTCTGCCCCTCATAGAAATAGAAATTATACAACTAGTATCTACACATTAGGTCCATAACACATATACCCTTAAGCCTATTAACTAAATTGAATCACTTAAATTGTAGGCTTCTTATAAATGATAACACCACATTTAATTATGTGGTCCCATTGAGACATTATCTAACATATAAAGTTTTATTTATCACTCTAAAGTTTTTGTATGTATAGGTTCGATTTTTTCAAGAAAAAAATGTTAATGTTGTTATCTGCAATGAGCGTGACCTTAATACTATTCGCATTCGTGAGGTAAACTTAAAAGCCACTTGAACATTGGACATGCATTTTCTTATCATTTTAAAAATAATTTATAAATAGATTCCACTTATTTTTTATAGGCAAAGGCAAAGGAAAAAGACCAAGCAATATCAAAGGAAATAGAAAAGGCTATCCCTTCTGCAAAGGAAAGGAAAATGCACATCCCGTGGTATGATTTCTTAACAATTTTTAAAAGTTTCTTTTTTGAATATTATATAAAAAAAATTTATATAGATTTTTTTAGGAATTGCATAGTATCATATACTATTTTTTATGTAATTTTTTTAAAAGTTTCTTTTTCAAATATTTATTCAATTCTTTTTATTGAATGTGAAATGTTTTTCTGAAGCATGTTAAAGTAAGCATTTGTACAACATGCTAATGCATTTGTATGAACATTAATCTGAATTTTTAATATGTTTGTCTATTTGTATGAATACATGTTGCATTTACAACATAACATAATAAAAATGTAAAAGAAAAAAACAAAAAAGGAAAAGAAGAATAATGAACAAATATGTCATGAAAAGAAAACTATATAATATATATTTTTTAATTTTTATTTTTCTTATAAGAAGTTCTTAAGGAAAGAAGAAAAAGACAAAAATAAAATTTAATATAATGAAAAGAACAAGAAGAGTGAAAAGGAAAGTAGAAAACATTACACGCTAATATTCACATTTTACGTACCCAATGATCTAATGTTTACCTTTTCAACGTACATTTTGTAAAGAGATAGGTAGTGTCTTTAAACCAATAAGTGCATAATGAGTTTGTAGTTTTGTGTGCTTAATGTGTTTCCAAATTATTTTTTCCTTCATTTTTAAATTTCATCAATACATGCATTGGTTCTTATATGACTAACAACTCAACCGGGTGAAGAGGAAAAGTTAGTTAAAAGGAAGAAAAAATACATGATGAAAGGGAAGCAAGAGAGGAGATAATCTTTACATTTTATACACCTACTTATATAATATTCTCATTTTAGGCACACAATGATAATGTGTTATCAAAAGCTGCATTGGCCCAACGTGCACGGTGAGACTGAGAAAAAAAATCAAAAGCCACGTCCTGCATACCAATTGGGACAACGCCTGCGACGAGAACGAGAAAGATCAAAGGAATGTATTAACCTAAGACAACCTTCTTTAACACCAAATTGGTAAACAACTATGTTTAATTCTTAAAATATATACTCTTACTATTACTACTTTATTATATAGATTTTAATTTATTTACAATCTATTTTTGTAGGCCTGCTCCTACAACCCCATCTAGAAATATTGGTGTGGTCATCCGTGATGAGCACGACCTTAATGTTATTTGTATTCGTGCGGTAAGTACAAAATCAAGTAAAATATTGTATGTATTTTATTTATATAAGATTATATAAGATTTTTTTGATCTTTTGAATATTTTGTTTATATTTGTTGGGCAAAAGAAAAAGAAAAGGTCAAACCAATGTCTAAAGGAAGGAAAAGATGGCTCCTACTGCCAAGAGAATGACAAATGCATGTCAAGTGGCATATATTCTTTTTTAAAAATATGATGCAAAACTAATCAAAATTTCGAATAGTTAAAAGGTATGAGTGTATAAAATGAATTTGTCATTTTATGTTATTTTTGTAGAATGATAACATATTTTCCTGTAACTTGCTATTATTTGTATGTTTTTTCCAAATTTAATTATTTTTATTTTGCATGGATGCATGTGCATTTATAATGTATCATCTGTAAGTTGCTACTTACATGAAGAAAAAATATATAAAGAAATGAGAAACTAAATAACATAGGTTTTTAATAAAAAACAAAATGCATGAAGAAATAAATAAATAAAGATAACACTATTAAAGGTATAAAACAAATAAAATAGAAAAGAAAATTAAGAGAAATGAAAGAAATAAGAAGATAGTTTCATTTTAAGCACAAAATATTCACATATTTTGCATTAATGATAAAATATTTTCATTTTAGGCACAAAATGATAATGTAATATCAAAAGCTGTATTGGCCCAACGTGCACGGCGAGAGCGCGAAAAAAATGAAAAGTCATACTTTGAATTTCAATGCTTGCAACGAGAACAAGAGGGATTAGAAGAATGTATTCAACTAAGACAACCTTCTTTAACACCAATTCATCGTGATCGCACTCGCTTGGAGTGGAAAAAAATAACTGAAGATTCTCATTCGGCACAAAAACGAACAATGGTTACCCATCATTCTACATGTTCATTTTCTATGCCAAGCACATCTTTAGCTCCACAAAGGAATCGGTAAACTACTATGTCTAATCTTCAAATACATACTTTTACTCATACCGTTTTGTTTTATAGAATTTTATTTATACACAAATATTCGTAGGTCTACTCCTATAAATCGATTTCTTCAAGAAGATCTATGTACTGATGATGAATTAGAAGATATGCCTATGAGTACATCGATTGACGCCCAGGCACACAAAGATTCTTGCCGCCATTATCTTGGGAAGATGGATGTATTATGTCCTTATTGTTCAGCCTTACAATGGATGGATGGAAAATTGACAAAATCATCTATGAAGTGCCCCTTATTAGGAACTTGCTGTTTGGAAGGAAAGATTAGGCTATCTTTACTTATTACACCCCCTCCACCACTTTAGGCGTTGTGTGATGGGAATAATGATCATTCAAAATCCTTTCGAAGTTATACTCAAGTGTACAATGCAGCCAATGCTTTTACGAGTCTTGGTGCTACATTGGATCATAGAATACTTAGTGGAAGGGGCCCTACATCATTCACAATTCATGGGAAATTGCGACATCGAACAGGATCACTACAATCACAACCAAGGTAGGATGCGAGTTATGTAAGAATTTATTTTTAATTAGGCTGTCATTGACTATATTTTGTTTGGTTTGTGAAAAACGGGTTGAACGTGATTCAGATAGATTAACTGGTATAAACCCAAAATTATTATTGTGATCCATAAAGTTTGGGCCATGGTCATCTTAGTGTATATATTATTTTATATGTGGATATGTGATATGGAGGTGTAAGGCCTGTTTTAAGTTATTTGGGTTCCTTAATGGGAGGGCCCAGTAATTGTTTTATTTAGGCCCATTCCCCTCTCCTATCCTTATTAGGGTGTACATATATCTATATATATGTAGATCAAAGGGTTGTTAGCCCCATTGAAAAGACAATAAAAAGATTAGGAGAAGGAGAGGAAGAGCTAGTGCTAAGGTTTTCCAATTGTGAATGCCATATTCTTTCAAGGAAGCAAAACTCAAGATAATAACGGAATCAAACGGTATGTATCTAAGTTTATATTTTAGTAGTTACTTATATTCATAGTATTTCGATTTCTAGTATATAGATCCTATAATCTTACATGTGGTATCAGAGCAAGTTTATACTAGAATCAAAATCATGGCAGATTATTTCAATAAAATTATTTTATATAATGATAAGGAATAAATTAATATTTCTTTTACTGAATGATGCTTTTGCATCTCAAAATTGTGTTTTAGTAATTTCAAGCAAACTTTTTCAATGTAACGAGTACATACTGTTTGAGTATTGATAGTTTGCTTCCAATTGTGTTTTATAAAATATAATAAAATAAAAAAGTAATTTAGATTTGGTAGTTTTACGAAAATTGTGAAGTATGGACGTGTGTATATTGAATCTGTATTGATATATATATATATATATATATATATTTCAAATCTTACCTAATCAAATATTTGCAAAACGTATGAAGCATATTCATTTTTATGACTTTTACATAAACATTAGATTGTTTAAGAGTTCTATATCATGTATATCACTTTGTGTAATTTTTGTAAATTCATATGTGAATTTTGGTTGGCCTTGAGATATTATTTTTGAGTAACTATTTAGTAGTGATTTGTAATACGATATTATATATGCTTTGATGGGTTACAGATTGCATTATTGTTAATAAATAAATAAAGTTTTAAAGGTGGACTAATATTTATTTTTGTAGTCCCAGTTGGAAGATTTTTAAATAAAGGTTTATAATGATTATAGTGGTATTGTGACATTTTTATCTTTTGCTTCGCCAAACAAAATAAATTTGATTTGTAAGTTAAACAGATTTATCTATGGTTTTAAACGAATTTTTGAGTGATGATATTTAAAGGTTCATCAAATATTATTATTTGTCTTTATGGATAATACTATTAATTTATGCATATATCTTAAGGTCAGTGGGAGCAATTTATTTTTTTTCATCCTTTATACCGATGGAATTTTACTTATTAGTAATAATTTCGAATTAATACTTGATGCGAAGATATTGTTGTTAATAAATTTTTGATATAAAATATCTTGATAAAGTATTTTATGTGTTTGACATTGAAATACTTGAAAAATAACTTAGAGGATTATTTGTCTCATCTCAAAGAGCATACCTAGATCACATTTTTACTGAATTTAATATGCAGAATTGAAAGCTTTACGTTGCTCTTCTTAATGATCGAGATTAATTAAGTAACATTCAATATTCATAAAATGATTTTGAGAAAAAGTTCATGAGGAATGTCTTGTATGCTAGTGTTGTGAGAGTTTAATGAATTATGAAGTTTGAATTAAACTTGGTGCATATGCAATTAGTTTGTTAGACAATTATTATTTTAATTTAAGCCTTGACCATTGGGTTGAAAGACATAAAGTGTCATAATATTTATAGAGAATTAAAGATTATACAATTGGCTATAGAAGAATTAATCATGTCAATATTATTGGTTGCATAATGTCGACTTTGGAAGTTGCTCAGATGATATATAGTGTCTGTTACTGGTTACATTTTTTATGTTTGCATGAGATCTTGTTTCATGAAAGAGTTTCATAAAATCTCTTATAATTTTTCACTATACAAACATGTTTTAGAGTTCGACTTGAGTTATGTAATTAAAGAATTTTATTTCAGAGCTTGGAATTGTTAATTTCATCTCCAAACCTATAAAGATGTATTATGATATATGGTTTTAATTTTCTCTATGAAGAATAACAAAAACTCTAATGGTGTTAAATACATAATTTTAAAGTACTTCAGAATTAGAGAGTTGTTAAAGATGATATTCTTTATGAGCACATGTTATAGAATACATACTAGTTGATCCTCTAAATATACGGCTTAGGCCAAATTTTAGTTTGCTAAATATATTGAGCATATCGGTACTTTACAGTTTTTTTATGTACTTGGTTAAAGAAATTTTTTACCCATGAATATTATCTATGGTATATTTCAATTAATAAAGTTTAATGTGTTTATTCACATTTTGGTTATAGTTATGTGTGTGTACACATAAATGGTAATTGTCATATATGTATACCTCTTATATGAGCTCTTACAGTTATATTTTATTTTTGAGATATAAAGATTAACACTTTGGTTTAGAAGTGTATATGGATCCATAAAGTATGATGCTTGGTTTAAAGCATGAAAGACCTCAGTTTAGAGGAATAAAGGCTTCTTTTGGAAGTGTAAAACGGAATAAAATTTCTTGCAGGGTCTTGTCAAGACCATACAGAGGACTGAATGTGGAATTAGCATGTTATATAATTTTTGGATCAATTATGCTGAAATTCCACACTACACTTTATCACATATAGGAATCCATGTTGGTGAGATATTAGTGTTTGTAATTGTGGAAGGTGTTATGTTGTTCAATAGCATAATTATCGCTACAGTTCGATATTAATATTGCTCATTGAACGGGATTTTATGCTGAGATATTTCTATTCTGAATCATGTGTCAAGTATATACATAAGTACATTTATAAGGGTTATGATCGTACAACGATGGTGTTAGGAATGATAAATGAGATTCAACAATATCTCGATGCAAGGTATATTGGACCTCCAGAAGTTGCTTGGCGAATATTTAGTCATCCTTTGCATGCAGAGATGCCAACCGTTGTACGATTGACACTTTGTTTACCTGGAATGCATCGCGTTGTTTTTAACCCAGAAGAGTCATTAGAAACGATTCAATCTAGAGCTGGTCAACAAATGTCAACTCTTACTGGCTTCTTTGCATATTGTGCTGTCAATGAAGATGAATGCCCATTCACTTATCAAGAATTTCCACAACATTTTGTGTGGCTTAAGTCAAAAAAGAGAGAAAGGGGATATGCAATTGGTAGAATGTACTTTGCCAGCCTTAATTGTGGTGAAAGATTTTATCTGCGTTTGTTACTAACCGTTGTCAAAGGACCAAAGTTGTTTCAGTCTTTACGCACGGTCGATAATGTTGTGCATGATACATTTAAATTAGCATGTGTTGCAAGGGGGCTTTTAGAAGATGATGAAGAATGGATACAATGCTTGAAAGACGCTGCAATTATAAAAACTGGATATCAATTGAGGAGGTTGTTTAGTATTATTCTCACCTAGTGCTCTCCATTAAACATGTGCATTATGGAATCAATTTTCAACGCATATATGTGACGATCTTGCACATAAGATTTGTATATTGTTTGTCATTTCTAACCCAATTGAGGCTCAAATTGAAGATTATGGTCTCCATCTTTTGAATCAAATGGTTCATGAATCAGGCAAAAGTTTAATTGACTTCCCACCCATGCCACAACTTACTGTAAATTGGAGTGCAGTAGTTGTTAATCGATTGATATTCGAACATCAATAACTGCAGAGTGAGGCACAACATGCAGATCCACAAATTACTATTGATTGTCTCAATAATGGACAGTGGAATGCTTATAACACAATCATTTCTTCAATTTTTCGAAATAAAGGAATTATTTTCTTTCTGAATGAGGGTGGTGGAACAGGGAAAACATTTATGTACAATACGATTGCATTAAAATGTCGTAGCCTTGGGTATATCGTTGTTACTGTGGCTTCGTCTGGAATTGCATCATTGTTACTGGTAGGAGGTCGCACTTCACATTCAACATTTTCCATTCTGTTAGATGTCTTGGAAAATTCACTTTGTGGGTTTAGCAAACAATCATTACAAGTTGAGTTATTTAGAGAAACAAAACTCATAATTTGGGATGAAGTTTCTATGCAACATAGACATTGTGTTGAGGTGGTTGATTGTACATTGAGGGATATTTGTGATAATGAAAAGCCATTTGGGGGTATTATTGTTGTTCTTGGTGCAGACTTTCGACAAATCTTATCAGTTATACCCAAAGGAGTTCATGAGCAAATTGTGAATGCATCATTAAGACACTCTGTTCTATGGAAGCATATATATATCTTAACTTTAGATTTGAATATGCGCTTGAATCATGAAGGCCATGAAAATGCTAATTTTGCAAATTTCTTGATGGAGGTAACACTACTTTAACCTTTATTATATAGATTATTTTAAATTCATAAATTGTGTTTACACTCTTACTTTTTTATTGATTTCACTTTTTTTTTAGATTGGGACCAATCCTCAAGAAATCGTTAACCTTCCATCAATAATACACAAATGTCAAGATTTGAATGAATTACT
This sequence comes from Camellia sinensis, assembly GCF_055761805.1. Taxonomy (NCBI): domain Eukaryota; kingdom Viridiplantae; phylum Streptophyta; class Magnoliopsida; order Ericales; family Theaceae; genus Camellia; species Camellia sinensis. The sequence continues at coordinate 97,590,043 of NC_138972.1, forward strand.
CTCTACAGTTTATCCACAGTTGAATATGATAGAGACGTCAACCCCAATATTTTTAACTGAACGCACAATTCTGTCTGCATGTAATGATGATGTCAGTGACATTAATACTACTGCGTTGAATACCTTTCCAGGGAGATTATATACTTATCTTGCAGCAGATAAAATTTCTGAAGATAATGAAATTGATTCTACCATTACAAATAGATATCCTAATGAATATTTAAATTCGTTGGATCCTTCTGGGTTGCCAACTTTTAAGTTAGAGTTGAAAGTGGGTTGTCCTATAATATTGTTGAGAAACATTACACCGAAAGATGGACTATGTAATGGTACAAGATTGATGGTTACTAGGTGCGACACTCGCATAATTGAAGCTCAAATTTTAACTGAAAAAAAGTTTGGCAATTTGGCATTCATACCAAGGATATCTTTGACACCATCTTCTTCAAAAATGCCTTTCCAAATGACAAGACGTCAATTTCCAGTCCGATTGGCATATGCCTTGACCATTAATAAATCTCAAGGACAATCTGTGAAATTTGTTGGGGTTGATTTGCGTATACCAGTGTTTAGCCATGGGCAATTATATGTGGCATTGTCTAGATGTACATCCTTTGATCGTATAAGTATTCTCCTCTTTAAAGATGGTTTGGATTCTACTACAAATATTGTTTATCCTGAAGTGTTGTTGTAGTTTTTTATGTAGATTAAATGACGTTTTATCAGAAGGTAACCATATAGATTTATTTCTATTGATTATATAACTTTTTATAAAATTTCAATTTAATAATAATTTGAAATTTGGACTTTTGTAGGATTGGATTGAAAAATCTATAGAACTTAAAAGGAGAAATACAACTAGCTTGCTTCGATGGGGATGTAATAAAGTAATTTCAATCTCAAAGTATTTTGATATGTATATTTCCAACAAATATACCAATCTATATTTTTTTGTTTCCACAAATTACCAGATTGTTGTGCATATTCCTCATTGAGGATACATACAAGTCGATACAAAATTTTTTTGGAAAGTAATGAGGAGGAAGTTTGGGCAAACACATATTTGAAGACATGTTATTGACACATCTTTTGTAAAGCATACATATTTTAAAAAGCTTTAACCCACTTTTTGTAAAGTTTTGACCCACTCTTTTGGTGTACGACAATATAACTTTAATTTCTATTTTTTGTTCAGTGTTCACACTTTTTTTTTTACTGCCTTTTATATTTTGATATGTAATATAACTTTAAATCTTATATGTTTGTTTCTTAATTTGCATTAAGATTAGGGGGAATTATTATTTTTTTTGAGTTTTGTAAAGCGTGTAATACCAGCAAAATTGTTATAAGTTCTTTAAGAAGAAAAATATTTCAATATATTTTTTCAGTATCTTTATCAAAAAATGGCACAAACTTCATAAATTTCAAAATAATACGTATAAATTATAACTGCATTTTAATCTTAAAATTATTTATACCGTACCTTTAAATACGGGCATACGCTAGTATATATATATAATAACTACACCAACAAAAGAAGTTAAACATTTTCAATGAAAACAGAACTTATAACAACTCTTCATTGAAGCAGAATATCCTGGCACAAGGAAACAAACACTCAATCCACTAAATTTGAAACAAATCATCAATATACCCTTCATGCTACTTTGGTATATGTGAAAATGATATTATTCTAATGATGTTCAGATTTGTATGGTCCAACTTGATCCAGTGTTCTTGTAAGAGAAGATGGGAGTCTTGGGTGGGCATCTGTGAAGTGCCGGCCAAAGACTCTTCGATGCTTAAGTTAGCACAATCAACTTAGGGAGAGGTCCTGGAATGAGGGCTTTACGGTTTTATATGTTACTTATTTTGTGCCTTCTCTCCTCTGCCTTTAGTAGCCAGCCAAAAACTTAAGTCAGCATAATCAACTTACAGACAAGTCATGGACTGAGGGCTTTGCCATTTTATATATTACTTATTTTGTACCTTTTCTCCTCTGCCTTTAGCCCCTTAGTAGTAAGTAATGGGCCACACATCCATTAGGCCGTAAGCCATATGGGCTAATCCATCAAATCTGGGTAAAGTCAGGCCAGTAATTCAAGCCCATAGATCGGGCCCATATTGGTTTTGTGTGCATCAGATTCCAAGCAAGAGGCATTACATGAATTTTGTCTTTCACTAGTTATCAACATTTAACCTTAAAAAAACATGGTGACATGTCTTAATAAACACTACAAAAAAAATTAAGATTTTAAAGATCAAAATTTAGGGTTAAAATTATTTTTTAGGGACTAAATATTTTGTTGTAAAAAATGTCGTTATTATATTTTTAGCAACGAAAATTGGACATTGGTGATGAATTATTATCTTTTTGGAACCAAATTTTTTGTCTTAAAAAATAAACCATTTTGAGATCAAATTATTTTGTCTCTAAAAGTGTATTTGTTAGTGATATTTTCCAAAATTTTGTTACTTTCTTTTTCTTGATCTGTCAAAATTTTGTTACTAAAAGTCTTATTTTTTACTTTTCGAGACGACCTTTTAATGACTATACGATAGAAATTGATTTCTAAATATCTTTTGCAACAAAATTTTTACTTTTAGAGACCAAAAATTTGATCTCTAAAACTCTTATATGTTGTAGTGAAAGAAGCTTAAATGGAATTCACTGTAAGTTATTGGGTTCTAGTTGAAACATATCTTCAATATTTAGAAAAATAATAAATTAAAATTTTAAACTAACCATATCTCTAGTGGAAAATTTCAAAACCAAGAGATAATTCCCTTGTATTTTTTTCCCATCACCATAACTGGCTAAACTTAGCTAATAAACCAGTAATTTTTCCCAGACAATCAATCTACTCGTTTCCTAGCAAACTAAACAATCTACTTATGCAAGTTATACTGACATTAGCTAAGATATCCAGAGAATGAACCAACTTATATTAGATTAATTGAACTGAAGTGGACAAAGGAACTTGTATCCTAAGCTACTAAAACAATTAATTCCTTGAATTGAATTTTCAGATATGAATATGTATGTGTGAGTATTCTATTTAACCCCAAATTATTGGGCAAAATGAGCCAGAGATGATGCAGGCTAGACGATTTTAGTTATTACATTGAATTTATATTGAAATTTGAATGGACTAACATTTGCAATCACTTCTACAAAAATGAGATAAACCCAGTTGTTCTCAATTTTCTTTTTCTTTTATTTTTATTTTTATTTATCCTTTCTATTTTAATCATTCAATCTTGTTAAACAAGCCTTGAATACAATAAACCAATCTATGGATGAGAAGAAAAGCCATATCAGATAGCGATTTCTAGATGTCAATTTTTCCTTTAAATTTACTTTAGATATGTCAAGAATTTAAATAAATAAATAACAAACCTGCTTACTCATTTTTTAAGCATGTTATCCCTAAGGCAACACTTTTAACATTGTGATATGGGTCTCACTCTATAACCATGTCATATATTCAATCAACTTCTTTTCAATGGAAAAATATGTTTTAACTCGGGGCTTTTAAGTCCCTATTAGGTAATTTTGTCAACTTCCTCAATATTTAAAGAAAAGTTGAGCAAAACAAAATCCTAAAAAACTAATGCGTTGGAAAGTGAATATGTCCATGGACTCTATTCCTTTGCGCATTCTGTAGCACTTAGTTGATTTATTTACTATTGCTTAACTATTGAGAACTGTCTCTCTTCAGGATTATAGTGACATCCTTATCATACACAACAAACTAATGTGTTACATATGCTATCAGATGCCTCAACTGGATAAAACAGCTCAATAACTAGCACTTGTAAGTTGTATCATATCAATCCTAATTGCAGCTCAATAAAGAGTTTGGATCTATTAAGAAACTGTCAAGATTTACAGTTTCAGTAACCTTAGAATATGAGAAGGCGCTAATAGCACAAAACCAAATAAATATTGAAGGCAGTCACAAAGGTGATCTGAGGCCTGTTTGAAAGAGCACATGCTTTTTGGATAGACATGCTTGTGTGTTCTATCTGATGCAAAAGCCAAAACAGTGTACATGGGATGACTAGTGGATATTCTTGTAAGAAATTACCAGATGCAATTTTTTGTAAGCACTAACATTCTAAGAAACACGGATATGGGCACGAAACTCGTCGGACATGTTGGTAGTGAAAATATAATTTCTCACAAGTAAATCAATTAATGGGAATAAAAATTAATGCGGAAAAATTAAATCAAAAGAAATACAAGAATTTTTACGTGGTTCTCTCAATATGAGGTACGTCCACGGGATCGAAATCCGATTCCACTATCAACCAAATAAATGAGACACGAATGGTCTCACAAAACCACCCTTAGGTGAATTTCAAATAATTACAAATAAACAAGAGGAAAGATCTCACCAAATAGATGAACAAAAATCTTCAATATCAGAATCGTAGAAGACCCAAAATAATCAAGAACCTTGACCAGTCTTAGCCACCAAACAAGTGAATACACACACTGCACTATGATTCAACAAATTGAGTTACCGATGTACTGTCTTCGAGGATCATCAAAAATCATATAAGTGTTGCTTTTTCACCAAGCCAAACGGCTGCCTTTGTATATCGGTCAAACAAAACCAATATATATATATATATATATTGTGAATCTAGGATTTTTTTTATCAAACCCCTAGTTGTTACCAAACTGAATTAGGTCTCCACAAATTAGATATAATATATATAAAATATATTATACCCAAACCAAATCAAATTAGAATTCTTTTAACAAACCAATTGGGTCTCAAACTCCAATAAGGAGATATACCCCAACAATTCTCCCCCTATCGACTTAGGTGGAGACATAAACCATACCCGCCAAAGTTTGACACTTTAAATGTTTGTCCCTCGATAAAGTCTTAGTCAACATATCTGAAATATTATCATCTGTGTGAACTTTTTCGAGTTGTAACAATTTCGAATCTAACATATCACGAATCCAATGGTACTTCACATCAATGTGTTTTGATCTCGAATGAAAAGTAGAATTTTTGCTCAAATGAATAGCACTTTGACTATCACAATAAAACACATACTTTTCTTGCTTCAAACCCAACTCTTGCAAAAATTTCTTCAACCATAACTCTTCTTTGCAAGCTTCCATAATGGCAATAAATTCAGCTTTGGTAGTTGAGAGAGCAACACATTTTTGTAATTTAGATTGCCACGCCACAGCTCCCTCTGCAAAAGTCATCAAATACCCCAAAGTAGATTTCCTAGAATCAACATTACTAGCCATGTCAGAATCCTTGAACCCATCAAGCATCGACTTACCATCTCCAAAAAACAAACACACCTTCGAAGTCCGTCGAAGATACCTCAGAATCCATTTTACCGCTGCCCAATGTTCTTTACCCGGATTAGAGAGAAAACGACTCACCACACTAACGGCGTGAGCAATATCCGACCTTGTACAAACCATGGCATACATCAAAGAACCAACTGCTGAAGCATAAGGAATTTTCTGCATCTCTTCCTTGTCTTTCTCACTTGTAGGACATTGATTCGAACTAAGCTTGAAGTGACCCGCAAGTGGACAATCAACCGGCTTTGCTTTATCCATGTTGAAGCTCTCAAGAACTTTCTCAATGTAGCTTTCTTGAGACAACCAAATCAGCTCCTCTTTGCGATCACGAACAATTTTCATACCAAGTATTTGCTTTGCCGATCCCAAATCTTTCATAGCAAAAGACTTGCTTAACTTTAATTTCAAACTATTAATCATGGTAAAATCTTGACCCACAATTAACATGTCATCAATATAAAACAAAAGAATAATAAATTTACCATCCGGAAATTTTTTCACAAACACACAATGGTCCGAAGTGGTTTTAGAAAAACCATTATTCATCATGAAAGAGTTAAATTTTTTGTACTATTGCCGTAGAGCTTGCTTGAGACCATACAAACTTTTCTTCAATTTGTAAACAAATTTCTCTTTCCCTTTTTTCACAAAACCTTCCGGTTGCTCCATGTAAATTTCTTCTTCAAGATCACCGTGAAGAAATGCGGTCTTCACATCAAGTTGCTCAACTTCAAGGTTCATACTTGCAGCTATGCCAAGTATAACCCGAATAGAAGACATCTTCACAACCGATGAAAAAATCTCATCAAAGTCAATGCCTTTCTTTTGCCCAAAGCCTTTCACAACAAGACGTGCTTTGTACCTCAGATTCTTGCTATCATTCTTCAATTTGAAAACCCACTTATTTTTCAGAATTTTTCTCCCTTTAGGCAACTTCACTAAACCATAAGTGTGATTTTCAAGTAAAGAATTCATCTCCCCTTCCATGGCCTTTTTCCAATCACCTTTCTTTGCATGCTTAGTTGCTTCTTGGTAGCTCTCGGGCTCCCCTTGATCAGAAATCAACACAAACTCATTGGGAGGATACTTTTTCGACGGTTGTCGGTCCCTTGTAGATTTCCTCAACTCAAGTTGTGGTGGCGGTTCTTGAGTTGGATGCTCTTCCTCGATTTCTGACTCAACTTCATTAGGATTAGTATCATCCTCTACATCTTCAATAGGTGGCTGCACATCTTCCTCATTTTCATCATCAACTGAAGATGAAGGAGATGGATCCATGTCAATGAGATCACTAGTTTTTGACTCCGGTTGATCACCTTTGCCAAAGTCTTCAATTGTTTGGTCTTCAAGAAACACAATATCACGACTTCGAATGACTTTCTTCTTGACTGGATCCCACAATCTATACCCGAATTCATCACGCTCATATCCAAGAAAAATACATTGTCTTGACTTACTATCAAGCTTGGACCTCTCATCCTTTGGAATGTGAACAAAAGCTCGGCAACCAAACACTTTCAAATGTTCATAAGACACATATTTACCGGTCTAAACTCTTTCTGGAACATCACCATTCAAAGGATAGGAAGGAGACAAATTGATTATGTCAATCGCTGTTCTCATTGCCTCACCCCAAAAGGATCTTGGCAATTTAGCTTGTGAAAGTAAACATCTTGTTCTTTCCACAATGGTGTGGTTCATCCTCTCGGCAACGCCATTTTGTTGAGGAGTCTTCTTAACTGTCTTTTGGTGCCGAATACCTTGGTTGCGACAAGACTCATCAAATGGCCTAATGTATTCACCACCATTGTCTGATCGGATGCACTTCAATTTCTGCCCTGTTTCTCTTTTAACCATGGCTTGAAAATGCTTAAATACTTCTAGAACTTGATTTTTAGTTTTTAGTAGAAAAGCCCAAACTTTCCTTGAATAATCATCAATGAAAGTAACAAAATAAAGTGCACCACTATGTGTTATAACTTTTAAAGGACCACAAACATTTGAATGAATCAACTCCAAAACATTTTCTTTTTTAGAAGCAACATTTTTATGAAAAGAAACTCTATGTTGTTTACCCGCTAAACAATGAACACAAGTTTTAAGATGTGTACCTTTCAAACTGGGTAGAAACTCTTTCTTGAACAAAACTTATATCCCCTTTTCACTCATATGGCCAAGCCGCTTGTGCCACAATTCGGTAGAAGTATCATCTTCAAGTGCATTGACAACACCTTTACAAATTTTTCCTTACATCGAATAAAATGTATGAGTTTTCTTACATTTAGCCACCACCAAAGAATCCCTTATAAGCTTCCATATTCCATCACCAAATTTGTTGTTGAAGCCTTCATCATCCAGCTTCCCGGTAGAGATCAAATTGAGGCGAATGTCAGGAACATGCCTCACATCTTTAAGCAACAACTTGCAGCCCAAATTTGTTTCTAAGCAAACATCACCCATGCCAACAATCTTGGACAAACTTTCATTACTTATTCGAACAGAATCATAATCTCCTTTGGTGTAGGTAGTGAAGAAATCAACTCGAGAAGTCACATGCAAAGAAGCACCAGAATCAATCATCCAATTGCTCTCTTGGCCCACAAAATTGATATAATCATCTTCACAAATGACCATGAGATCATCGGTAGTAACTGCCGTTGTGTCTTCTTGCTTCTAATCCACACTTTTGTCACGTATTTTCTCCTTGTTCTTGAGCTTTCGGCATTCCCGCTTCATGTGCCATTTCTCATGACAATAATAGCACTCAATGTCTTTCTTTGAAAGAGAACCATCTTTTGATTTGTCACGGCTTTGATCATGACCATGAGGAGTCTTACTTCTCCCCCTTGTTTTACTTCGACCTCTCACAACAAATGCTTCCGAATGAGAGGAACCTGCTGATTTTATTCTAGTTTCTTCATTCAACAAGCTACTAGTGACTTGGCCCATTGTGACAACTCCATCGGGTGCCGAATTACTAACTGTGACAACCAAAGTCTCCCAACTTTCGGGTAAAGAACTAAGTAGCATCAAAGCCTGTGACTCATCATCAAAAATAATTTTCATAGAAGCAAGTTGGTTAACAATACTCTTTATTTCATTCAGATGTTCCGGAATATGGCTGCCCTCTTTATATTTTAAATTAATCAACTTACGAAACAGAAAAGTTTTATTTGTGGCTGATTTCCTATCATAAAGGCTTTCTAATTTTTTTCCATAAATCATGTGCTGAAGTTTCAGTAGCAACATGATGAAACACACTGTCATCAATCCATTGACGGATAACACTAACGACTTTTCGATTAAGCTTATTCCATTCATCATCTTTCATATCATCAGGTTTGCCACTATCACTCTCAATTGGCCTATACAAATCTTTACAAAACAATAGGTCCTCAATTTTAGTTTTCCAAGTTACCCAATTGCTTCCATTGAAGCTAGACATACGACCCACATTCCCCTCCATTGATTTACACAAATAAATAAACCTAAATAAACCGTAAGCTCTGATACCAGTTGTTAGGGAAAATATGATTTTTCACAAGTAAATCAATCAATGGGAATAAAAACTAATGCAGAAAAGTTAAATCAAAAGCAACACAAGAATTTTTACGTGGTTCCCTCAATGTGAGGTACGTCCACGGGATTGAAATCCGATTTCACTATCAACCAAATAGTTTCAAACGATTACAAATGAGAAACGAATAGTCTCACAAAATCATCCTTAGGTGAATTCCAAATAATCACAAATAAATAAGAGAAAATACCTTACTAAATAGATGAACAAAAATCTTCAAAATTAGAATCGTAGAAGACCCAAAATAATCAAGAACCTTGACCAATCTTAGCCACCAAACAAGTGAATACACACACTGCACTATGATTCAACAAATTGAGTTATCGATGCACCGTCTTCCAGGATCATCAAAAATCATATAAGTGTTGCTTTTTCACTAAGCCAAACGGTTGTCTCTGTATATCGGTCAAACAAAGCCAATATATATATATATATATATAAATATTGTGAATTTAGGATTTTTTTGATCAAATCCCTAGTTGTTATCAAATTGAATTAGGTCTCCACAAATTAGATATAATATATATAAAATATATTATACCTAAACCAAACCAAACCAAACCAAACCAAATTAGAATTCTTTTAACAAACCAATTGGGTCTCAAACTCTAATAAGGAAATTTACCCCAGCAACTTCCCAACACTTAGACACACAAGAAACACATTACAAGTTTGAATAAAATAATTTAAAATCCAATGACAAAACAAAAACAATACAAAATTGTACCTATTCTCGTCCTTAGACTTAAAAAATTATTATCTTTGAGTTAAATATTTATATACATGACATATAATAATTATTTATCCTTATACAAAACATATAATAAATATAAATTATATATTTTGCACATATTTTCCACTTGTCGTGTCTTACATTGTTTGAAATGTTCCTCGTCCGTGATCGTACTTCTTAGACTACAGCTATTAGATATAACTATTTACATAGACACGTATAGTTAGGTAACTACATATACATCTCTATTAGATTGTAGTTATAACCTGTGGGACTTGAAACAAAGTAACAGCAAAAAGCAATCATTTTGCACTTGTTTCATAATTTGTATTTTGTTTTGATGTATCATACGTGATACATTTTTCATTTAAAGCCTAGAGAATAGGAATTAATCTACCCATCATGGTTTTCATTGTGTAATGTCCAGAAAAGATAATGCAGCACTATAACTTTCATCTTCTATTAGCAAGACCAGTAAAATAGCACTTACAGTGGAACACTGGCATGCTTTACTTATTCTCCAAATAAGCCATGGTCAGACTCAATCCAGTTGCTTCATCTTATGGTCTGCCAGGGATATGCATGATACTGCTGATTGCTTCCTTCTGAGTTTCAGAGTGGTAAACTATGTAAAATCACCATCTGCTTTATTTATTGAGTCCTCCAGGAAACCCCTTCTATCCATATCCTGATTCAATGATGAAGTATACAGAACCAACTTGTCAAGATACGCATTAAGGCAATCATTTTTTGTTTCCGAAACTCATCAAGATCCATCTCTATAGCTACTATTACAAAATTTCTGAGATGTGTGTCCATTAGTGGCATGGCACGGAGCAGATATGGATAGGGGAGGAATCTCGCATGCTAAAGAATGTTTTTGAAATAATTAAATTAGTAATCACTTCCCAAGCCCACAATCTTTAAATTAGAAGGTTTAGTGTTGTTGAAAAAACGAATTTGCTTAAAAAACACAAATTTTTTTATTTTTTATTTTTTATTTTTAATATATATATATATATAGAATCATGAAACCAAAAATTCTATCCAACAAACAAAGAATATATCAAGATCAATTGAGATGGATAAATGGAATATATATGAAAGGAAAGAACAAACAGGTTTGTTTTGCTATCCATCAAATCTACAATTCAATATTAATATAGTTTGTATATAGCTCAGTGTTACACCTATACCCAGTGAATTACATTTTGGAACGCACATTCCAAAACATGATATATTTATGTTCCAAAATAATAATTTAGAAGTCAAAGCAATCATAAAAGTTTCTTTTAATATATTTCCTTAAGCCTTCTTTAGGAGTGAAGAAATTAAGGCCTCGTTTGGGAAGTGGCTATTTTAGTAGGCTATTTTAGTTTTTAGCTATTTTAGTAGGCTAAAATTTTTATGTTTGGGAAGATGATTGGATTTTTTTATAGTTAGATGTGATGTTTGTGAGAAAAAAAGTGAAATGATTATGGGTTTGATGTGATATTTTGTCTTATTAGTTATTTTAGCCTATTTTGTCTTTTTGTGATTTTTAGCCTAAACTAGGCTATTTTTTTTCTTCCCAAACACCCCCTAAATATAATAAGCTAAAATCTAAATATAATGAACTAATTTAGAGCAAGGGCCGTATAAACTATACCAACTTACCCCTATTGTACTACAATTTCCCCCATTGTATAAAATATATAGTCTTAAAAATAATTTAGAGGAAGGAACGTGAAAAACAAAATTCAGAAGAGTTCAACCAATTAATTATAAATTTGATAATTGATGATGACATTGTCTTAACAAAGCTTAAAAAGATTGCGTAGTACTTACTACACTCTTAAAAATAATAATAAATAAAAATAAAAATTACAAATACTTCAACCTTGTTAAAGACAAGTGACCTTGGGCACTCTTCTATCAAAATTCTATATGCCTAAATTGAAACAATGACTCAAACTACAAGTACCAGTAAGATAACCACTTCCATGAGAGAAAGGAATAGCCAGAAAGGAACAGAAATATGAAGAAACAATCTCATACCCTACTATCATCAAATATTGAATCTCGTAAAAAGCTATTAAAGAAGAAAGCAAGGAAATAAAATAACAAAAAAACAAAAACAAGAGAAAGAATAATTGGCCACATTCTCAAAGAAAATACCTCCTTTGAAAAAGCTTTCTTGATGTTTAGGGGGGTTCCCACAGCCAAATGATTGATTACCCAGATCCCAAAATCTCTGTATCCCCAAATTCTTTTGATAAGTTTCAAGAAATATATATATATATATATATGTGGGCGCGCGCCATGCAACCAACCCATCTTCTTCTGAAAGAAGCTCCCAAAAATATATAGTCAAAGATCGATGGTTTTGAAGATACAAAAATAATAGAAGAAGAATTGCAGAGAAACCCCACAAGGAAGGGGAATTAGATTGGACTGGCGAAGGAAGGCACAACTGTAGACTCTCCTGCTCCAGCTTAGATTTCCCGCCCTCCAACAGACAAACCCGTGTTTGGGAATCAAGTTTTTAGCTAAAAACCGAAAAAAACAAATTAGACGGTTGTCCTTGTACTGTTGTTCTTGTGAACCCTGCTAAATACCCTAGTGGGGTCGCACCCTAGTGAGGTGGCGCGCCCTCACTGGCTGACAATCAAAAAAACAAAGCAAAAAAAAAAAAAAAAAATTTTTTTCGCCCAATCATGGGCCTCCACTTATTGGGGTCGACCCCCAATGGGGGTATAAAGCATTTTTCATTTTTGTTAGCTTAATTTTAATTTTAAATTTATGACTTTATTTTAATTTAATTTATTTCATTATAATTTTTTTTAATTTTTTTTTTTAAAAACAATGTACATAAGTGTCATGTATCATATTTGTAAGGATAAAATTATAAACTTATCAATTCAGTAAGGTAACCTCAACAAATTTAGTAATAAATTTCTTTAAAAAAAGGACAAATTACCTACATTTTCCTTGAAGTTTAACCAAATTACAGATTCCCTCATGAGGTTTTAAAAATTACATCCCGCACAATCGTAATTAACGTCGTTAACGAATATCATAAATTGACTAAAATACCCTTTTGACAAATAAGGGAAAATTACCTACACCTCCTTGAGATTTAACTAAATTACAGATTCCTTTATGAAGTTTAGCTAAATTACAGATTCTCCCATAAGATTTAGCTAAATTATCATTTTTAAATAAGCTATGAAATGCAAAATTAAAATGGAAAAAACTAATCACATTACAAAAAATTAAGGTTTTACGGACCAAAATTTAGGAACAAAATTATTTTTAGGAGACCGAATATTTTTGTTACGAAAAGTGTCATTATATTTTTAGTAACGAAAATTGAACATTAGTGATTAATTATTATCTTTTTGATATCAAATTTTTTGTCTAAAAAAAAATCATTTTGAGACTAAATTATTTTGTCTCTAAAAATCTATTTATTGTTGACATTTTGAAATTTTGTGGCTAAAAACCTTATTTTTTACTTTTCAGGGCGACTTTTTACCGACTATCTTCATGACGAAAGAAATTAGTCCCTAAATGTCTTTTGCAACAAAATTTTCACTTTTAGAAGTTAAAAAATTGGTCTCTAAAACTTTTATATGTTGTAGTGTCAAATGGTAAAAATATCATAAAATTAACAAATAATTAAATAAGTTAAAAATACAAGAAATGACTTGTCAAAAAATTCTTAGAATATGTTTGGTTTGATTTTTAGAAATTTGTTTTTAATTTATTTTTAAAAATTAAAAATTAAATTGGTTAAGAAATAAAAAATAAAAAATTATTATTATTTTTATATAATTTTATCTTTTGAGTGGTTAGAAATAATTTTTACAAATTAGATATATTTTTTCATATTTATTTTTATTAAATTAGTTTTTTTTTTTTTAAATTCTGAATTTTTTTTTTTCTTTCTAAACAACAAATCAAACATGGTTCCAAAAAGTTAGGTTGCATTTGGTAGAGCTTTAGAATTATAATTTGAGAATAGAGTTGTGTTTTGAGTTTGTGAGTTTTAGAATTATGATTTGAGTGTAAAAAATTTATTTGGTTATGAATTTTAAAAAGAGTTTGAATTGAGTGATGTGACATGTAATATTGAAAAGTGGGTGTTTTGAAAAGTGAGTGTTTTGAAAAGTGAGTGTGAAATTAATTTTCTAAAACCGTAACCAAATAATACACTCAAACTAAGGAGTAGAATTAAACTTCAAAAATTCTACCAAACATAGCCTTAATTTTTTTTTTCCATCTCACGTAATTCTTTTGTAAATTTTTTTGATTTATCAAAGGGATTTCAGCAGGGGCAATATCGTCCATCAATTTATATTTTGGTGATGTCAGCTAACCATTCTTAATGTTTAGTTAAGGGTAGGGGTTATTAAATTGTTATGCGAATATAAATCTTAGGGGGACAGGATGTAATTTCTGAAATTTTGAGAAAAATTTGTAATTTAGTTAAACCTCAAGGGAGGTGTAGGTAATTTGCCCTTAAAAAAACACTAACGATATTATCAATTGGACTAAATTGACACAAAATCTAAAATTAAGGATCAAAATTGAGTCAATTGAAAGTGTAAGTAAAATATAAGGATCACTAGTGTAATGTTTTTTAAATAAATAAATAAATAATAAAAAAAACCAGTATCAAATCATTCTTTTTATTTTTTTAAACATTTTTTTTATAAAAAATTTAAAAAACTTTTAAAAAAAAATTAATTCCCAAAAGCCGGCCTCTTCGAGTACATATGAGTAGAAAGATATTTTTATATTTTTTTATTATATTTTTTTATTATATCTGACGCGGTTCAATTTATATATAGAGAGAAATTATGTACTAGTAGAATATAATTTCAACAATGATTCATTCCACTAAAAACATCACCACTAATAGCACTAATGTATTAAAAAAAAAAAAAAAATACAACTCCAAGACCAAAACATCACATCATTAATTACGGGACCTACTGCCACCTACTTAGTGGGAGCACTAATTAGTGCTCCCAAGCATTTTTCATATAATTTATAACTAAATAAAAAAATTGTAGATAATAAGAGGACTCTGAAAGATATTGGAGAAATTACATATCAGTAATATTTTTTAAAAATAATTATTGTTATTATGAAAAAATTGATGACTTTAATTATTAAAATTTGTAAAATATTCTATTAATTTGAAATTATTTTTACAAACATACACTGAAATGTTATTTCCCAAATGATATTAAACTGCCAGATAGAAGATGATTTAAAATTTGATGAAGTAAATAAAAAATTAAATAAATAAAAACATGACTCCAAAAGATATTGAAATTAAAAACACGAAAACAAATGAAATACTTGTGAAATGTATCAGCCTGTGTTTGGCAAGGGCTTTTTCAGGCTTTTTTGGCTATTTTAGCCACAAAAAACAAAATAGGCTATTTTAGCCATAACAAACAAAACATCACATCCAACCTATAATCATTACATTCTTCTCTCACAAAAAAAGTCAAAAAAGCCAAAAAGCCAAAAAGCCCTTCCCAAACCAAGCTTTTTAGCCCAGGCTAAAATAGCCAAAAAAGCCAAAAAGTCAAAAAGCCAACCCACTTCCCAAACGGAGGCTCAGTAGCAATGTCCATCTCTATTCTGTATACACGTCTCTCACTTCTAATCAAAAAGTTTTTTGTTTTTCAATCTCAATCTTGTGCTGAAAGTTTGAGAGCCTTGGATATGTGATGGAGTAGCAACGTGTATTTTGGGCTCTTTTGGGAAGAGCTAAAAAAGTCAGAAGTCAGCTTTCAATTCATTTTGGATCATATCATTTCTTATATTTTTTTGAGTTTTTTTTTTTTAAAAAAAAAGGTCCAAAAAAAAAAAATCAAAAATCTAACTTTTAACCATCTTCACAAAATAGGCATTTGTTCTCAGATTATTTATTTATTTATTTTTTATCTCTCTTTATGATTTATGATTGCAGGAGTTATATGAATGAAAACAAGTAACACGATCTACTTTGCATATAATATATTGATGAGCATTTGGATAGTTTCTGCATCACATTTTGTATGACTGAGAAATTGTTCGGAATTCCACTATTACAAAGATTACATATATGATTTGTCTCTCTTTTTTTCTTCAGATTCTTAGACATTGAATGTTTTTCAAAGATCATTTAGTTTTTTTGGTTAAATGATTTATGAATAAAATTTTGACTTATATTTTGTGCTATTAGTTTTTTTTTTTTTTTGTTTTTTTTTTTTTGGGTAAGAGGGGCCCATATCATTTTATGTTGTACCTTTTAAATATAATGTGGTAAGAAAATGAAATGAAATGGTTTTATTATTTTCTTTGGGTTGATGTTCGATTTTTTTTAATGTATGTTTAGGTATGTTTGTTTGCTGAAAAAAAAAAACATAGAAATTACCTTGATACAATGTAATAATTAAACAATGCAATGAGATTGCCCCCAAGAGTCTAAAGAGATTAATCAGTTACTAGAAACTTTGGCACAAACTTTAAAAATCAACATGATTTTGTACTCATATAAATTTAATTGGCTCTCCTATTGCTTCTTCCGTCGCATCTTATTAATATTACAGTTGTTTTTTCGTCTTATAGTTCTTAATGACTTATTTTTTGTTATTTTGTTAAATTATGCTTACTCATAAATTCTCATGTATATATTCAATTTGGGCCTATGTACTCGCAATTAGTTTCACTTTGATGAATTCATCCTTTCATTTTATAGGCTCATGTGTAGATCATGATCAACCAAAAAAATTATATTAATTTAATAATCATAACTATATAATTTTATTATATTTGTTTTTTAGAAAATTAATGATATATTTTGTGTGGTTCATTTTTATAAAGGAAAACACTGTAAAAAAATTTCTAAAAGTAAAATGGAAACAAAATACAATTTATTTTATTATGGTGCCTAGATAATCTTACAAGGCCACTGCAACAACATTATTGCATTGAAAAAAAAAAAAAAAAAAGCCACTTTTTCGCAAGGGAAACGCGATTGCATTTAGCATATGCAATAAGCCTTTTAAACCCCTATGTTTCCCATAGAGGACGAGTGAAGTCTCGTGAGGGTTTGCAGTAGAGATGTTACCCACAAACATCCATAACCAAGCATGATTTTTATTCGGGAATGAGATTGAAGAGAGATTTCTCAGCGTCAGTCCGGTCAAGTGGAAGTAGGGCAAGGAAATCATCTTCGACTACGCAGACACATCGATCGTGGTAATGACCGTGGTAAATTTGGACAGTAGTATCATCCAATTTCTTGATCTCGAACAAAGTGCATGTTGGACTGCCTGTGTCTTCATTTGGTTCGTCAGCCCAGGCAACAACCAACAAGGTGTTGTCAACCTGGTGGGGTACCCAATATTTCTGGGGGTAAACGGATTTTATGTTTACCACCACTTCGGGTGGTGGGGGTGGTAGGGGTGGTTCGAATGTTACCTTCACGTAGAGATCGTTTGGATCCGTTGCTGAAGCTTGGAGATACCCTTTCCGGTGAGGAGGATCATCATCTACGTAGTATTGCACGTATTTCTGATTATATTTTGATTGGATGGCCTTAACATTTGCCATTTTCTCTCTCTCTCTCTCTTTCTTTTTTTCTTTTTTCTTTTTTCTTTTTCTTTTTCTTTTGTTTTTCTTTCTTCTTGTGCTTCCACTGACTCAAACCTGCGTTGCTATTTATAAGGAAGAATGGTGGTGGTTGTAACCAACCAATTAAAACCAGTTGAGGACCCACGCCCACCTCATTCTTCTCTTTTTTTAGGGCAAATTACACTTTCTCCTTTTTTATTGTTATTTTTTATTTTTATTTTGATTTTTAAATTTTATTTTTTTTATTTTGACATTTTATATTTCAAGTATTTTTTTTTAAAAAAAAATTTACTCCTAAAATTAATTTTTGTTTAAAATTAGAAAGAAAATGTCATGTTAACTACCATGATATAAAAATTATTTTATTATAATAGGGTTTGGGTCTGTATCAAACAAATGAATTATATATAATAAAATATTTTTATATTACATGATTAACATGGTGCCAATTTTTGTTTAATTCTGGACATAAGTTAATTTTTGGAGTAATTTAGAAAAAAATTAAAATATAAATGACCAAAGTGAAAAAAAAAAAAAAACTTTAAAAAGTGAAAAAAATGACCAAACATAAATAGGACAAATCATAATTTACTCCTTTTTTAATGCTTATGTTGTTTTCTTTTCTCTTTATATAAAAACTTCATTAGAGTTCATAAGCCATTTTTTTTTTTATTTCATTCCAAAAATATATTCAATTTGATTCTCAGAAACTTATTTCAGAATTTTTTAAAATTTAAAATTATATTTTTAATAGAGAAAATTAGTGATAAATCTATATTTCCACCCCCATAAGTCATTAAAGACAAGGGTGGTTCTATTGGGGACATAAGAATATTTGTTAATCAAAAGGATATTTGTTGGTTAAAAGTCCATTATTGTTGAAATTTTTATTTTGACCTATCTATTCCAATCTTTTTTTATCTGTTTAATTTTTTGAACCTATCTATTCAATTTGTATCTATATGTCAAAATTATTTTAATATTTTTAAATTTATCTGATGAAATTCACCAAGCCTACATTCTCTTACCTGTTGAAATTCTCCAAGCTTATTTCCCTTATTTGTTGAAGTTTACCAAGCTTATTTTTTTTATCTGTTGAAATTCACCAAGCTTATTTCCCTTTTATTTGTTGAAAACAAAATCATTTTTACATGTAATATATCTTCAAAGCCAAAATATAGTTGAAGAAACTCCTAGATCAAGATAATTCGCAATCTAAAACACACGCACACATTCTTGTTTCTCACTCTCTCTCTCTCTCTCTCTCTCTCTCTCTCTCTCTCTCTCTTTCACATTCGTTATTTGTGAACTCTATCCTACAACTTCACGACGCTTTTGCCGCTAGCGAAGTCAGACCACGAGAACCGATCTCTGTCAAGGTTGAGACCTCCATCGGAACCACAAGTATCAACTCTGTTTCCGCCAATCACCGTTGTAACAACTCGAACTCGTGACACGAAAATCTTCATCGGTTGGGTAGTGATCTTGAGAGGACATGTTCGGCTCGTCATCGTCGTCGTCGTTGGATGAATCAGAAGAAGTGGAATCGTTTTCGTTTTCTTAACTCAGCTCTCTCCAACTCCGTGCTTACTTTCATCGGGCGGTGGAGAGTGGTCGAAATGTTGGAGATCGAAGATTCAGGCATCAAAGGAGTCATCAAGGTTGGGGATAGGAGATCCAAGAAGGTAGAGAAGAACTCTCATCCAGTGAGAGAAGAGGAGTAAAGAGAGTGTATGCTCATCCTCGGTTGCCGAACTTTTTCCAATTGGAAGTGGAGAAGGAGGAGGCATCGTCATCATTGGTGGCAGAGGGACGGGTATCGATAAGGTTGTCTTGGGAACCAAGAAGAAACCTGTGAACCCAGATAGAGAGAGAAAGATGGAGGAGGGAGATAGAAAAATTTGAACAAATAGACCTGCGTGGATCCAAACAAATATAGAAGCGTATGGACTGTACTTATGGACTTGAGACTGTCCTTATGGACCTAGAAAAAAAAAGGCGCATGGGCCTATAGCCTTGAAAATCTATAAATAGGACCTATGGCCTGAGTACCCTTTTTAATATTTATTTTTATCAAATTAGTTTTAGATTTTTCAAAAAAGAATTTGAAATTTTTTTCTAAAACACAAACCAAACTATAACTCGTTTGGAAAAAATTATACTCTTCGAAAAAAATTACATTTCATGGCCTCATTTGACATTGACGAAATTAGTTAAAAAGTCATTATAAATTATCATATCACTCTCTCTATTTTTTTATATCTTTTTTCGTAAAACTTAAAAAATCAATTTGTAAATGAGGCCAAAATATTACCAAAAATACCCTAACTAACCCACTAATTAAAGTTAAGCTACGTTCAAGAGCACAACTAATTTTATTAAGGTACGTTTAGGGACACAACTAATTATCCAGTCCACAAAGTATTACAAAAAAATAGCCTTATTTATCATCCAGTATTATTATTATTATTATTATTATTATTTTGGGTCGATTGATATAACAGTTATTAGAAATTTTAAAAATATTTATATCATCAAATAGATCATTAGTCCACATTAACTAAGTAATTAGAAATTCAAAAAAACCTACAAATATGATAAATATTTACATAATTAAACTGGCCACTATCCCACAATTCATAATAGAGGAGAAATAAATATCATCACAAAAATATCAAATTCCTTTCAATAAAAATTAAACTCAAGAGCCCACATTACAAAAGATATTATACAATCACTCGGCCGAATGACCTTATTATCATTAGTACTCTATTAGACTGCAAATCTCGATTTTTACATCACATGTCTACAGAAGTCGAAATGCTACAATCTCCCATTATGGGTTAATTACATATTATTGGCCTTGTTTGAGAAGTGGCTACTTTTTTGGCTTTTTGGCTATTTGACTATTTTAGTAGGCTATTTTAATTTTTATGTTTGGGAAGTTAAGTCGACTTTTTTGGTTGATTATTATATTGAAAAATGTATTTGAAATGATGTTTGAGTCTGAAATGACAAATTTTCCCTTAATCTCACTTTTTCCAAAATTGGTTTAAAAGGGAAAAATTGTCATTTATCAATAATGGGACAGCCTATGCCTACACTGTCAACGTGACAGTGTAGGCTGCTTGCCGAGCTGCTTTTGTTTTTTTTTTTTTTGTTTTTTGTTTTTAAATATAAATCATTGGTTTAGGTAGTCTAATCTTTATGTAGATCAAATGCACGTTGAATTCTCATTTATTTGAAAATGGTTTTCAGCAATCAAATACACGATATTATTCACTATGTGACATTAAACATGAACCCACTTGGACCCATCAAAATTAATGCTGGGGTCCCACCTTAATTAATGTTGAAAGTTAGCAAAAAATAAGGTTTATAAAAACCATTTTTCAACAATCCCCTACATGAATGGAATTCATGATAAACGGACATACAACAAAATGCGGACAAAGAAAGAGTATACTAAGAAGATACACTGCATCGAGATATGTAGTTTTTAGTTTTGAACCTCCTCTAGTGAAAGCCTATCAGACTTACTGACTAATTAGTGGACGCGACGCTTTGAACTGTTCAACTGTTTGTGTAAGCCAAGACAATAGACTACACAGAGTATATCCCCAGACACAGTTTGGTTTTCACAATTGTGTTAATTTTGGCTTTGAACAATGCCTAGTAGTTCATAAGTGCCCTAGAAAATTTAGCTTTCTCAATTCTCATAGAACCGGTCCAGTTCACACTCATATAAGTAACTTTTTATTGAGATTATCATGACATACCCCACTTGGATGTCCAAGGTATAAGAATCATTAAAAGCAAAGCTTATCCCACTAACGCTACAAGTATCACTCTTCTTATCATAGAAATGGGTAGGTGTGAAACTCCTTAATGATAAGTGAAGTTATCCATAATTCGATTGTTCCTTTGAATCTAGATCTTGGGATCTTTAGTCAGCTAGGTTGGGTTGCCATTATGGAGACTTTTAAGTAATAGGATTTAATATCATTCCCCGTGATAAACTGTACAATTGCTCTTTGGCTAGCCCTTTAGTCAATAGATCTGTAATGTTTTCCTTTAACCTTACATACGCTATGGAAATTATTCCATATAAGAGCAATTGCCAAATGGTAGTATGTCTTCGACGAATGTGTTGACACTTACAGTAATACATATGACTTTGTGTCCGTCTTATTGCTTCTTCATTATCGCAGTGTATGCATATAGCTAGTATAGGTTTAGGCCACATTGGAATGTCCTCTAGGAAATTATGAAGCCACACTACTTCTTCCCTCATTCTATCTAACGTGATAAATTCAGATTTCATTGTAGACATTGCTATGCATGTTTGCTTAGACGATTTCCAAGAGACTGTAGCACCTCTCAGGGTAAAGACATATCTACTCGCGGATTTTGAGTCTTTAGTATTCGATATCCAGTTAGCGTAGTATTGCTGGATATCTGGTATAATGTAAGCCATAATTTCGAGTATGTCTTAGATACCTAAGTACCCTAATTATTGTTTCTTAGTAATCTTTTCCAAGATTACTTGTGTACCTACTCAATTTGCTTACAGCATATGCTACATCTGGCATAGTACAATTCATTAAGTACATCAAGTTTCCGATTATCTGAGAGTACTCTAATAGTGACATCCTACACTTGTATTCTTTGACAAATGAAGACTAATATAAACAGGTGTTTTTGCAGAACGTTTGTCATACTTTCCAAATTTCTCTAAAATCTTCTCAATATAGTGAGATTGAGATGAAGCATATCCCTCAGATGTTCTGGTGATTTTCATCACTAGAATTACATCTGTTACTCCCATATCTTTTATGTCAAACCTTTTGTTGAATATTTTTTTTAGTAGATTTAATCATGTCATTATTGCTCTCAATAATAAGCATGTCATCTAAATAAAGACAAATTATGACATAGTCTCTATCTGTGTTTTTAACATATACACACTTGTCATTTATGTCAAAACCATTCAAAATCATAGGATGATCAAACTTTTCATGTCATTGTTTCAGAGCTTGTTTTAATCCATAAAAGGATTTGATAAGTTTACAAACTTTTTTTCTCTTGGCCTGGAACTTTAAACCCTTCTAGTTGTTCCATACAGGTTTCCTCATCTAACTCACCATTCAAAAAGGTAGTTTTAACATCCATTTGATGTATCTCTAAATTGAACCATCTATTTTCATCTTTCTCTTAAATATTCACTTATATCCAAGAGGTTTACAACCTAGTGGAAGGTCCACCAGTTATGATTTTGCAAAATGAATTCAATTTCACTTTTCATAGCCTATTTCCATAATGGAGCTTCAACTTGACATTGCTTCCTTGAAGTTTTGTAGTTCATTTTCTAACAGGTATGTCATAAAATCTGGATCAAATGATTTAGATGTCCTAGCTCTCTTGCTACATCTAGGTTCATCTTCTTTATTATCATTATGGCCTTCATTGCTACCCATAGCAGGATCAAAAGTTCTTTTACTTGAATTTCTCTTTTCAGCTTTGGAAGTTTTAAACACTTCAGCTTTCTTGCAAGGAAAAATGTGTTCGAAGAACGACGCATTCCTTGACTCAATAATAGTATGCACACGCACATCAAGATTTTTAGATCTATGAATTAAGAACCTACATGCACTACTATTATTTGCATAATCGATGAAAATACAATGAATGATTTTTGGTCATATCTTATTCATTTTCGGACTAGGGACAGCCACCTTGGCCAAACGCCCCCACACTTTGAGATAATTGTAGGTAGGTCGTTGACCTTTCCACAATTAATAAGGTGTTTGATTGGTTTTTTTGTGAGGTATCTTGTTAAGGATAAAGTTGGTTGACAAAATCGTTTTCCCCTCACAAGTTCTGAGATAACCTTGAACTAATCAACATAGCATTTATCATTTCTTTAAGAGTTCGATTCTTTCTCTTAGGAACTCCATTTGACTGAGGAGAATAGGGTGTAGTGGTTTGGTGAATAACACTATGTTGAAAATAACATTTCTCAAATAGTGCATCATATTCCTCTGTCACTCCTTATTACTTTAATAGTCTTGCCAAGTTGATTTTCAACCTCAAACTTATATTGCTTAAAAGCTTCCAAGGTTTCATCTTTGCTTCTCAATAAGTAAGCATCGTAATATCGAGTGCAATCATCAATAAAAATAATAAAGTACTTTTTACCTCTTCTAGTTTAAACAGATTTCAAATCACAAATATCTATGTGAGTTAAACTTAGAGGTTTAGTATTTCTCTCTACTTTATTAAATGAAGCCTTAGTGAGTTTTGCCTTAGCACAAATCTCATACATATGATTAGGATAAAATTCTAAGTCATGTAAACATTCAAAAGAAAAAATTCTAAGTAAAGAATTAAAATTAACATGTCCTTATCTCTGATGCCATAAATAAAAATACTCAGTAATATAAACAGAAGATGTGTTCTTATTATTAATAGCAAAGTTAGGTATAACAGTTAGTACATTGAGCTTGAAAAGCACATCACTCATACACCCTCGCCCTACATGCATCTCATTCTTAGTGAGTAAAACTTTTTCAGATTCAAAGACTAACTTAAACCCATTCTTGATCAACAATGACCCAGAAATCAGATTTTTGCGAATGTCCAGCCAATGGAGTACATTGTTGAGAGTGAGTTTTTTATCCGAAATCATCTTAAGCACGATCTTTCCTTGCCCTTCGACTGTAGAGGTTGAATAGTTTCCATAAAGAGTTGTTCTCCATTCTTTACGATTTTGTAGATCGTGAACATTTTCTTATTAGCACATATATGATGAGCAGCCTAGTGTCCACCCACAATTCCTTAGTGTTTCCCACTAAGTTCAGAGTCTATAGCAAAGAGATTAATGTCTCTTACTCCATTCGAGATGTAGTTGACTTCAGTCATGTGTGCTTGTGCTGGCTTCTTGCTTGAGCTTCCGTTTTCCTTGTGATTATAACAATCCTTAGCGCGATGCCCGCCATTGCTGCACACAAATCACTTGCCTTTGAATTTATTGTTGTACCTTTTTTGGAAGCTTTGTTTGGAACCTTTGTCATCATGCTTTCTCTTTTTGTTGTTAGAATGGAACCCTTGTCCATGTTTCATAACATTTGTTTTTACTTGTATGATGTGACCACCGAATATCTTCTCAGATTCACGATTGTCTTCCTCAATATGGAGCCGCACAATTAGTTCCCCCAAATTCATTGCATTGTGTTTTTTCTTTAGGCAGTTTCTTGAAATCTTTTCATGTTGGCGATAATTTTTCAATCATCGTTGCAACTTGGAAGCATTCACTAAGAACCATTCCTTCTGCATAAATGTCATGCAGGATTAATTGGAGATCTTGTACTTGACTTATTATAGCCTTGGAATCCATCATTTTAAAGTCAAGAAAACATCTGATGACAAATTTCTTTGTGCTGGCGTCTTTGATTTTGTATTTTTAACTCCAAGGATTCTCACAGCTCTTTTGCGGTCTTTTTAACACTATATACATTGTACAGTGTATTTTTCAACCCGTTGAGGATGTAGTTCTGACACAAGAAATCCCCATGTTTTCATGCTTCCACGATGACAACAACTTGCTAATCGGTTTCTCCATCATTCAGTACCAGCGCTGATTCATGGGTGAAGCGGGCCAAGTTCAATGTAGTCAAATAAAACATTATTTTTTGTTGCCAACTTTTGAAGTCAATTTCATTGAACTTTTTTGGATTCTCCGTATGATTTATTGGTACTAAGGGAGTTACCGTTAACAATACTGGCATGATGGATATAGTAACTGGGTTTGCAGTTGCAGTAGGAATAGTCTCAGCATTATCTTTTTCAATTGCCATTATTACTGATGAAATAAAAATGCAATAATCACAAATTAAAAATTATATAAATAAATTGTACACACAAAATGAACAAAATAAAATTTTGCAACAAACCAATGATAAATAGTATATTACCATTATTTATCAATGAAATAATTAAACAGTTTATTACTACTATTTAATTTTAAAATAGAATATTACTTTTGTATCAAGCACAAATAATCTGATGTCTCGGGTCTCGAACTCGACTTGTATATGCCTTTCGGACTTACAGTTTTCTTTTTGGTACCTTGAGAGTTTGTATGGCATCGATGTTCGGGTGTTTGAACTTGTTTAATCCACTTAACGTTAGGTCGTGTTAGAATTTTTGAGTTTCATGCGTAAGGAAGAAATTAAGGAGAACGGGATCACCTCAAGAAATTTGGGCCGAATCATATAGAACAACACGTGAGGGGGCTTAGGTCGTACGTGCGAATTGGGGGCCACACATGCGGGGAGGAGTTGGGAATGAGAGTTGGGTCTGCTTTAAAGGCATGTACAATGGAGAATTTTTGCACGTGCGGAAGGGGCATTGCACGTGTGGCCGAGGCTTCCGCACGTGCGGCCAAGGGAATGAACAATCTCAAATTTTGTGCTTTTCAGCCTATTTGTTGCCTCTCTCTCTCTCTCTCTCTCTCTTTCTCTCTCTCTCTCATTTTCCCCTAATTTTTCCACATATCTCTTTCTACAATCTATTCTTTTTTTTTCTCTCTTCTCTCTCTACCTAAACCCTCAAACATTTTACATTGTCTTTTGATCCCATGAATCCATTTGGAGTTTGATATTAGTTCCTTATACCAAATTGATGAGCGTGTCAAGGGCTTTGTTTTGACAGGTGGATATCCAATTCCAGCGAAGTTGGTTTTTGGGCTTTTCTCCTCTTCTCTCTTTGGGGTAGGGATTTTCTTTACTCCTACTCAATACCTTGTTATAGATAGACATGTGGTAGTTTTTATTGCATTAAAAACTTAATTTGTTGGCTATTTTCGAAACTCATAAAATGAAGGTTAGGATTTTATGAACCTAGAGTTAAATCTTGTATATTGTTGTGAATCTATGAGATTGTATATATGAGGAACATATTCATAATGATTAATGTAAAAAGCCTTAGTTAATTGTTTTTGGGTTATGAGAAAGAGAAAAAATTGACAATTTGATAATATTTGAACACGGGGTATTGTTTATTAAAAATGTGAAAATGGTTATGAGAGAAAAATAAAGAGAGTGGTCATCAATTTATTTCGTGTTAGTTATTGTTGATGGTTTTATAATTATTGGGTTGTAACGATCTTCGTAAAATCAGGACTTCCGGAAAATAAAGAGGGTGTTGGATTATGGTTGCAAATTGACTAATTGGGTTTTAATAACTAAAGGGAGAATTGATGAATTGTTGTGCGTGATGAAAATTTGGAATAACGAAAAAAGAATTTGAAATCAAGATACGGTTTATCAACTTTTGTGAAATGATAAATGAGAATGGAAAGTAAGAAGAGTATATGATTTTATCTTAAAATGAATAATTGCATTCTTGATGAACTCACTACTTGTTAAGTCAATTTAACATTTTGAACTGAATTAAGAGAAACAGAAGGAAACGAAAGTGAAAGAGATTTATTCATGAACTTCGAGAACGATATGAATTAGAAATTGAATTGATCGGAAGTAAATGATAGAAGTCTTGTAACGTGTGAATGTGGATAACAATCTAAACAGGGAGGATGAAATTGAATTTATGGAGTTGACTCATGTCGTAAATATTGATGAATGAAAATTGTGAAGTTGATTATGAGATTTGGCCTTCATTGTTCTGGAGGTTTTGTCCTTGATCGCCGGTGAAGAATGGTATGAATGTTATTGAATAATGCATGTGGTTCGTGCATTGTTAAAATAAACTTGTGGAATTTGGAATAATGTGCAAATTGTTGATATAAATGAAACATCACATTGATTTGGGTTTCTCCCCCCTCCGGATTTGTGCATGGTAAAGTTTGGCACTTTCATATGGGTTCATTTCCCCTCCAGCTTGTGCCCGGTAAAGTGTGAACGAGTTTTTCTCCCTTCGGCTTGAGGTTTGGTGAAGTGGGTTGTGGTAGTTATGGCTTGATGAAGTTGGGTTACATTATGTGATAGTTATGTGTAGTTTAGCTTTATAATTGGAATGTGATTGAAAATGGGGTATTATTGGCTTTCCGTGCTTGTGATCGGTATAATATGTTAATGCGTCTTGACATGGTTATTGTTGCATGTATACGTTGTTGTGGGTGGTCCATCTACTCTTGTGTTTAAGGCCTTAAAACATGGTAGTTGTTATTGTAGCAGTAATGTGTTGGAAATAAATGACGTGTCTTTGTCTAAGCAATTTATGAGACTGTGGTAATATGTGGGATAGTTGGGGTTTCCTTGAATTGAAATTGAAGGATTTGAAAGATAAGATATGGCTTCGATCTTCCTATTGTGTTAAAAAGGAATCTTTGAGAAAAAATGTACTTATGTAAGTATGTCTTGAATACTAAATGTCACATTACCTATGTATGTACACGTGTGAAGCATTCGTGATCATAGCTATCTATATGTTGCTATTGTTTAGGATCATTGGGATCTCTACTGGATCTTTGTGTTCATCCCACATTGTTAATCATCTTTTAGGTATAGAGTGAATACTTGCTCAAGACTAGACGTTGTTTATTTGTTGGCTACGGGGCCTTACGCTTGTAGGATGAATGCCAATATGATATAAAAAGATTAATCTCTGGTTATTTCATTTGTTTGTATTTGGTGATGTAAGCCTACAGGTCAATATTGTAATTCATTACATACAAGAGAGGATATTGTAATTTATTCATTTCTATATTCTCTTTGCATGTTTTTTACTATAATTGAAAGGACTAATTTAAAGGAAAAGGTAATTCTATCTAAGTATTAAAAGTCAGGCGTTACAAATAAAAACAGAAATCTACTTTAAGATTGTTAGAACCCAAATGGTCCTCTATAATAATGTGTGTGCAATTTAAATGTATATATAAAATAAATAACAAGTAAATAATTTAGAAAATAAATATGAAAATTAAATTATGAATTTAATGCTTACAGTGCTTAAAAAATGCAAAACTTTAAGTAGAGGCTTGTGTTGAACACAATCTTTTTAAAGTAGAGTTCGCCCTTACTCCAACGTTCGAGTTTTACTGGTATTCCTAGGATACAATGACTATATCTAGGAAATGTAACACTACAATTCCAAACCTAGAGAACCAAACTAGTGTTAAAACTCTTTCTTTCTCACAGGCTCTTCCTGCAACTATGTTGCAGAAATTAAGTAAACCAAGAGAGGACGAAGAACACAAAAGGAAGGAATGAAAAACAAAAGAAATCTGAGAGCGAATGAATATATGAAATTGCTAGAAATGGAAGGCTATATATAGCCTCAATGGTGCCTTTTTCGGGTAGGCTTTCGTGGTTGTTCGAAATGGTCAGAAAGATACGACCAGTCAAAAGGGAGGTAACTGTTGAAAGCAAGAATTTTTGAAAAAATTTAAATAAATTTTGTCCAAAAAATATAGTATGGACCGACCCAACCCACATCCCACACCAGGCCGACCGGTGGCGCATGTTTGGTAAATTTAGGTCAAATCTACTTTATCCATAACTCCCTCCCTTACAAAACTTGAATGCCCTAAGGGCTCAATTGAAAATCTCAACTTTAAGGTTTATATACTCATATAAAACCTTAACTCTTTCCTATGTGGGACAAGCACGAATGTGTTGAAAACGTACTTGCCATTTTTACGAAGCTCAAATGCATGTTGAATTATCATTCATCCGGAAATGATTTTGAGCAACCAAAAACATGATATTATTCACTAAGCGACATTAAACATGAACCCACTTAGACCCCTCAAAATTAACACTTGGGTTCTATCTTAATTAATGCTCAAAGTTAGCAAAAAAATGTTTATAAAAATCATTTTCCAACATTTTACTCCTAAAGTTAACTTTTAAAAAAAATTATACAGAAAATACCATGTTAATTGTTACATAATTGTACGGGAAAGAAATAATTCTTCTCGTATAATCCTGTTGACTAAGACTGTGCTCCTCCGTACGACGTCGCTTTGTCACTTGAAAACACAAACGTGAGCTAGCTGGCGGGTGTGTGCCGAAAACCCCTCCGATGCCTAAGTCAGCAAACTTGACAAATAGACAAAGCTCTGTGAATTCAGAAAGCAAAATTGTGTGTTCTGTTACCTCCTCCAAGGTGATGTTTGTGAGCTTTTATAGGTTTTGAGTGGCACAATCCTAGTAGGACTTCTACTTCTCCATGCAGAGTCCTCCTAGGATTCATACTCCTAAAGGATAATGCTTATCCTTTTACACCCCCCCCACTGCTTAAACCAAGTGGGATGGTTTTTGCCATGGCCGAACTATCATCTGACCGAAGTACATACGGCTATACCGAACCACAAAATAAGTCGTACTATCATTGGTTCGGTTCTGTCTTTCATTACACCTTATCTCGGCTTCTCATGCAAAGCACATGACATGGTTGGACCGAACTAACAAATCGCGACCGGTATAACTTCAAGACCGGTCTAACTCAAAGGTACCGCTAGACTGATCTACTCAGAATACATCATGACTGGACTAACTCTGAGACCGGCCTAGCTCCAAATTGCCCGGACCGAAGTAACATAACATTCTTTCTGTGCCGGAGTAACTTTATCCCTTTTGGGCCGGAGTAACCTTTCGGCCCTTTTTATCCAGTCTTTCGTATTTTGGGCCATATAGTCCATCTCACAGCTCGGCCTAATTTTCTCAAAAATTACCCTCTCAATTGCCCCTTAATTCCATCTGCACAGCATGATTGGGATTACCTGTCTATCAGCCGAGCTGAAGTTTTTAAGCCTTTCCAGCCGAGCTAAAAAATCCTTTTAGCCTCTCCAGCCGAGCTAAAAAACCTATTAACCTCTCCAGCCGAGCTTAATTTACTCCGGGTTCCACTTGTCCGGTCAAAACGTCTCTTCAATCACGGTGACTGTAACGCTTCACTTTCCAATGACACGTGGCAGGCTCTAATAGGCTGATGGCAGCTGTCACGCCACCCTCGTACCACGAAAAATTTGAACAGTTCTCGTTTTTTTGCCTTTTCGTCCTTTCATTTACACAAAACAACCCATCTTGTTCTTGAATTATTCATCCACACAATCCTTTGTCTTCTCTTCTTGTGCCTCTACTTCTTCAACTACCAAGCTCGTGTTCTACGCTGGTGCTGTTGCTCCCCTCTTCAGCTTCATCTTTTTCTGGTAAGCTTCAAAAAACCTGCTTTGTTTTTCTTCTTTCTGCTTTCTATGTTTTTGCAAAACATGCTTGTTCATTTTTGTTTTTTTACTTCTGAACTTTCATGAAAAAACTTTAACAGAACTCATGGGTGTATAAACTATTCTGTAGAAAACTAGTCTTGGATCCAAAACCATGTAGCAACCGAACTAGGATACTGTTTATGCCATATATGTAGATTAATTCAGATGATAACCGAACTAGAACCCGTAGAAATAACAGTAGTTTCAGTAGGTTACCAACTCCTGAATCACTCTAGCCGAGATAAGCTTACCGAACGAAGTTTGAACTCATTAAACTATGAACCTCGGTCTTCAACCGAGCTAAGCCAGCTTTCCTAGTTTCTGAACCAAACTTGGAAAGCTGCCCCTAGAGGCTCAACCGAAGTAACAAAACTCATAGTTCAACTGATTTAGGCTTTTGGGGCTAAACCAGCTTTCTTAGTTTCTTAGACCGAACTCAGAAAGCTGCCCCTAGACGATGAACCGGTCTGGCAAAATTGTTTCCAAAACCAGTATGCCGAGATGCCTGCCAAGATCTGGCTTAATAAGAACCCTGCTCAAACCGAGCTACCAAGCATAGTGTCGAACCGAGATAGAACCCGTCCACAAAGCCGAAGTAGGGCTCTTTTACCTTGGTTTTAATTTGTAGCACGGTCCAATGATCTATGCTTAACCCTTTTGTTTTCTACTTTGCAGACTTAGGTTGCCCAGGCACTCCTTCGCGCGCTCAACCGAGCTACTGAGCACAATTTTTGCACCGATATAACTTATTCGTAAATTATACAACAAATGGGTAAGTATAGGTATCTAGTAGACACTCCTGGCGGCCTAGCCGAATTCCGAAAGGACTATAATATACCCGACGACGTCCACTTGACCTTAGCCGAAAAAGAGGTCATTCCATGGGGTAATGAAGGCTTTGTCCCCTTCACCCTTTTGTCAATTATTGAAACCGGACTACGATTTCCAGTCCAACCTTTAAGCTGTGAGTTTCTTAGGCAAACTAGATTATGCCCTACCCAACTATCCACCAATTCATACCGCGTCATCATGGGAATAGCCGAACTGAACCGCCAAGCCGGACTGAACCTTGGCCTGGCCGAAATCTTCCACCAATACTCTATTGGTTCAAAGGAAGATGGGTGGGTCTATTATCTTAGAATACGTCGCCGCCGAGAGAAGATAATAAAAAATACACCGGACAAAGACTTAAACGACGACGATTTCTTCTGGGTGTTTGGGAACTTTGAGGATCATCAAGCCCAGATTCCTGGCCGACCTATAAATTGGAAAAAATGAGAGCCCGGTAAATTTACTTCGGTTTTCTTGCTTGCTTTCTTATATTTCAGTTTTTTAATCTTTTAGCCGGACTAACAGTTATCTTCTTTCGCAGATTCTGCCCACCTTCAGTCTTTATACAGCTCTCCAAACCTAGCGACTTTGCGGGCCGCACTACGGTATCCAGAACGTAGTTGGGCCAAATTACTGAAGTTCGAGCCGACCTACAGATATAATGTTCGCCGAAAAGCCAGGGTCACTGATTTTCTTCTTGAAGAAGCCCCAGAACCGGACCCCACCTTGCCCCAAATCAGACTAATTCCACTCATTGCTGAAGAGGAGATGGCCAAAAAGAACAGGGTAAGGGCTCTCCTGACCGAAACCAACAGGGCCGAAGTACCACCAGAAAGCCAAACCCAAGAAACGGTGGTGGCCCTTCCTATTCAACAACCATCCTTATCCCGCCGAACCAAGCGCGCCCGGACCGCCGAAACCGAACAAAGTTTGGTTGATGAAGAAGAAACTGCTCTTCCACTAAGTCTGCCACCAAGCCCCCAACCGGAGCCCTCTGACCGAACTACCACTTACTGGGTACCAAAGCTTACCTTCAACAACCGAGATATCCAAGATTCTGACTCGGTTGTTGCTGAGAAGGATCATCAGTTGGCCTTCAACCTGGCCAA
The DNA here is from genome assembly GCF_055761805.1 of Camellia sinensis. Lineage (NCBI taxonomy): Eukaryota > Viridiplantae > Streptophyta > Magnoliopsida > Ericales > Theaceae > Camellia > Camellia sinensis. The sequence continues at coordinate 97,622,491 of NC_138972.1, forward strand.
GAGTGTGTGCCTCCCCAAAGATATGGAGCACCACCAAAAGCAATTGAACACCGAACTGAAGGCCATCCGGTCTTCAACAAAATCCATGATTCTGGTAAGTAACTTCGGCCGTTTTTCTGTCTAATTTTTTCAACTTTTACTTCGGCTAAAGTGAAATCTTTGTTTTGTCAGGCCATTCAGAAAAACCATATTACTCACAGGAAAGTGCTAGAGCTCAGGAAAACAACAAGGCAAGCTGTGGCAGAAGCCGAAGTGAAGTCGGCCGAGCTAGAAGAGGCCAGAAAGCAAATGGCCGAGCTACGAGCTGAGAACGGCCGACTGGCCAGATTGGTTAGTTCGGCCGAGGCGGAAAAACAAAAGGCCGCCATTGCTCTAAAGGACAAGTACCTGCGCGAGCTGGTGAAGCTTAAAAAGAAGAAAGATTCCGAGATAAACCAGCTGAAATAGAGTGCAAAAGGAGCCAAAAAGAGAGGCTTCAAGAAGGCAGAGGATGTATATGTCAAGCAGTGTGAGGCCGCCAAGGAACTGTTTTTTAAGTGCGGCTGGAGGGCAGCCGTTGAGAAGCTCGGTCTTGATCCCCAGACCGAGGTTTTCAACCCTCCAGCCTACTTCATACCGAACTCCCTAGTGGAGTATGCTGATGCCATACAGCAGCAACTTCTTGAAGGCTAAGACTCTGATGAAGACTCTGCCTCTAAGAGACTCTGGTTGTTAATGCGGTCCCGTCAGTTCGGCTGGAGCCCACGGTGGAAGACCTAACTATTGAACAACCAGGTGAAACCATGGTTCCGACCGAAACCACCATTGTGACCGAGAACGAGCTCCCGCCTGAAACCGGTCTTCATGTTGATGCCGATGCTGCCTTTGATGCCGAAATTGAAGATCTTTTCTCTTGATTTTGTACTTTTTCTCTTTTTTGTTACCTTTTGTCTTTGTAACCGGGCTATGCCCCTCTGTAATTGCTTTTCAATGAATGAAGATTTTGCTTGAACTCTTATTCCGGTTTTGACGTGTATGCTTGCACTTGTAATGTCTTCTATTATTCCAACTGCTATTCCGGTTTTGATGGTTAAACTAACTATGCTTACCAGCCAACCACTCCTTAGCCGAAATAATTACTTCGGCTGAGGAGTACTTAGAGTTGGTTTAATCCAGCCAACCACTCTTCGGCCATACCCTTACTTCGGCTAAAGAGTACAAAAAGTTGGTTTAATCTAGCCAACCACTCTTCAGCCATACCCATACTTCGGCTGAAGAGTACAAAGAGTTGGTTTAATCCAGCCAACCACTCTTCCACCATACCCATACTTCGGCTGAAGAGTACAAAGAGTTGGTTTAATCCAGCCAACCACTCTTCAGCCATACCCATACTTCGGCTGAAAAGTACAAAGAGTTGGTTTAATCCAACCAACCACTCTTCAGCCATACCTATATTTCGGCTGAAGAGGTCAAAGAGTTGGTTTAATCCAGCCAACCACTCTTCAGCCATACCCATACTTCGGCTGAAAAGTACAAAGAGTTGGTTTAATCCAGCCAACCACTCTTCAGCCATGCCCATACTTCGGCTGAAGAGTCCAAAGAGTTGGTTTAATTCAGCCAACCTCTAAGTTAGTTTTTCCAGCCAACTTAGAATAATGTTTGGTTATTCCGACCAAACGTCCTGCAGCATGGATCCTTATCCTGGGCTTAGGAAGGGTGTTGGTTTAATCCAGCCAACCTCTAAGTTAGTTTTTTCAGCCAACTTAGAATAATGTTTGGTTATTCCGACCAAACGTCCTGCAGCCGGGATTCTTATCCTGGGCTTAGGAAGGGTGTTGGTTTATTCCAGCCAACCTCTAAGTTAGTTTTTTCAGCCAACTTAGAATAATGTTTGGTTATTCCGACCAAACGTCCTGCAGCCTGGATCCTTATCCTGGGCTTAGGAGGGGTGTTGGTTTATTCCAGCCAACCAATCTTCAGCCTTACACTTACTTTGGCTGAAGAGTAACAGGAGTTGGTTTATTCCAGCCAACCTTTAAGTTAGTTTTTCTAGCCAACTTAGAATAATGTTTGGTTATTCCGACCAAACGTCCTGCAGCCTGGATCCTTATCCTGGGCTTAGGAGGGGTGTTGGTTTATTCCAGCCAACCACTCTTCAGCCTTACACTTACTTTAGCTGAAGAGTAACAGGAGTTGGTTTATTCCAGCCAACCTTTAAGTTAGTTTTTCCAGCCAACTTAGAATAGTAATGCTTGCAATATTCCTAACTTCGCTAAAGCTATCTTTTACAAAGAACAACTCATGCTGAAAAGAATTGATTGAAAAAGAAATTACACATGTTTGAAAGGAAAAAAGCTAAAAATAAAATAACTTGAGATTGGCCGTGTTTCATGGCCTAGGGATTGCTTTGCCGTCCTTGTCTTCTAGATGGTATGCCCCTTTGCCTGTTAACCCAACCACTTTGTAAGGACCTTCCCAGTTTAGCCCTAACTTGCCATCTCCTGGTACCAAGGTGTTTCCCATTACTTTGCGCAGTACCCAATCTCCGATCTTGAATTGTCTTGGATGCACCGTTTTGTTGTATTTTCTGATTAACTCTCGTTGGTATGAGGCAATGTGAACCAGTGCACTTTCCCTTCTTTCTTCTGCAAGGTCAAGTTCTAATGCTATGGCTTCTCCATTCAAGTCTGGATCAAAATTTTCGCTTCGAATTGTGGGGAGGCCAACTTCCAGTGGGATTACTGCTTCCATTCCGTAGGCTAAGGAGAACAGTGTCTCTCCTGTTGATCGCCGAGGTGTGGTGCGGTAGGCCCATAAAACATGAGGAAGTTCGTCCGCCCACTTGCCTTTTGCCTTCTCTAACCTTTTCTTCAATCCATCCAAGACGACTTTATTTGATGCTTCTGCTTGGCCATTTGCTTGAGGATATGCCGGTGTAGAATTGTAGAACTCTATCTTGTACTCTTCACAAAAGCTTCTGAAGATTCTGCCGTCGAACTGAGTGTCATTGTCTGAGATTAGGGCTTTTGGTATGCCAAATCGAGTGATGATATTCTGCCAAACGAACTTCTTCACATCTTTTTCTTTGATTGATGCCAATGCTTCTGCTTCCACCCATTTTGTGAAGTAGTCTGTTGCTGCGAGAAAGAACTTCCTGTTACCGGGTGTTGTTGGAAGTGGTCCTACTATGTCCAAGCCCCACATTGCGAAAGGCCATGGGCTGGTTAATGGTAGGAGTTCTCTTGCTGGTTGATGTATTTGGTATGCGAATTTTTGGCATTTCTCACACTTCTTTACATATTTTTCTGAGTCTGCCTGCATGTATGGCCACCAGTATCCTTGTGAAATGGCCCTATAAGCTAGCGATCTTCCTCATTGATGGTTTCCGCACACCCCTTCGTGTATTTCAAATAAGAATGCTTCCACTTTGCTGGGGTGAACACACTTTAGGTAAGGTCTTGAGAATGACTTCTTGTATAATGCCAAGAATGGGGAGAGCCAAAATCGCTGCGACTTCGCTCTTATTCTGTTGGCTTCTTTTTTCTCTTCTGGTAGGATCCCGTCTTTTAAGAACAGGATGATGGGATCCATCCAAGAGGGGCCTAGTTCTGCGCAACATACCTCTTCTGCTTCTGGTTCTTCAATACTTGGCCTAGGTAGGTAGTCGATTAGTAGTGGATGAGGTATGGAGGAATCTGCCATTGAGGCGAAGCCTGCTAATTCGTCTGCTCTGCTGTTTTCCTCCCTGCCAATTTGTTCTATCCTTACTACTTCAAATTTCTTGATCTCAGTTCGGACCAACTCTTGGTACTTGGCCATCTTATCATCCTTTGCTTCATAGTCGCCAGAAATTTGATTTACCACCAACTGTGAGTCGCTGTAGACCATTAGTTCGGTGGCCTTCATGTAATATGCTGATTTGAGTCCTGCGAGAAGCGCTTCGTACTCCGCTTCATTGTTTGATGCTGGGAAGCCAAGGTTGATTGCTTGCTCTACAACCAGGCCGTCTGGTGAGATGAGGACTATGCCGAGTCCTGCACCATGCCGGTTGGATGCTCCATCCACAAAGAGCTTCCACATCTCTCCAACGAACAACTTCCAGCAAGTGGAGGGGTCAGATGATGTCGTGGGGTCAAGAATGGTGTTTTCTTCAAGGTCTATGCTTGCTGTCTGCCCCTCGTCATCTGATTGGACTGTTGGTGAGTTTTGGTCTATTTCTTCCTTGCTGTCTTCAGTCTGGTCTGCCTTGGATTCTGACCGAGTGCTTTCTACTAGGGGCTGCGCTATTCCGGCGTCAACTTCCATCCCTAGTTCGGTTGTGTCAGTTAGGTCGACTGGGCAGATATGATGACTACCAGGAGTAAACTCTGCGACGAAGTCTGCCAAAGATTGGGCTTTTACTGCGGTTCTGGGTTGGAATTTGATGTCGAATTGTCCCAACTCTACTGCCCACTTCAAAATTCGCCCAGAAAAGTTCGCCCTCTCAAACAAAGCTTTTAGTGGGAAAGTTGTGAGGACAACTATGGTGTGGGCGTGAAAGTAGTGTGCCAATTTCCTGGAGGCCATCATCAAGGCTAATGCCAGTTTTTCCAGTGGCAAATACCTTGTTTCGGCTCCCAGCAGCGTCTTGCTGACATAATAGATGGGCAGGTGTTGGATTCCTTTTGCACGAACCAACACTGCGCTAACTGCGTGCTGAGAGACTGCCAGGTATAAGAAGAGTTCTTCACCAGGTACTGGGGTAACAAGCAGTGGTGGGGAAGACATATATTCCTTCAAGCTTTCCAGAGCTTGGTCGCATTCTTCATCCCACTCAAACTTGGCCTTTAAGGCATGAAAAAATGGTCGTAGTCTGTCTGACGACCGGCTGATAAATCGGTTGAGTGCAGCCGCCATGCCAGTGAGATGCTGCACTTTTTTCACAGAGTTGGGTCTCTCCAAATCATGGATTACTTTGATTTGGGAGGGGTCTGCTTCTATACCTCGGTTGGTCACCAGGAAGCCCAAGAATTTGCCAGATCCTACTTCGAATGCGCACTTGGACGCATTGAGGCGCAGCTTATGCTTCTTCAGGATCTCAAACATCTTGCCTAGGTCCTTAAGATGGTCATTCTCATCCTTGCTCTTGACCACCATGTCATCGATGTAAGCCTCCATTGTTCTGCCTAACAATGGTTCGAATATCTTGGTGACCATCCGTTGGAATGTTGCCCCTGCGTTCTTTAGGCCAAAGGGCATGACCTTGTAACAGTATAGTCCTCTTGGAGTGGTAAAGGATGTGACCTCCTGGTCTGGTTCATGCATGGCGATCTGGTGGTAGCCTCTGTATGCATCCAGAAAGCTAAGTCGATTGTGTCCCGCCGTTAGGTCTACCAGTTGATCTATCCTTGGTAGAGGAAAGCTATCTTTTGGGCATGCCTTGTTGATTGTTTTGTAGTTGACGCAGACACACCATTTGCCATTCTTCTTTGGTACTACGACTGTATTGGAGATCCATTTTGGGTAGTGCACTTCTCTAATTGCTCCTGCCTCCAGCAGGTTACCTACTTTTTCTGCCACTATTTCGGCATGGTGAAGTGCCGATCTGCGTGTGCGCTGAATGACTGGTCTGGCGGTTGGGTGGACATTGAGTTGATGACAGATGAAGTTTGGATTAATGCCTGGCATGTCATAGGGTGTCCAGGCGAACACTTCGATGTTAGAGGTCAAGAATTCCAAGACCTCTAATCTCTCAGTGCTGGATAACGACGAACCGAGCAAAAAGAACTTATCCGGGTTCTTTTCATCTATTTTTACCTCTACCAAGTCCTCCACTGCTTTCTGACTCGCCGCTTGGCCGACATCTGCGAATAGCTCATTACTTTCTGGTTCTTCCACCGAATGAACGTATCCTTTGGCAGCGCGGCTGCCATTTACCGTGGCGAAGCATTGTTTTGACATGATCTGATCTCCATAGACTTCTTCAATTATACCGGTGTCGTTGGGGAACCGCATCACTTGGTGGTAGGATGACGCCACCGATCGCATGGCATGCAGCCATGTTCTGCCCAAGATGATGTTGTAAGTTGAGGGGACCTTCAATACCCAAAACTCCACTTGTTTTGTCACGTTTCCTGCTCTAACTGGAAGAATTATTTTTTCGACGGGCCATTCTGGCATAGAGTTGAATCCAATTAGGGGTGATACAGCAGGCACCAAGTCTTTGTCTTGTAGCTTCAGTTGTTTAAATGTTTCGTAGTACATGATTTCACATGAACTACCCTGGTCAATTAGAATCCGCTTGACGTCAAAATCCTTGACTCGGAGAGTGACGACCAGGGCATCATTGTGAGGGCAATATATCCGTTCTAAGTCTTTGTCTGAGAAAGACATGACGTTTGTTGCCTCTGTCTTCCCCTTCTTGATGGGAGGTTGGGCTCTTAGCACCTCTCTAAAGTGCTCAGCTTTTTTGATTGATCCCTTGAGCTCGCATACACGCTCAGGTTCAAAAACTTCATGTATCACATTGATAACGCCTTGTGATGGGGCGTCGACTGGCATCCCGTTGGGGTTATTGTGATCCTGGGGGGCTGGTTGCGTCCCTCCTTCAATGTACTTGTCCAAGTGGCCTGCTGCCACCAACTCTTCCAGGTGCTGTCTCAATGGTGTGCAATTCTCAGTTCGGTGCCCCTTTTCTTTGTGGAAGGTGCACTGTGATCTTTCGTCATAGTCCTTCTGAGCTTCCCCTAATTTGGTTGGCCACTTGACGAAAGGTTCGTCTCTTATTTCGCTAAGAATCCGATATATCGGTTTCTTGAACACTGTAGTTATGGCGGTGCGGATTCTTAACCATCTTTTATCCGGGTCTTCTCCGTTATTTTGCCTGCCACGTCCGTTTCTGTTATTTCGATCTACTGTGTTGACCTTTGCTGAGGTCTTCTTTTCTGGTACTATGGTTGCCCCAGATTTCGCTTTGGCGCGTGCGCCGTCCTCTTCTACCCTGATGTGCTGATGCACTCTTTCCATCAGGGCTTCCATGGTGAGGGGTGGCGTCATGGTGATTGAGTCCCTTAGTCTGTTCCCAGCTGAAAGGCCTCTTTTATACTGCGCAATGGCGAGATTGGTGGGGCAGTCCCCAATTTGATTGAATGTCTCCCAGTAGCGACTATTGTACGATTTGAGGGTCTCTTTATCGCCCATGTCGATGGAGAGCAGTTGGTCGATTTCTACCGGGGTTTTAGCGTTTGTTCGGAACCTTGTTACGAAGGCCTCTGCTACTTGCACCCAAGAGGCTATGCTGCCCTCAGGAAGTTTCTCGAACCAAGTCAAGCCTAGGTCGCCAAGGCTAGACGGGAAGAGTATGCACATTAAGGCCTTGTTTCGCCTGTATACGGCCATGACTTGGCGAAAGTGGCTCAAGTGTGAGTACGGGTCCATCTTTCCTTCATATGTAGTGAATTTCGGCTGAAGGAAGCCTGACGGTAGGGGTGCGTTTTCAATCGTCGGAACAAACGGTGAAGTCTGTAGCCTTGCTAATGCCTTGTCCGTTGGTTCGTAGGCAGGGCACGGTATTAGCATTCCAACCTCGACGCTTCCATGCGTCCGAGGAGCCAACCGCTGTAAGGCAGAAACTCTGTGCGGATCCTGCGCCCTGGCATCCTCCTTGCATCGTGCTTTCTCTTCGAGCATGGTTCGTAAGTCGGATGATCTGGGTAATTCCGTCTGTCTAGATCTGGTTTGGTGCGAATGCGAGGGCCAATACGTGCTTCCTTCAGTGTATGATCTTTCAGATCTCGTCCTCTCAGACCTGGAGTGACGAGTTCTGGAAGACCAGGATTGAGTGTCGCCTGTCCTGAGGCTTCTGCTCTCTCCTTGCGAGGGTGTAGTATTCCTACTACGATTTTCTGAGTGGCGAGGGGGCGTCTTGTTTTTGCGCCCCTCTCCTGTCGTCACTTCTTTTTTCTTCAACTGGCGTTTCAAGGCCTCCATGTCCGCCGCCATCTTTCTTATCAATTCATCTTGTTCTTTCACGCGATCTTCCAGAGCTTGAGGATCAATCCTCCATCTTTGCCTATCAGGACTTTGCGAGTGAGAGTGACGGGGGCTGTTAGTCCGCCTTTCCCTAGTATCCCTCCTGGAGCTATGTCGTTGGGGCTCCAAGTCCGCCATAGGAGGGACAGAAGGTAATCTTTCATGCCTTGCGCCCCCATCTGGAGTTAGCCCGTCGACGGCGGACTGCGGCAATTCTTCAATGTGTGCCATTGTTTGAAAAGAGGAGGAGCTTAATCAAGAGGTTTTGTTCTGTCTGTTACTTCCCACAGACGGCGCCAATTGTACGGGAAAGAAATAATTCTTCTCGTATAATCCTGTTGACTAAGACTGTGCTCCTCCGTACGACGTCGCTTTGTCACCTGAAAACACAAACGTGAGCTAGCCGGCGGGTGTGTGCTGGAAACCCCTCCGATGCCTAAGTCAGCAAACTTGACAAATAGACAAAGCTCTGTGAATTCAGAAAGCAAAATTGTGTGTTCTGTTACCTCCTCTAAGGTGATATTTGTGAGCTTTTATAGGTTTCGAGTGGCACAATCCTAGTAGGACTTCTACTTCTCCATGCAGAGTCCTCCTAGGATTCATACTGCTAAAGGATAATGCTTATCCTTTTACACCCCCCCACTGCTTAAACCAAGTGGGATGGTTTTTGCCATGGCCGAACTATTATCTGACCGAAGTACATACGGCTATACCGAACCACAAAATAAGCCCTACTATCATTGGTTCGGTTCTGTCTTTCATTACACCTTATCTCGGCTTCTCATGCAAAGCACATGACATGGTTGGACCGAACTAACAAATTGCGACCGGTATAACTCCAAGACCGGTCTAACTCAAAGGTACCGCTAGACCGATCTACTCAGAATACATCATGACCGGACTAAGGTCAAGTTTGGCATGATTGAAAAAATACAAAAAGTCAAAAAGTCACTATCCTATTTAAGTCACATCACCTCTCTAACACATCACTTCAAACCCAACCCAAACCCAAACCCAAACCCAAACCCAACCCATATTTCATAAAAAGTCAAAAAGTACACTTATTTAGTCTTCCCAAACTAGGCCTAACTCTGAGACCGGCCTAGCTCCAAATTACCCGGACCGAAGTAACATAACATTCTTTCTGTGCCGGAGTAACTTTATCGCTCTTGGGCCGGAGTAACCTTTCGGCCCTTTTTATCCAGTCTTTCGTATTTTGGGCCATATAGTCCATCTCACAGCTCGGCCCAATTTTCTCAAAAATTACCCTCTCAATAATATAAAAAAAAAATTATTATATTAGAATTTGGATTTATATCAAATGTGTGAGTCATATATATATATATATTAAAATATTTTTATGTCACATGATTGTCAATATATCATTTTCTATCTACTTTAATACATAAGTTAGTTTTGGAGTAAATCAAAAAAATTGAAACAGCCCCGCTGCATACCCCCAGTGACGTGGCGCGCCCCCACTGGCTGAAAACTTAAAAAAAAAAAAAAAAAAAACAGTTTTTTTTTTTGGACCAATCCGGGGGCGACACCTCACTGGGGGTCGACCCCCAGTGGGGGTAGGAAGCATTAATCAAATTGAAATATGAAGGGTCAACGTGAAAAAAAAAAATTTAAAAATTATGATAAAAAAAAAACCAAACATAAAATGAGCAAGATATAATTTATCCAGAATGATATGGTATTGGCTGTGAGTAAATAGATGGATTAGTTTGTTAGATGTTAATATAGGAAGGGACAACTCAAAATGTATCAAGCTTCTCTTCATGCAATTTGAATTCACAATCTTACACCACTAAACGGTGTCACACAAGCATTAAGGTAAAGACTCTTATTTTAAGAGCAGTAGTATAATTTACCCTTTATTAAATAATTTTCTTTTTACTAAAAATTGGGGCATAAGAAAAAAAAAAGAAAAAAGAAAAACGTAAAACACTTTCATTAATTTCAGAATATTTTTAATTGAATTTGTATTTTTAAATAATTTTTCTTATCTTTTCAAAAAATTATCTGCACAAAATTTAATATTAGCATTTGTTAGCATTGCTAACAAAAAAAAGTTGGTAGAAGTACTTTTGCCTACGTGAAAATATATATATATATATATATATTCTCAGTATATGTCATTTTTATGTGATAGCATTGGTTAAAAAAAAAAAAAGAATAATGCTAGATTTTATTAAAGAAAATATTATAAAAAGTTTTATGAAATTTTTTTATTATTTGATTAGTTTGTGACGTTTTATTGTATGTGTAATCTAAAAATAAAGAATTTTTATAAAAAAATTTATTATATTTTTTTCTTAAAATTTAACATTATTCTAAAAAAATTATAAAATATATTGTGTGAGTCAATTTTGACCCTTAACTGCTAAATAAAAGTAAGTCTATATTTTTCGCTCATAAAATTCTTCACCACATAAATAATGTCATCGGATGCTTCAAGGCTACTCAATAATGTCCGGTGATTGAATCATGATTTTGATGTAAGTTACTCTTGTGTTTGATAATTTAATTTAGAGTAATGTTAGAAATCTTAAAAGTTTTATTAAATTTTTTATTAAATGTTTCATATGGGTGTAGGATTCATATCATGTGAGTCCCATGTGGATCTTACACCCATGTGAGATATTTGATAAATTTTTTGAAATCTCTAGCATTATTGTATAAGTTAACATTTAAAATTGAATGTATTAAATTAAAATTTATTTATTTAATTTATTTGATAATTATAAATGATATCATTTAAAAATTTAAATGGCTCTTAAAATATAAGTTAAAAATTAAAAAAAATTTAAGTGATAAAAAACTTACTTAATTCTTACTAAATTTATAAATACTTGTACATAAGTATCAATATACATTATTATAACCTTACAATTGCCGCCATCACTAGTACCATCATCACTACCACCACTATCTCCAACCCCCCACCACTATCCACAACCACCACCTCATCACCATTGTTATTATTGTTATCATAAGAACCACTATTATTCCACCACCACAATATACACCATTATTATACCACGGCCACCGCCACCGCCACCGCCACCACCCCCACCCCCACCCTTATTTTTATCTTCACTACATTATTGTTATTGGCGCTATAAGCACCATTATTGCTTCCACCACCACTAACTCACTATCATAATATAAAATTTAAAAATAATAAGTTTTAAAATTAATATTATACCTATCAAACAACTTGTTTTAAGTTCAACATTTAAATTTTTATCAAATAGTTTTTCGGCTTAAAAAATTATGTATTCAATTTTCATTATCAAACAACCTTTTAACTTACAAAATTTAGAATTCAATTTTTAGCATTTAGTATTTAATATTTTATTTTTTATTTTTTATTTTTAGTTTTCAGTTTTATCAAGCACCACCCAATACTAACTAACCTGTTATTAATTACGACAATTAATGATTGATAATAATATAAAGGATAAAATACATTTATAATCCTTAAAGTATGTATTTTTTTTGGTCTTTTAAGTTTCAATTTTGTTAATTTCATCTTTAAAGTTTTCAATTTGAGTTAATTTGGTTCAATTTTAAATAGACTGTCTAAATTGTTAACAAGATGGTAATAAAATATACACAAGGCCCTTAAATTATATGTTTCGTGTCATTTTAGTTTCTAAAGTTTTTAATTTTGTCAATTTGATCTGAAATATTAATGAAAAAAATAAAACATAACATTATAATATTTAAGGTCGAAATTGATAAAATCTATATTTTAGGAACTAAAATGACATAAAACATATATTTTAAAGACTATGTGCGTATTTTATTACCATTCCGTTAACGATTAAAACAGTTTCTTGAAATTAGATCAATTTGATTTAAAATGAAAATTTTAAAGGCAAAAATGACAAAATTAAAATTTGAAGAATTAAAATGATCAATAACACATACTTTAATGTGAGTCATTTTCATTTTGCTATGCCAGAACATTGACCTTCAACAATGCAATACAAATAAAGTTTGTGGATTCTATTTATTTATTTTTTGTGTGGATTTTCCTATCTGATACTATTTTTCGAACAAACTTCTCTCCGAATGGACAGTGTTATTTGGGTTTGTAAAACTCATCACATGTTTCATTTTGATAATTTGTAATTGTACGAGCACGAAATAATTCTTCTCGTATGATCCTGTTGATTAAGTTTGTACTCCTCCAAACAACGTTGCTTTGCCACCTGAAAACACAAACGTGAGCTAACCGGCGGTGTGTACCGGAAACCCCTCCGATGCCTAAGTTAGCAACTAGACAATAGATAATAAGCTCTGTGTATTTTAGAGTAAGAATTAGGATACCTGTCTATAAGTCTGGTCATGAGCTTTTATAGACTTTACTTTGGCACAATCCTAGTAGGATTCCAACTCTCCCTATGAGAGTCCTCCTAGGAATCACACACCCTACTCACTACCAACCAAGTAAGATGGTTTTGCACAATCCTAGTAGGACTTTGCTCTCCTTAGCAGAGTCCTCCTAGGAGTCATACTCTTACTCACTACTAACCAAGTGAGATGGTTTGCACAATCCCAGTAGGACTCTAACTCTCCTTAGCAGAGTCCTACTAGGAGTCTCATCACTGCAAGCCAAGTATAACAACCCTCGTCACTGTTTACCGATTAACCACTGATTACCGTTAAACTGAACTGATCATGACTGATAATCGAACTGAATGAAGTACTGAACTGACTGACCGAAATTGAAACTGAATTGAATGCATACACCTGTTTGAATTGCATCCTATCTGTTTGACTGTATGATTATCTGTTCATGCTTATATGTTTAAACTGTTAATTGAAGGCCTTATCGGCGGCCGAATTAGAAACCGATTGATGTTTTATGATCGTCATAATTAATGTGATATTATGGTATATTTATCTGAAAATTGGTTAGGTATGATTAAATATTGATTAATTGCAGAGTTTGACTTAATTACCAAACTAGCCTTAGTGGGCCACTACCTATACACCTTTGAGATACACCACACTTGAAGAACATTTCCATCAGCCATTTCTCCTTGAGCTTAGCCGACCTTGAGAGGGAGAGAGTGAGAGAATTTGATTTCCATCTTGAATTGCTTGGAACTTGGAGAATTGCTTGCTAATTGAAGTGTAGATTGCTTAAATTGAACCTCTAGACTTGCATTCAAGGAACCTAGGTATGAATTTCATCCTTTTGATTTGTCTTTAAGTTGATTCATGCATGGTTCTTGTCTAATGGTAGAGCTAAGCCATGTTTTGGTGCATACATGTTGATATAGAGCTCATTTCTTGCATGCATGTTAGTATTGTAGATGTTTGAGTTGAATTCATGGCAAAAGGTTGCATGCATGATCATAATTATGTTAAGTCCATGGTTTCATCATGTTTTTGAAAAGATTTGGCTCACTAGAGCATCAAATTGGAGCTTCAAAATGATTTGAATGCATGCATGTTTGCATGTTCCTCATATGCTTGAAAAATGGTTTGAAATTGAGTTTGAATTAAACACCCTTGGGCTTGATTTCTCAAATTGAGCTTTGAAACATGTTATTCTATGTGTTTTTAAATGTTTTCCAGAAAATGGGCCCAAGAGGATTGGTTTTGATGCATTTGAATGTGAGTTTGAGCTTGGAGGTGCAATCTGGAATTCCCAGATTTCGCACTTACGCTCGAGCGGGGAAAGTGGCGCTCGAGCGTGGAATCCGAGCATCCAGCATCTCTCTGCACTGTTTTACATTCCGCTCGAGCGGAGTCATGTCTCAAGCTCGAGCGGGCGTCGAGCGGAGATTTTACCCATCCAGTACTTTTACAGTACGCTCGAGCGGGAAAGTTTACGCTCGAGCGTGTACCTTTGTTGCATGACCGCTCGAGCGGGTAAACCTGCGCTCGAGCGGGACTCTGTTTTTCTGAAAATGCTTTTAAATGCGCATCTTTGCATCCTCATCCCATTCTAGGCATTCTTAGGCCTAGTTTAAGACATCTTGTTGAGGATATAGATGTAGAACACACCGAGACATTAGGGGTTAAGTTGTTATCTTTCCCAACTGTGTGGCTTAGTGTGTTCAATCTGTTAATTGTGTAGGGTTGGCGACTGAGGAGACACGCTCTAGCATACTGTAGCCCAAACTCTGTGAGTAACGATTGTGTAAAGATATGTTCACAAATGATTATCTTCTGAACAACTGAACTGTACTGTTTTCTGAACTGATTACTGTTAACTGAATGAATGTATGTCCTATATTCTGAACTGTATTGTGGCATCCTTAGCACCTACTGTTTACTGTTACTGCGACAGAATTCTCTGTCGGTTCCCTTGTTGGAACCACTACTGTTTACTGACTGATGGCCATCATTACTGTTCGGTCTTTTAAGACCTACTGTTTACTGTACTGTTATGCTAATGGGTGTACCACATATGACTGTACTGACTGAATGACTGAATACTGTTTAAATGAACTGTTTTCATACTATAAGGACATTAATTCTTAACCTCTTTACGCATTATGTTATTTACTGGGCTTTAGCTCACTGCTCATATATATATGTAGGTGTGCAGGCACCAGACCGCGGCTAGAAGCGTCAGGGTTACCCCAGTTTTGTCAAGCCAACTACCGTGCCTCACTGCGAGGTTCCGAGCCTATTGTGTTAAGGCTTAGGGGCGTTTTATGAATCCCCCTTCTGTACCGTTCTACTGATCTGTTTAGACTGAATGTTTTCTGTACTGTTATGTAGGGTTGAGTCCCTAGTCTGAATGTTTGTAAATATTGTGCATACTGTTCTGTACTGTTTACGTTTAATGTATGAAAAATCTTTTTGGCATACAGACTGTCACAGCTCATTGGGCATTGTTTCTTTACTGTATTGGCTTCCGCCAGGCCCTGTACTCTGTTTCACTGTCTTACTGTTCTGCAGGCCTTCGGTAATCTCGGATTACTGGCCGGTTACGGGGCTAAACCCATAGGGCCGGGTTTGGGTCGTGACACCAAGTGAGATGGCTGAACCCTTTACCACGGTTATACATTTCTGACCGAACTGTCTTATCTCGGTCCCCTGTCATTCGAACCGTGTGATCGAAAGCCAATCTATCGAATGCTATCCTGTCGAGCTATATACAGCTCGGCCCTCGCCATTGATGTTACCTCTTTTACCTCGGCTGACATCTTTACCTCGGTTGACATTGCGGTCAACCAGGTTATTTCGGCACGGTGATACTTTAAGCACCACTGTCAGTCTTGACTCTGAGATGACGCTCTGCAGAGCTATTCTTTAGCTCGGTTCTCCCTCCACTGATACCTCGGTCTTGTCTCTTTAGACTGAGCTAACTGCAGCAGTCTCCGACCGAACTAACAAGGACGAGGTCCAACTTGCGAAACCCAAACACCTCAGCTCATAATTCGGCCCAAATCCGTAATATGAGATGTCTTCTTGGCCTAAGACCGAGCTATACCAGCCCTTATCTCGGCTCATTGCGCGGCCCAACTTCCAAAGAAGACTTTCCTAGCTCGACCCAATTTGCTTACAAATTACCCTCTCAATTGCCCCTTAATTCCATCTGCGTAGCATAATTGGGATTACTCTCCTCTAGCCGAGCTAAAAATGCTCAACTCTGCCGAACTAGAGAAGTTTGTTCGGTCTCACAACTCGTTCAGTCCCAACAAGTCTGGTCAGTTGCTCAGCACGTCATTCCACTAATCTAGCATGTTTGATACGATGTTATCCCAAGGACAGGTGGCGTGCCCCCATTTGCCCCATTCTCCTGTTACAGCCGTCATGCCAAAAATTTGAATAGCCTTGCTTTTTTGCCTTCAACGTATATATTCTTCGAGTTTGTAATCGTACGGCGAGTCGTTCTTTCTGTGTCTCGCCGAGTAGACTAACTCAGTTTAGGTAACCATCCTCCCGGCCAAAGAGTTCAGAAATTTGTTGGTCAAACCTGCCAACCTTCTTTAGCCTAGATTCTGATCTCGGCTGAAGAGAATGGAGTGTTGGTTATTCCGGCCAACCCTCTCCAGCCTAGATCTTGATCTCAGCTGAAGAGAACAAAATGTTGGTTTTTCCAGCCAACCCTTTCCAGCCTAGATCCTGATCTCGGTTGAAGAGAATAAAGTGTTGGTTTTTCCAGCCAACCCTCTCCAGCCTAGATCTTAATCTCGGCTGAAGAGAACAAAATGTTGGTTATTCCAGCCAACCACTTCAGCTTAGATCCTTATCTCGGCTGACGAGCAGTAAATGTTGGTTTTTCCAGCCAACTTCTTCAGTCTAGATCCTTATCTCGGCTGAAGAGCAGTAAATGTTGGTTTTTCTAGCCAATCTCTTCAGCCTAGATCTTAATCTTGGTTGAAGAGAGCCCAAAATTGGTTATTCCGGCCAACTTTGAGAGGAGTGTTTGGTTATTCCTGCCAAATGTCCTGCAACCTAGATCCTTATCCTCGGCTTAGGAGAAGTGTTGGTTTTTCCAGCCAACCTCTTCAGCCTAGATTCTAATGCTAGCTGAAGAGAGCTCAAAGTTGGTTATTCCGGCCAACACTGAGCAAAGTGTTTGGTTATTCCTGCCAAACGTCCTGCAGCCTAGATCCTTATCCTCGGCTTAGGAAAGAAAAAAGTGTTGGTCAAACTTGCCAACCTTTTTTGTTGCCCCCCAGTCAGGCAAAGACTTATTTAGAAAGAGTTGGCCAATCCTGCTAACCTTCCCAATTGCCCTCCCGTCGGGCAAAGACTTTTGCGCGGTCAATCCTACTTGTCAACCGTGTTAACTCTGGCCAAAAAGATTTTTGTCTGGTATCACTGTTGCGTCGGACTCTTCCTTGGTGCGCGCCCCATCTTCCTCTGTCCGGATGTGTTGGTGCACTCTCTCTATTAGGGCTTCCATAGTAAGGGGCAACGTCATTGTCATTGAATCCCTCAACTTATTGCCAGCCGGCAAATCTCGTTTGTACTGTGCGATAGTTAGGTTTGTAGGGCAATCTCCAATCTGATTAAAAGTCTCCCAATACCGGTTATTGTAAGACCTCAATGTTTCTTTCTCGCCCATGTCTATGGAGAGAAGCTGATCAATCTCCATTTAGGGCTGAGCAAGGAATCCGTGAAATTCGTAATCTGATCCAGTCCAGTCCAATCCGATAGGTTTGGATTGGTTTTTTGAATCCGTGGTTCGGTTTCGGATTGAAAAATTAAAAATCTGTAGTACACGGATTGGTTCCAGATTGAATCCCTCCGGACCATATACAAATAGTATATATTTTTATTATACATCCTCCCCCATAGTATCTTCTCTTATTCTATATAAAATCTAAACTCAAACCTAAAACCGTATAATATCTTCTTTTATTACTTTTGTTTGTTAGTTTTTAGTTTTAATTTGTAATGGTCTAAATACTTATAGTGAAACCAGTTTTCTTATGGTTGTTTAAATTCTAGCACAGTATGTCGCTATTATAGAAATAGATGTTGCTATTGTGGAACTAATATAGCGCTATGTTTATATTTTCATAAAATTAAAGTGTTATATATATTTTTTTGTTATTTAATTATGTGAATCCGTGGTCCTAAACCGATCCAATCCGTATTTAAATGGATTGGTTCGGATTGGTTCCATGATTTAAACGGATTGGATTGGTTCTAATTTTTCAGGAACCGTAGATAACAGATTGGTCCTGGTTTTACCCCAATCCGGTCCAATCCGAACCATGCTCACCCTTATCTCCACTGGTGTCTTGGTGTTCGTTCTGAATCTAGTCACAAATGCCTCCGCTAGTTGTGCCCACGAAGCTATGCTGCCTTCTGGCAACCTTTCAAACCATGTTAAACCCATGTCGCCAAGGCTAGAAGGAAACAAGATACACATCAGAGCCTCGTTTCGCCGATACACGGCCATAACCTGGCAAAAGTGGCTCAAGTGTATGTAGGAGTCCGACTTCCCCTCATAAGTAGTGAATTTGGGCTGGTGGAAGCCTGAGGGTAATGGTGCGTCCTCAATTGCCAGAATGAACGGCGAGCTCTGCAACCTTGCTAACACTTTGTCTGTTGGTTTATAGGCAAGACGCGGCTCTGGTATTCCTACCTCGACACTCCCATGTGTTCTAGGAACCAATCGTTGTAGTGCGGAAACTCTGCGGGAGTCGCGAGCCTAAGTGTCTTCTCTCCTTCGAGCCCTTTCAGTCCTCATTCTCTCAGGCTTCGAGTAGCGTGTCCTGGAAGTCTTTGATTGTGTATCACCTGACCTGAGGCTTCTTCTTTCAGTTTGTGATAGTGTGACTTGTCTGTCACGACCTTCTGAGTGGCAAGAGTGTGTGTTGCCTTTGTGCCCCTCTTTTGTTGCCACCCCTTTGCCTTTTATCTGGCGCTTCATCGTCTCTATGTCAGCCACCATTCTTCTTATTATTTCGTCCTGCTCCCTTACGCGATCTTCGAGAACCTGAGGATCCATCTTTCGCCTCTGTCTATTAGGGCTCTGAGAGCGGTGTGGACTTGAGCCCTGTCTTTCTCTTGCTTCTCTTCGCGGATTCCTTTACTGGGGATCTAATTCCGCCATGGGTGGGATAGAAGGTAAACCTTAGCACCTTCCACCCCTTCCGGTGTTTGCCCACTAATAGCAGATTGTGGCAAGTCTTCATTGTGCGTTATTGCTTTTAACTAGAGAGGAGAACTTGACCAAGTGGTTTTGTTCTTTGTGAAATTCCCACAGACGACGCCAATTGTACGAGAACGAAATAATTCTTCTCGCATGATCCTGTTGATCATGCAGTCCTTCAAACAACGTTGCTTTGCCACCTGAAAACACAAACGTGAGCTAATCGGTGGGTGTGTGCCGGAAACCCCCCCGATGCCTAAGTCAGCAACTAGACAATAGATAATAAGCTCTGTGTATTCTAGAGTAAGAATTGGGATACCTGTCCATAGGTCTGGTCATGAGCTTTTATAGATTTTACTTTGGCACAATCCTAGTAGGATTCCAACTCTCCTGATGAGAGTCCTCCTAGGAATTACACACCCTACTCACTACCAACCAAGTGAGATGGTTTTGCACAATCCTAGTAGGACTCTACTCTCCTTAACAGAGTCCTCCCAGGAGTCATACTCCTACTCACTACCAACCAAGTGAGATGGTTTGCATAATCCCAGTAGGACTCTAACTCTTCTTAGCAGAGTCCTACTAGGAGTCTCATCACTGCAAGCCAAGTGAGATGGCTAAACCCTTTACCTTGGTTATACATTTCTGACCGAACTGCCTTATCTCGATCCCCTGCCATTCGGACTGTGTGATCGAAAGCCAATCTATCGAATGCCACCCTGCCGAGCTATACATAGCTCGGCCCTCGCCATTGATGTTACCTCTTTTACCTCGGCTGACATCTTTACCTCGGTTGACATTGCGGTCAACCAGGTTATTTCGGCTCGGTGATACTTTAAGCACCACTGTCAGTCTTGACTCTGAGATGACGCCCTGCAAAGCTATCCTTTAGCTCGGTTCTCTCCCACTGATACCTCGGTTTTGTCTGTTTAGACCGAGCTAACTGCAACAGTCTCCGACCGAACTAATAAGGACGAGGTCCAACTTGCGAAGTCCAAACACCTCGGCCCATAATTCGGCCCAAATCCGTAATATGAGATGTCTTCTTGGCCTAAGACCGAGCTATACCAGCCCTTATCTCGGCTCATTGCGCGGCCCAACTTCCAAAGAAGACTTTCTTAGCTCGGCCCAATTTGCTTACAAATTACCTTTTCAGTACTGTTGTAGGCTATAGTGTTTAGATCACCTATAAAAAAAATTAAGTCGGTCCAATAATTGTAGCCCTGCTATTTTATAACATTTATTTGCAAAAAAAAAAAATTTGAAAAATGAACGATAAATATTATTCAAAAACTAAACCATATATTTTTCAAGAGGCAAATGTGACGCAACTATGGTTATCTGATCCATTTGTTTTTTTTATTTTTTTATTGATAATGTATATACTATGACTTAAATTTTGAATGGATCAAATTATCAATTTGCGAGCCGGGATGGGAGCCGAAGAATCTGCTCCATTTTGTTTCTAATGGTTGTGCGGCAAACAATTAAGTGCTTATTTAGAAAATGCCTAAAAGAGCAAAACTCCAAGAAGCCATAAGAATTTGTTCACTTGTGGGATTGGGAAGAGAAGAAATAAGCAAAATGCTCTTACGTAAAATTATCTAATTACCCTCATGGGTAAAATGGGAAAATGTGAATTTTTCCCCATGGTTATAAATTTTTTCAAAATGAAAAAAAAAAAAAAACCATATAAGCAATTGTCAAAAACCTAATAAAATAAAAATAAAAAAACAAGATAAACAATCCTCAAACAAGACCTAGTAATAAGGTGATTGTTGTATTTGAACTTTTTGTGGTGTACCTTATTTTATCTATATATTAGTGTTTGCCACAGACAATGCCTGTGTAATTAAAATAAGTAAAAATAAAATTAAATTTTTACTATATTTTGGTAGGTCATGCAAGTAGTAAAAGTCTCATTTATTAATTCAAAAGTTTAAGGTTCGAGTAGTACTTTTGTTAACTATATAATTTTTTATATTTTTTATTTTTAATATATTTCAAAAAGAAAAATGTGGACATGTGGCATAAGGGGAAGTCACCAAAATTTGGACGCCAAGTGAGTTGTTCATTTTTAATAATATACTAGCGGTTGCCACACGCGATGCGTGTGCAATTCTAATAAATATAAATAAAATAAAACATTTATCATATATTGTGTGCTAGTTAAGTGGTAAAAGTCTTATTCATTTGACATAAGTCTAAGGTTCAAATCCCCTTCTCTCATCTATTTAATTTTTTCTTATTTCAAATAAAAAAGTAGACACGTGGCAGCATAAGAAACAAAGGTTTCGAGACACCATAAGGGGTGTTCACTTTTTTACCACATTATTTCAAACCCAACTTATATTTTACATTTTTTTATAAAAAATTAAAAAATATATTTATTTGGATCATCTCAAATACTCTTGAGTGATTTATTCAATCACAACATGGATAGTTATTGAGTAATTTTGAAACACCATGGTGACCATGTGCTGTTGGTTGTTAAAATTTTTACAGATAGATAGATAAATCTTTTCATCTTCCTCAAAAAAAAAGAAGCCAATGACGAGGCGTAAGTAAGGTGGTACCTATCTATACTATCTATATAAACAAATGTAATATTTTTTAAAAATGCTCTAAAAATCTATTTTTAAATTCTCATAATTTTAATCCATTTTGTTGATAAAATAAAATGATGACAAACTATTTGAATTGTACTTGAACAAATATAACAAATGATAACTTTAATCATTATATACCAACAAAAAAAATTATATACACTACCCAACGGAAAACAAGTCGAATCAAACTAAAGTCATGGATATTGAATTAATAAATCATATAGATTTTAAATTGATAATATAATCTAGCAAATCAACTAATAATAATAGAGAGAGATCGAAAAATATATAGTACCTTCCTACCATCTTTGTATTTTATTAATTAATTTCATATATCAAATGAAATATTACTCATTTCGATCCTTCAATAAAAAAAGCACTAAGAAAACAAATTTGATAAGAAATTGGTTCTACATTTTATTATTTAAAAAATAAAAATTTCAAAGAGAGACTAATTGAATTGAGAGATGAAATTGAATAAATACTATAAGAGATAATAGTCTTATATGTGTATATATATATATAAAGAAGAAAAACCACATAACAATAATCTAATACAAACTATTTTAAACAACTAAAATAAAGAACATCAAATCATTACCCCGGATAAATATAATGATGAAAAATAATTTTGTTGGCTTTTTGAACGGTTTCTTCCAATACAACCATCATCAGCCCAAAAAAAAAAATAATTTATCTCTATCAATTGATAGATAATAACCAATAATAAAAAAAAGTATGCTGAGAATATTCAAAATTTAAAAGGAGATAAAAAGTTATAGACGAGGACATTTTAGAAAACAGAAAATTAAAAGTGAAAAAAGAATAACATGTGATGGATAAGGACATTTTCGAAAATAAAAAATTAAAAGTAAAAAATAGAATAACATGTGATGGATAAGGACATTTTAGACTAAAAAAAAAAGGTTATAGATAAGGACATTTTAGACAATAAAAAATTAGAAGTAAAAAAAGAATAACATGTGATGAATAAGGACATTTTAGATTAAAAAAAATTTATAGATAAGGGCATTTTAGATGTAGAAATGTTTCAGATAGATATATATTAATAAATCATATATTTATCTAAATTTTATTATTTAATTTTTTTAAATCAATTATTTAATCTTTATTTTTATTTGTAGATCATGAAATTAGTTTTTATAAATTACTTATAATTTTTTATATGTTTATCTATGTGGTGAAACTTTAAAATTCAAATATTTATCTATAAGTCATGAAATTAATTTTTATTTAATTTTTATCTTTATATGTCGATCATGAATTTAATTTTCATAAATTATTTATCATTTTTTTATATGTTTAGCTATAGGGAGAAATTTTAAAATTCAAATCTTTATCCATAAGACATAGAATTAATTTTCATTTTAATTATTCAAATAATTTGAAAATGATGGAAATAGAAAATATGAAAGATAATCACACAAAGTTGTCATGTAGGAAAAAGAGAGTTTTAAAATTATGAAAATTTAAGAATAGACTTTTGAAATTTTTTTGAGAGAAAATGACATTTGCAAATATATACGCATCAATGTGGTGTATGTTGAAAAATAAATAAAATGGCATGATGCATATTATGGTACGATAACTATTTTCATTTCACCATCTTAATTGAATGCTAACAACCTTTTGATAGAGACTACTGATCTGGCATGGTAATAGCATACACAAGCCCAGTAGGTCTCTATTCCAACTGTTCACCCCTCGAAACATAAGACTGTTAAGTTGATTGAGCCGAAGAAGCTCCCTGAGTGGCCCTCAAGGCCTGTACCAACTGGGTAGGCTACTGGCTCTGTGTTTGCCTTGAACCAGATGTACTAGGTGTGCTACCTGTCTGAGGACAAAACTTTCTCAAGTGCCCAGACTGCCCACACTGATAATAGGTAGGTAGCTGTCCTCTCCCCTGACTCTGGCTCTGTGAACGAGCCATAAACGACGCAGACTGCTACCCTCATCCTTTCTGCAGGCAATCTGGAGACTTGTGACCCAACTGGCGACACTTTAAAGCAAGTGATCCCCATCTTGACTTCCTTTCCCTAAACCAAAATTTGGTACAGGAAAAGTAGATCTAAGCTATGCTGCTTCGGACTGCTGTGGGGGTGGAACCCCTTTGCCTCTTGTCCCTCATCTCTCCTTGAACCTCCTGATCCCTTGACTTGGAGCCTTTTATCCTCTCTTCCTCAGTCTGAATCACAGTCTTTAAATGAGCCGCTACCTCTACAAGATGACCGTAATCCCTAATCATAGACCCAACCACCTTGAATAGGAGTTCGGTCCTCAGCCTCTTCTCAAATTCCACACAACGGCATTTCTCAGTCGTCACAAGCTCCGGTGCAAACCTAGAGAGGCTAGTAAAAGCTACCTCGAACTCCGCTACAGGCGCATTCAGTTGCTTGAGCTTCAAGAATTGATCCATCAACTTCTCCTTAGCAGTGGGAGGTAAGAACTTGTCTTGCACGGCGTTGACAAAGGCCTCCCAAATCACCCCAATGCGCCCACGTGCATACTTCCACCATTGACCCGCATCTCCCTTCAGCTAGAAGGATGCCAATGTCACTCTCAAGCCATTGTCCTCAATGCCAAACATCTCAAATGTCTTCACTATCTATTCTAGCTATTCATCCACCTTCAGTGGCTCCTTCGGATCTCCCAAAAACTCATCCGGATTTGACCGAAAGAACTCCCTCTTCAGAAAAGATGGCCCTGTCTCAACAGCATAGGCCTGGACTTGATTCTCAGCTCTGAGAATGTCTATAGACTCCCACAAAGCACCAACCAGTTCTCGGGCCAAAGCGCCCATGGCTTACTGACCTATTGGCTAGGTTACGTTGGCCTGACTAACTCTTTTCTCTTGTGTCAGAATTTCATCCGGTAACGGCACCTCTTGTCCCCTAGGCCTATCACGCCTACCACCATCATGTCCACGTCCTGACATCCTAACAAAGGTAACACAATAAATTAGCACATTCACAAATGTGCTGAAACTAATTCACTCAAGTCACATAAACATGTTATTACACAACATAGCAGGTCTATTTCTAATATCATCTAGTAAAAGACCCCACTGTGGTAATAGCCACTTCCCACGATCCCAAAGTATTCAAACCCGGTTGCTCTGATACCAAGTTATAACGCCCCGAAATTATTAACACTAACGCATCTCATAACAATACTACAATTGATTAACATTCTCATATCTTCTTTCCAATATATATTCACCAATCTAAGATTCTGAATCTATAGCATATGGCATAGACACAAGTGTAAAAAGAAATTAAAACCAAATAAAGAAATACCCTAATGGCTTACAACTTTCCAAGACGATACTTGGTTACAACAAAATGAGTTTAAACTCAATACAAGTAAAGCTTGATGCTTGAATAAAATATTTACATTAAGAAACAAAAAACAAAAAACAAAAAAAAAAAACCTTAAGCTCCGAGTTTTCCGAAGCTATGACATTGGCGGAGGCATATCATCAAGAGTTGAAAGTTGTTTTCCACATAGGGTGAGCCAAAACCTAGTAGGAATATTCTAACACCGTATATGAATCTTAGCGAAATCAGAAGGTGATGCACAATGCATGACGTTTTCCAAACATTTCTCGTCTTTCCATCTCAAAACACTACAATGCCAAATTATATAACAATTCATGAAAATGATCCTTTTATACATAAAACAGGGCAATGGATACAACACACTGGGAATCTCTACGTACGTGTCTGCCAGTAGGCTATACAAGTACTACCAGAGCCATTTTACCGATACTAACCGGAAGGATCGACACCTAACCGCACGGGTTTCTGGACTTTTATCAAGGACACATAGGCCAACATAATAAAATCACAACCACACCCCCTAACCAGATTCACCACGGTATTCACCCATTTTTTTCAAAATCAAGGCATTTACAATGTTCAATATGAAATAGTGCTCAATTCACAATGTATGAGAAATTTGTTTCAATTTAACCTAATCCTCATGCAATGATTCTAACAATCAAGACTATCCTCCACTGATAGCCTAAAACAGATATTTCTATTCCATAGATAAATTCAATTCTAAATATACAATTGCATTAATTACAGTGGGAGTGATAATACATATCTAACTCCACCATCATCATCAACATCAACCTTATTCCAATTCCACAATATCCAATAACATTTTTCCATTTTCTTTCACAATCTCCAAATATTCAAAATTAGGGCAAAACCCTATTTTCTCACAAAATAATTTTTAAGAAAAGATTTCCATCATCTCAACCCAAATCATCCATAACTATTTTCCCCCAACCATTTTCAAGAATCAATTTGGAAAACCTCTCTTTTGATTTCAAACCAAACCCTAGGTTTTTACCAAAAATCCCCAAATAACTAACCCCTTTTCAAAGAGCAAATAACTAAGCTAAAAATCATAGAAAAAGTACCTCAAGGAAGAAGACACGAAGGAAATATGGGTAGAACTTGACAGTGTTAAAAACACTAGATGCTCCGATCAAAACGAAGCCCTCGACGTGCTCAACATTTTTCTTTGAAGGACTAGGGTGAGGAAACTCACGGATTGAGAGTATTTGGGGCTAAAGATAAAAAACTAGAGAGATTAGATTTAGGGTTTTGGAATGTTTAGAGAGAGAGAGAGAGAGAGAGAGAGATGAAAAAGTGGTCCTAAAAGTACTTATCTTGGGCTAATATACGCGCAAACTACTCTAGTGCAGGAATGGTCAATCGAGCGACAGACACAATAAGTGACACTGCTCGGGCAACCAAAACCACTGCTTGAGTGCACAATGACCTCCTCCCAGTAGTTCAGACCTATATAAGTTCGCTTGAGCGCAAGAAAGACCGTTTAAGTGAAGATTTCAAACTCTTATTAGTTTTACAAACTGCAAATGACCGCTCGAGCACAGGGAGGGTCGTTTAACGGAACAAGCAAAATTATGGGCAACAACACTTTGACAAACTAACCTCACAACATGTTTTAAACACAACCAAAGCTCCCAATAGCCAAACTTAATGAACAATAAGATGGAAATGAGTTGAACAACAGGCAAACACACAGGTACTCATATAAAACATCAAGTCTTTCCTATGTGGGACAAGCAAATTTCACGAATGTATTTGAAATGCACTTGTCATTTCTACAAAGCTCAAATACGCGTTGAATTCTCATTTATTCAGAAATAGTTTTGAGCAACAAATACACGAAAAATGTATGTTGTTTTGAGAAAAGGGGTGAATATGAGAAGGAATTGTTGTTACATCAAGTAAGTTGGCCTGTGTGTCTAGGGTGAAAGTCCCAAAAATCACGCGTATACATGGGTGCCGATTCCACGGATGAAATATCCATAAAATAGCAATAGTAGTGCTTGTATAGCCTATATTTACATGGGTGCCGGCTTACGGTTTCCTACGGACTAGATTTTCGTGAAATGTGATACTTGTTTTGGAGATTCTCAGAGATATGATTCACTGCCTTGTTTTCTATTGAAAAGAGAATGTTTTATGAACTGTAATAAAAACCTATCATTGCATGGTTTGAAAGAGATATAAAATGTTTTGTCACTAGCATTGTATATGCATTTCACCTTTATATCTTTGTTAAGATTCATACATTGTGTTGAATTATTTCTACTGAGCTTTGGCTCACCTTATGTGGGAAAAATATTTTTAGGTGCTGATGATATGCCTCCGCCAAGGCAATAGCTTGAGAGGACTTGGAACAAGAGCTTCATTTTGTTTGATTATTGTGTATGTTTTGTGCAGGCCAAGGGCCTTTAACTATATTGGATATAAATTCACTTTTGTTATAACCAAGCATCATCTTGGAAAGTTGTAAGCCTTTAGGGCATTTAATATTTTCTTAATATTCATCCTAGTATGTAACATATGCTATAGATTCAGGGATAAACTTGTAAATGTAGATCTGCATATGTTACTCTTTTGTAATCTTATTTGAAAACTAATGAAAGATAATTACTTTGTCATTATTGTTACTTATTAATATTGTGGATGGGTTATTGTATTTATTTTTGGGGCGTTACAACTTGGTATCAGAGCGTACCGAGTTTGAATACTTTGGGTACGTGAGAAGTGGTTCTTACCACAATGGGTTTATCTCACTTGATAGAGATATTTGTACGTATGGTATGCTATGTGATAACATGCTTATGTGATTATAGGGGTATGAGATTTAATTTCTAAGATATTGATTGGGTCTACGAGTTTCTAAAAATCATGTTAGAAGAGCACTTGATCACTGCTATTTCTAATTAGAACTCTGGCAATGTCACAGAACGATCATTATATAGAAAAGAAATTTATATGTGTTTATGTGACAATGTGCTTATGTGGAGTGAATTATTGTTGTTTATTACCTTAGGACGCGAGTGAGTTAGCTTTGGCACATTTATAAATGTGCTAATCTCTTGTGTTACCTTCATTAGGATGTCAAGATGTGGGCATGGTAATAGGCGTGGTAGGCCTAGACGGTCGGAAGTGCCGTTACCGAATGAGATTCTGACGCAAAAAAAAGGGGTTGGTCAAGCCAATGTGGCCAAACCAGTGGGTCAGCAGGCCATAGGTGCTTTGGCCAGTGAAATTGCCGGAACTTTGCGAGAATCTATGGACATTCTCAGGGCTGAAAATCAAGTTCAGGCTCAAGTTTCTAAAGTAGGGCCGTCATTTTTGAAGAGGGAGTTCTTCCGGCCAAACCGGGATGAGTTTTTGGGTGATCCTAATGAGCCACTGAAGGCGGATGAGTGGCTAGAACAAATGGTAAAGATGTTCGAGATACTTGGCATCGAGGATGACAGGCTGAGAGTGGCCTTGGATCCTTCCAGCTGAAGGGAGATGCAGGTCAATGGCGAAAATATGCACATGGGCGCATTGGGATGACTTGGCAGGCCTTTGTCAACGCCTTTCAAGACAAGTTTTTGCCTCTCACTGTTAGGGAGAAGTTGAGAGAGCAATTCTTGAAGCTTAAGTAGCTTAACACATCGGTGGCCGAGTTTAAGGCTACCTTTACTAGCTTGTTGAGGATTGCGCTAGAGTTGGTAATGACGGAGGAACGTCATTGCTTGGAGTTTGAGAAGAGGTTGAAAACCTAACTCATTTGCAAGGTGGCCGCGTCCATGATTAGGGATTACGGCCGTCTTGTGCAGGCGACGGCTTACTTAGAAACAGTGATTTAGACTGAGGAAAAGCAGATGAGGGGCTTTAGGTAGAGGAGTCAAGAGGTTCAAGGAGAGAACCAGGAAAGTAAAAAACAGAGAGGTTCTAACCCATAGCAGCCTCAGGCTGCACAGTCTAGATCCACATTTCCTGTGCCATGTTCGGGTTCAAAGAGAGGTAATCAGGGAGGTTCTCTTGTTTTCGGTGTGGCCAGTTGGGTCACAAGTCTCCAGCTTGCCCGTAGAGAGGACGAGGGCAACAGTCTGCGCCATCTGCGGCTCATTCTCAGAGCCAGAGTCCGGGGAGAGGGCAGTTGCCTACCTGTTATCAGTGTAAGCAGTCAGGGCATGTGAAGAGGTTTTGCCCTCAGTCAGGTGGCACACGTGGTGCATCTGGTTCAAGGCAAACATAAAGCCACCAACCTGCACAATCAGCATAGGCCTCGAGGGCCAATCAAAGAGCCTCTTTGACTCAGTCAGTGCATCAGACTTATGCTCCGAGGGGTGAGCTAGTGGAGCAGAGACCTACAGAGCGTGTATATGGTGTTACCACACCAAACTCAGTGCCAACACCTTCAGTTGTGAGAGGTACTTTCTTGTTATGCAATTCTATTGCCAATGTGTTGATTAATACATGTGCATCCCATTCTTTTATCTCGTCCGTATTTGCATCGGCATTGGGGTTAGAAGTGGCTCGATTAGTATCTCCACTCAGGGTAGAGTCACCTGTTGGTGGTAAAGTTGTTTTGGACCAAGGGTGTCGGGGTTGTGATATAGAAGTTGTCGGTTGCCGACTTCCTTTTTCATTTTCATTAATTGATATGTCGAGTTTTGATGCCATCCTGGGCATGGATTGGTTGTCATCTTATTAGGCTATTATAGATTATTATTGTGAGAGGGCTACTGCATATACCTAGAGTGGTGATTATTTTTTATTTTCTGGGGGACTGAGCTGATAGAGTTTTGTCGCCAGTATAAGATCCACGAGGTTGAAGTGAGCTTAGTTGTCTTCTTACAACCTTTTTGGGTAGTGAGTGTGATGATGTTTGAGTTGATTTGCCAAGGATAGTTTGTGAATACCCAGATGTCTTTCCTGAGGACCTCATTAGTTTGCCACATCACCATGAGATTGAGTTCTCTATTGATTTAGTGCCTGGTACGACACCGATTTCTATGGAACCGTATAGATTTGTACCCGCCGAGCTGAGTGAGTTGAAGATTCAACTCCAAGAATTGTTAGATAAGGGTTTTATCCGCCCTAGTACTTCGTCTTGGGGAGCACCGGCTCTTTTTGGTCCTGTTTGGTGTAGTTGTTAAAACATATTATAGATTATAACTTAACAGATTATAAATTATGAGTTTAATCAGAAGCTGTTAATCTATTTGGTATAGCTATTGGATTATAAATTTAAGTTGCTGAGTAGTATTTGTTAAATAAGCTGTGAAATAGCTTTTTTCAATTAACTTTTATTTTTTATTATGCACTATTTGTCTATATTTCTCATAAATAATAATAATAATATTTTATAATCCATTTTGGTCTTTTTCTATTTTTAAACAAATAAAAAATAAAAAATCTAAGAGTATAACCGTGAATTAATATGTCCACAGCAGAAGTTGATAATCAGAAATAAGGGATGAACAGTTTCTCAGAATTAACTTTTTTGACTTAAAATAAGTTATTAAAATCAGAAGTTGTTTGAAATAAGTTTAACCAAACAGTTTAAAATAACTTTTTAAAAGCCAGAAGCCATAAGTTGGCTTAAAAAAGCCTCACCAAACACCCCCTTTGCCAAGAAGAAAGATGGTGCATTGCTACTTTGTATTGATTACTGGAAGTTGAACCGGGTAACTGTTAAGAACAAGTACCTATTGCCTCATATAGATGATTTGTTTGATCAGTTGAAGGGGTATTGTTGTTTCTCTAAGATAGACTTAAGTTCGAGTTATCATCAGTTGAGAGTGAGGGAGGAGGATATCTAGAAAACGGCATTCCGTACGCGGTATGGCCATTATGAGTTTCTAGTGATGCCTTTTGGGCTAACTAATGCACCAGCTTTGTTTATAGACTTGATGAACCGAATCTTTCGAGAGTTCCTAGACCATTTTTTAGTTGTCTTTGTTGATGACATTTTGATTTACTCACTTTCAGAGAAGGAACACGAGAAACAGTTGCGAATTGTACTTGAGTTGCTTAAAGCCTATAAACTGTATGTTTAGTTCGGGAAGTGTGAATTCTGGTTGAAAGAAGTGAAGTTTTTAGGACACATGGTAATCGGGGAATGAGTGACTATAGACTCTTCTAAGATAAAAGCAATGTAAGATTGGGAACAACCTAAGAATGCGTTTGAGATTTGTAGTTTCCTAGGGTTGGCTGGGTATTGCTGTCGGTTTGTGAAGGACTTCTCTAGACTAGCCTCACCTTTGACAAGATTGACAAGTAAGGGAATTAAGTTTATGTGGAATGAGACTTGTGAGAAGTCGTTCCAAGAACTTAAGATTAAACTTACCACTGCTCCAATGTTGATTATTTCGAAGAGGGGTTTGGGCTATTCTATGTATTGTGACGCATCACGGGAAGGTTTGGGGTGTGTCTTGATGCAAGAGGGGAAGTGTAGCTGGTTTTTAGCGTTCCTCGGAGGGGTTTAGTCTCCTTGGATGCGATCACCCTACAATTCGAACTTCTGAATCTAGTTTCCAAGTGCAATGTGAAACAGAAAAAAGAATGAGAGTCCAAATTTGGCTAATCTTAGAAAATCCATTAATCATCAGAGATGCCAAAAATGGACTGCATTACCAGATTTTAGAGTCACCACTTAAATATTTTTGAGAAATTTAGGAAACCTGTGCCTCGTGCCAAAGGCCACTTGTTCATTGTAACCAAAGTTGTCTCGGTTCGGGAACTTATGTATGAGAGGGGAAGGTCATGAATTGAGCACCCTTCTCACCCGATCAAAGATCAGCCTCTACTAATTATAATGTGAATTTTATCAATATTATATGCTCTTATTCTGATTTTATTTTGCTAACTTACTATGTGAGGCAAGTATAGACTGTTTCACTTGCTTGGAAATGACTTGATTTTATGTATTTTTTTGTTAAAAGAATTTTGAGTGCACATAACTCAAAATGAAATAAATGAGCTTGTACATACATTTGATCAAGATCATCCCCAATGTAAGTAAAATAACCTTCATCCACAGGCATTCAAACAATTTATTTTGAGTAAGCACGTAACCTCATGGTAAGATACTAAGCATGGCAACAATCACACACATGAATATGCTAAAGCCAAAAGTGCTCACCTAGTACTCCGAGTGTAATAACCTTGACCCGTAATTAGCTTAAAACATATGATTATGAATGCCTAATAAGTAATTAAGATGAAATTCTGAATTAATTACATACGTGTTGCATTATTTGTGTCTACATTTGTCTATCGTAGAGACATATGTTTGTGTTTCTGTTTTGTTTTGCGAATTGAACGCCTTATCGGCATCCAATCATGAAATTGACTTGGTTACGTGTTATTTGGAATTTTTAAAATTTTATGGTAGGTTGAATTGAAATTCGATTCAGAACGAATTAAATTAGAATAATTAATGTTAATTGATTAACTTAAGTCAAGTTTAATTAAACCTCCTTAATTGAGCCGATATAAGGTTAATTTGACCCCATTAGTTCATTTTGCACCTTCATTCCATACTCTTTAAGCTAAAAAACGTGGGAGAGAAAGAGAAAGAAGAAGATTGAGATCAAAAGGTAGGAAAGAGGGAATTGCTAGGGATTTGTTGGAGAATTTAGGAGTTTAAGCTTCTACACTTGTGAATTTAAGACTCTAGGTAAGAATCTTGTCCCTAAACTTTGCATTCTAGACATATGAGAAAGAGTTCAAGAAATTAAGATGGCTAAACATGAGAATTGAGCTTAGATTAAATAATTTTGGAAGAGTCATTGCATGAATGCATAATTCATGAAGTTTTGAGTTTGATTTCAAAGAATTTCCACATACATGCATTCATCTTACCTTCGTTTTAAGAATTCATGAAGTTTCATACTAAATTACCTCAATAACTCATGTATTGAAATCTTTGAAGCCAAGATAAATTCATACATGCTATGTTCTTGAATTCTAAATTTGAGTTTGCACAATTAACATACTTTTGGGCCTTGACTTTCTGAAATGGTTTTGAATTCATGAAGTTTGACAAGTTTATATAAGTTTTCTTAAGTTTTTGGCCTAAAAGATCATGAGTTACAACTTTGGAGTTGAGTTTTTAGCTTATGAGCAAATCTGGAAATTCCAGAATTCTGCTCCTCCGCTCGAGCGACAAAACTTGCGCTCGAGCGACCACTTTTATTTTTGCACCTCCGCTCGAGCGACCAAAAGTTGACTCAAGCATAAATTGCATGCTCCCAGAAGTTTCCATGTTTTGTAAACTGCTTGAGCGACAAGAATTACGCTCCAACGAAGACATCAGTCTCACGCTTGAGCGACCGTCGAGCGTGCGTCGAGTGGAAAAATCAAGCATCCGGTACTTTTGCAAAGTTTACAGACTGCTCGAGTGACCAGAATTGCGCTCGAGTGACCTCTCAAATTTTTGAATGTTCGCTTAAGCAAAGGAAGTTACACTCGAGCGAGGCCCCTATTTTCAAGATATTTGACTAAGTGTTTTCAAGTGCATTTTAGCATCCTCATTGCATCCTAGGCATTCCTAGGCCAAGATTAAGACCTAGTAATGAAGATAAGACTTAGAAACACACGAAGACGAAATGAAATAAGTTAAGTACGATCCGAGCATGTGTTTCAATATGTGTATCTGTTATGTTTGTGTAGGTCATGCGTCGTAAGCTGTTGATCCATTGGTTGCTATCAAGCTATCTTTGCAACTATCTGTAAGTAATAACTTAGTAAAGCTATGTTTGATATGAAGTACTTTCTGGACATTATGATATGATATGAACTGTTTCTAAATGATATAAAAGGCTATTTTATGATTCCATGAAAGATGATCCATATCTTTGACATGTATTTGTGGGATTGTTAGCAGAGGCCCTTGCCCAGGGAAAATAATATTGTGACTTACGGTCATAAGGCCCTCACCCGGAGGAAACAATACCGTGGCCCAGGCCCTCGCCCAGGGGAAACAATACCGTGGCCCACATATGAGATATGTTACCCGGTAGCGGAGGTTCCATTATGGAACTTGATATGCTTGACCAAAGTGATATGTTAATACTAATGGATGTACCACATATGATTTGAATACGAGTATGAACATGACTTTATTTTTGATACGACCATGCTTATCTCTCTTATTGATATGATATGAAACTGAACATCATTCATTAAAATCTTTACTCTATTATTATTCACTGAGCTTTCGCTCACTATATATATTATTTATGTAGGTGACCAGGCTCAGAATTGATGACCTGGAGTCTTTGTTTTGTCGGCCAACCATTGTGCCTCCCGAGGAGGTTTCAAAAAGAGTTTAGTGGTCGAGTTTTGCGAACTTTTGTTGTTTTGTAAATAGTTCTTTCGCCTTATTTTGTATTATGACGATAAAGAATAGATATGTAAATGACGTCATACATGGGTTTATGTATATCAGTTTTAAATGTTTTTGTCCCATGTATGTCTATACAACTCTATGGACTAGGTATATTTTTATATTTGCTTCCGCTAGCCCCTTATAGTTTGTTATTCAAGTCAGAGGCCTTCGGTAATCCGAGTATTACTGGCCGATTACGACGTTAAACCTAAAGGGGCGGGTTTGGGTCGTGACACCGAGGCAAGCCAACGAAAAAGAAAGTAATTACAAAAATGCATGATCCTAACAATATACATGACTAATGCAACACATACAAGAATACAACTTACGAGGTTCAGTTTATTAATAATGGCATATGAATCGATTCAAGGCATACGATAGCGCATGTATTCAAGTAAGTAAGAGTGACAATGATATTCAAAATGATGAACCGAACCTTGTGTATGCAAAAATGGATACAAAGCATGACAATGATATGAAACGAAAACATGATACTATATGTAACCATGGTTAACATATAAGAAAAGGAAGAAAGAAATGGGGGTTGGAAGACATACAAATATTACAAATTTGCCCTCACATAAGAGGGTCCGAATGTCATAATTAACTAATTATTACAACACAAAATGAATTAACTAATTATTACACAATACAAATATCAAAGCTACTAATCAAATGGAATTAAATAAAAGACAGGGAATCATGTGCACACGGGCATAAACATCCTCCAGAAACCCCCTCTGCTCAGTGCCAGAAGCTGCTCTGTTTACAATCTAAAAATAGCTCTGTTTTGATATCAAGATCTGCTTTGTTCTGTTCTGCTATAAAAATACCACTGCCGTACAAAATGCTTGGCCGGTTGGCCTGATAAGATGGTCGGCCGTACAAAATAATGGCCGATCGACCACTACTTCTGAGGAATACCCTGCTGCAACAGAGCAAGACAGAGTGTTTTCAGGAGATGTTTATCCTTTCTGCTCTTCCCTATCATGAAGATGTTCAAGGAAGGAGTAGATTCGATTCTCGAATCATCAATCATCGCAAATTTGTTGCGTGATGATCTTAGAAGTAATAGGACAAGAGTTTAATAAATGCAACAAAAGACAAACATTACCTCATCTCTATCGTGGAATTACCTCAAAGGAGGGGGTAGACTTGCCTCATGAATCATCAAACATCACTAAAATGGTATGTGATGATTCTAGAAGCAATAGATTCAGTATAATGTCTAACTGAACGTAACCAATTTTTTAAAATCTTTTTACTTCTTTTATTCCGATTTTATTTTCCTTTTTACTTTACCTTTTCATTTTCTTATCTTTTCTTCCCTTTTGTCCAAAGGTGTTGATTACGTCCACTAAGTCCAAATCAATAAAGATTAGCAAGCATGACTTAACTCGATAATGAGCTCTTTGAGCCCTTTTCTATAGGGGAAATTACAAAGGAAGAATCAAACCTATTTACGAGCGATAATGAATTCAGGGTCTAACCCAAAATGAGTGATAATGACTCCAAATCCAAACCCGATAATGAGCTATAATGAATCTTTCCTTTATGATTCCAAAGGGTATAAATAGAAAATTAGTCCTTTAGAAGTAATGCACTAGCCATAAAAGGAGGTATCAAACAAGAGAATGCGCTTAGCATAAGAAAGACATAATCCCCTGATAATGAACCTCCGAAAAGGTTAAACCATTTAGCACGTGAAATCCTTTTCTTATGCCATGAGCGAAAATCTTTTGGTTGATACAACCCTCAATCAAAAGAAATAAAGAAATGAGGAAGGTTGCAGGGTATGAATGAAAAGTGGATGATTACAATGACATGGATATATCTATGAAAGATATGGAAATGAAAGCTATCAACTCAAATGAATTGGTGGCTATGGCCTATATACTAAACCCATAAGGATTTACAACAACACAAGTATGATATTCAAAGCATAAATTAAATAGACACATTAAACAACCACTAAACTCAAGAAAACAGTGGCCGAAATAAAAAAAAAAACAAATTGGAAAAGGCAAAGCAACAAGCAATGGAACAAGGCCTAAAGAATGGTGGCTAACCCTTCCACCTTTTAGTGACTTTAAATCACATACTTCAGGCCTCAAAAACACTCTAAAAATAGAAAGTAAATACAAGAAAAAGAAAGAGAAAAAATGGTTGAAGAGTTCAAAGATTACCCCTTGAAAGAAAGGGTGTTCTTCTTAGTTCAAAAGCCACAGTCTTAACACTCTCTAGGATATGAAATTATCTTCAAGGACCTCAGCAAAAGCTTCAAGTTTAAGCTTATAAGGTGTATGTATTGTGTATGTATATTGCAAGACGGTAGAGAAGATAATTGGGCAAGCTATAGGCTCTTGGAGGATTTTTTTATCCCCAAACCATGAGGGGGGTGTTGTATTTATAGAAAAACAACTTCTCACATCGAAAATATCTGCAAAGGGATAGCTGGCCCAAAGCATGTGCATGGGAGCAACTGGCAGCTGTCAAAATATCTGCTGCGTTGAACATGACCGGCTAGCCAATGAATTGTACGCCCAGCCCACAAAAGTGGTCTGCTAGTAATTTTTTGGTTTTGTTACCATTTAGAGCCGATTGGCCCCAAATACACACGGTCGGAAGGTAGTAGCTTATGGCTCACGTTAGTTGAAAACACATGAGAAGAACTATCCTACCCATGACTTAGAACTAGTAGCTATGATCTTTATTCTGAAGATTTGGAGACATTACTTATATGGTGAGAGATTTGAGGTTTTTTCCGATCATAAGAGTTTGAAATATCTATTTTCACAAAAAGATTTGAATTTGAGGTAGAGAAGATTGATGGAATTTATGGAGAATTATGATTTTGAGTTGTATTATCACCCGGGAAAGGCCAATATAGTGGCCGATGTCTTGAGTAGAAAGTCCTTTAGCAGTGTGGCAAGTATTGCCATTCGAGAATAGGAGATATTGGGTACTATTGGCGAGTTTGACTTGCACCTTGGTGAGTCCATTGAGTCAGCAGCTTTGTTTTCGGTAGTAGCATAACCTATACTAGTAAGTAGAGTTATAGAAACACAAAGGGGTGACCACAGAGTAGAAACCCTCCAGGAGAAGATATCATGTGGGAAGGTAGAGAAGGGCTTGATGTGTATTCTAACTCAAGTGTTATACTCCAAAAGTTTCACCATTTACGTCTTGCAATGCATCCGAGAGGCACAAAAATGTATCACGACCTTAGTCGCCAGTTTTGGTGACAGGGGATGAAGAAGGATGTAGCCGTGTTTGTGTCGAGGTATCTTACTTGTCAACAAGTGAAGGTCGAGCATCAAAGGTCAACGGGTTTGTTACAACCCTTACCTATAGTCGAGTGGAAGTTGGAGCATGTTACGATGGATATTGTTATGGGTTTTTCGAGGACTCAATAGTGTAATGATGTCATATGGGTGGTAGTTGATCGATTGACCAAGTCAATGCACTTTGTACCTATGTGCACGAGTGACTCAATAGATTACCTTGCCGACCTGTACATTAGGGACATAGTTCTACTTCATGGGGTCCCTGTGACTAGTGTTTTGGATAGAGATTCACGTTTCACGGCTCGGTTCAGATCCTACAGAATGCCTTAGGCACTAGATTGACTTTTAGTACCGCCTATCATCCTCAAACTGACGGGCAATCAGAGCGTACCATTTAGATCCTTAAAGATATGCTTCGGGGTTGTGTTCTAGACTTTGAGGGGTCGTGGGAGTGGCACTTGCCTTTAGTGGAGTTTACCTATAACAATAGCTTCCAGTCGAGTGTTGGTATGGCACCGTTTGAGGCCTTGTACGGCCGACCGTGTAGATCTCCAATGTATTAGGCCGAGGTGGGTGATGCACGTATGATAGGTCTAGAGTTAGTCTGGGAGATGACAGAGAAAGTTATACTTATCCGTAAGAGGTTGATTATGGCTCAGGGTCGTTAGAAAAGCTACGCCGACCGTAGGAAGAGACCATTATCCTTTGAGGTGGGAGATCATGTCTTCTTGAAAATATCACCTAGACGGGGTTTGATAAGGTTTGGGAAGAGTGGAAAATTGTCTCCTAGATTTATCGGACCTTTTGAGATCTTAGAACGGATTGGAGAGGTAGTTTATTATTTGGCCTTGCGACCATAACTTTTCAGAGTTCATAACGTGTTTTATATCTGTATGCTCTAGAAGTATGAGCTGGATCCATCACACGTGTTGGACTGGATGGAGCTAGAGATAGATGAGGATGCCTCGTATGAGGCGAGACCAGTTAGAGTTTTAGATACTCGAGACCAAATCTTGTGAGGCAAGACGATTCATTTGGTAAAAGTGTTGTGGCGACACCACAAGATTAGGGAGGCCACTTGAGAGTATGAGGCGGAAGTCTGCAAGAAGTATCCGGATCTATTTGTTGATGTTTGAATATGTATTAAGAATCTTGTCTTGTTAATGTAATATAAACATTGTATATGTTTGGAATTGTGAATTGTATATTCAGTATCGGGAACTTGTTTATCATGGTTATAAGAGGAATGACCGGTGGATGGGTCATGGGGATGAATTTGATTTATTATCATTGTTGAAATTGGTTTAAACATG
The DNA here is from genome assembly GCF_055761805.1 of Camellia sinensis. Taxonomy (NCBI): domain Eukaryota; kingdom Viridiplantae; phylum Streptophyta; class Magnoliopsida; order Ericales; family Theaceae; genus Camellia; species Camellia sinensis. The sequence goes on from NC_138972.1 coordinate 97,661,030, forward strand.
GTTTTGACGTTTAATTTTAAATTTCGGGGACGAAATTCCTTAAAGGGGGGATGTTATAGCTATTCTGGTTTAGACCCGATCTGTTGATGTTTTGGATTTGGATTTCATTGTCTTATATAGTTGTCCTTGTCTTGTTTTCCCTTATTTCTCTTTGAGTTTGGCTATTGGGAGGTGTTGGTTGCATTTGGAACAAGTTGGTAGCTTGTTTTTCAAACTATTGCTGTCCAGAATTCTGCTTCTTCATTTGACCGTCGCTCGAGCAGTCTTTATGAACTTCTAATACTTTTGCAGGTCTGCAGAGATACTGGGAGTTAGCATTTTCCGCTCGAGCGGTGTTGGCTCGAGCGGCTTTTGTTGAGCTCAAGTGGTGGTTTTCTATCTGCAAAACTTCTGGGAGTATGAATTCTTCGCTTGAGCAGTGATTCCTACACTCAAGCGGTCCCATGTTTTTGTGTCTAGACACTTGAGTGACACTTCTTGCGCTAGAGCGATCTGTGCGTATATCAGTTCGCAAGGTCACTTTTCACATCTCTCTCTCTCTAAACTTTTTAAACCCCTATATCTACACACTCTCTCTCTAAAACTCTGCTTCTCTACACAAATACACTTAGATCCATCGAGTTCTTCACCCATGTCCCTTTGTTAAAAGGTGGACCACGCCATAGGCTTTCTTTTGTTCCGAATGAAGTTGGGTTTAGGCGTTGTTGGAGTCTTTTCACTCTTTCTCTTATCTTCTGAGCTTGAGGTAGGGATTTTTCCGCACTCTAATATGATTTTTAACTTTGATACTTGCTATTTCTAAAATAACACTATGATTTTGGGATTTTTGGACAAACCTAGGGTTTTGGGTTAAAAATCAGAAGAGGGGTTTTCAAATGGGTTCTTGGAAATGATTGTGGTGTTGAAAATAAAGTTGAGTCGTGACAAAATGGTTGGTTTTGATACTTAGGATTGATTTTGGAAGCAAAATGGACTTTTGCTCTAAATGTCTCAAATGTTGATTTTATATAAATAATGAAATTAATGTTGGAAATGTAGAATTTGGTTGTTATTGGTGAAGATGGTGGAGTTGGATATGTATTATCATTCACATCTTGAAATTTGAAAAGTTTATCTTTATTGAAAATTGTTTTTCTGTTTAGAAATATTTGTTTTGGGCTATTGCTGGAGGATAGCTATGATTAGTGTAGAAATTGCATGAGAATTAGGGGAATTAAAACTAATTTCTCATCCATTTGCATTGAGCATTGTTGTAAGTTTATTTCGTGGAAAACGTATGTTATTTTGAGAATATGGATGAATCTAGAAAAGAATTGTTGTTACATCAAGTAAGTTGGCCTATGTGTCTAGGCTGAAAGTCCCAAAAATCGCGCATATACATGGGTGTTGATCCCGCGGACGAAATATCCGTAAAATGGCAATAGTAGTGCTTGTATAGCTTACGTCTACATAGGTGCCGGTTTGCGGTTTCTTGTGAACGAAATTTCTGTGAAATGTGATACTTGTTTTGGAGATTCTCAGAGATATGATTCAGTGTCCTGTTTTCCATTGAAAAGAGAATGTTTTATAAACTGTGATATAAACTTGTCATTGCATGGTTTGAAAGATATATAAAATGTTTTGTCACTAGCATTGCATATGCATTTCACCCTTATATCTCTATTAAGATTCATATATTGTGTTGGATTATTTTTACTGGGTTTTGGCTCACCCTATGTGGGAAAAATATTTTCAGGTGTTGATGATATGCCTCCGCCAAGGCAATAGCTTGGGAGGACTTGGGGCAAGAGTTTTATTTTGTTTGATTATTGTATATGTTTTATGCAAGCCAAGGGCCTTTAACTGTATTGGATATAAATTCACCTTTGTTGTAACCAAGCATCGTTTTAAAAAATTGTAAACCTTTAGGGCGTTTTTTATTTGCTTGATGTTTATTCTAGTATGTAACATACGCTATAGATTCAGGGATAGGCTTCTGAATGTATATCTGTATATGTTACTCTTTTGTAAACTTATTTGGAAACTAATGAAAGATAAATACTTTATCATTGTTGTTACTTATTAATATTGTGAATGGGTTATTCTATTTATTTTCGGGGTGTTACACGATAATACTCATTATGTGACATTAAATATGAACCCACTTGGACCCATCAAAATTAACGCTTGGATCCCACCTTAATTAATACTCAAAGTTAGCAAAAAAATAAGATTTATAAAAACCATTTTCCAACATTTTACTCCTAAAGTTAACTTTTTAAAAAAATTATTAGAAAATACCATGTTAATTGTTACATAATATAAAAAAATATATTATTATATTAGAATTTGGATTTATAACAAATGTGTGAGTTATATATATATATATATATACATAAAAATATTTTTATGTAACGTGGCTATCAATGTGTCATTTTCTATCTACTTTTATACATAAGTTATGTTTTGGAGGAAATTGAAATATGAAGGGTCAAAGTGAAAAAAAATAAATAAAAGTTAAGATAAAAAAATAATTAAACATAAAATGAGCAAAATATAATTTATCCAGAATGGTATGGTACTGATTGTGAGTAAATAGATGGATTAGTTTGTTAGATGTTAATATAGGAAGGGACAACTCAAAAGGTATCAAGCTTCTCTTCATGCAATTTTAATTCCCAATCTTACACTACTAAATATTTTTACACAAACATTAACGTATAGACTCTTATTTTAAGAGCAGTGGTATAATTTATCCTTTATTAAATAAATTTTTTTAACTAAAAAGTGGGGCGTAAGAATAAAAAATGAAAAAAAGAAAAACATAAAGCACTTTCATTAATTTCAAAATAGTTTTAATTGAATTTGTATTTTTAAATAACTTTTTCTTATCTTTTCAAAAACATTATTTGCACAAAATTTAATATTAACTAATGTTATATGAGCATTTGTTAGCAATGCTAACACAAAATAAATAAATAAATTGTTAGGTGTATGTTTGCCCACGCGTGAAAAAAAAAATATATATATATTCTCAGTATATGTCATTTTTCAAGCGATAGTTTTGGTTAAAAAAAAATGAATAATGCTAGATTTTATTAAACAAATGCTATAAAAAAAATTATGATTTTTTTTATTTAATTAATTTATGGTATTTTATTATATGTGTAATCTAATAATAAAGAATCTTTATAAAAAATTTCATTATATTTTTTTCTTAAAATCTAACATTATTCTAAAAAAAAATTATAAACCATATGTGTGAGTCAATTTTGACCCTTAACTGCTAAATAAAAGTAAGTCTATATTTTTCACTCATAATATTCTTCACCACATAAATAATGTCATCGGATGCTTCAAGGCTACCCAATAATGTCGGGTGATTGAATCATGATTTTGATGTAAGTTACGGCTGTGTTTGATAATTTAATTTAATATTTATGAAATTAAAATTAATTTAATTTATTTAATAATTATAAATGATATCATTTAAAAATTTAAATGGCACTTAAAATATAAGTTAAAAATTAAAAAAAAATTAAATGATAAAAAACTTACTTAATTCTTATTAAATTTATAAATATCTGTACATAAATATCAACATATACTATTATAACCTTACAATTGCCGCATCACTAGCACCATCATCACTACTGCCACTACCTCCACCCCTCACCACTATCCCGCAACCACCAACTTCATCACCATTGTTATTATTATCATAAGGATCACTATCATTCCACCACCACAATAACCACTATCATTATACCACTGCCGCCGCCCCTATTTTTATCTTCACTACATTATTATTATTGGCATTATAAGCACTATTATTGCCTCCACCACCACTAACTCACTATCACAATATAAAATTTAAAAATAATAAGTTTTAAAATTAATATTATACATATCAAATAACTTATTTTAAGTTCAACACTTAAATTTTTATCAAATAGTTTTTTATCTTAAAAAATTCAATATTCAGTTTTCATTATCAAACAACCTTTTACTTACAAAATTTAGCATTCAATTTTCAGTATTTAATATTTTATTTTTTATTTTTTATTTTCAGTTTTCGGTTTTATCAAATACCACCTAACTAACCTATTATTAATTATGAAAATTAATGATTGATAATAATATAAAGGATAAAATCATTTATAATCCTTAAAGTATGTACTTTTGTCATTTTGGTCTTTCAAGTTTCAATTTTGTTAATTTCAACTTTAAAGTTTTTAATTTGAATTAATTTGATCCAATTTTAAATAGACGGTCTAAATCATTAACATAATGGTAATAAAATATACACACACCTTAAATTATATGTTTTGTGTCACTTTAGTTTCTATAGCTTTTAGTTTTGTCAATTTGATCCTGAAATATTGATGAAAAGAACTAAAACATAACATTATAATATTGAAGGACGAAATTGACAAAATCGATATTTTAGGAACTAAAATGACATAAAACATATATTATAAAGACTCTGTGTATTTTATTACCATTCCGTTAACGATTTAAACAGTCTCTTGGAATTAGATCAATTTGATTCAAACAGTCTCTTAGAATTAGATCAATTTGATTCAAATTGACAATTTTAAAGACAAAAATGACAAAATTAAATTTGAAGCATTAAAATAACAAATAGCACATACTTTAAAGACTAAAGCTGCCTTTTATCCTAATCCTAATATAAATGTGAGTCATTTTCATTTTGCTATGCTAGAAAATTGGCCTTAACGGATCAGCAATGCAATACAGATAAATTTGTGGATTTTATTTATTTATTTTTTGTGTGGATTTTCCTATCTAATATCTTTTTCAAACAGACTTCTCTCCGAATGGAGAGTGCTATTTGGGCTTGTAAAGTTCATCATATGTCTCATTTTGATGATTTGAACTGTTGTAAGTCATAGTATTTAAATCACTTATAAAAAAATTAAACCGCTCCAATAACTGTAGCCGTGCTATTTTATGGCATTTATTTGCACACAAAGAATAAATAAATAAATAAAATAAAAATAAAAAGAATAATAAATATTATTTAAAAACTAAACCATATATTTTTCAAGAAACAAATGCGACGCAACTATAATTATCTGATTAATCTTATTTTTTTTAAGATAATATACATGTTGTGATCTAAAATATGAATATATCAAATTATCAATTTGAGACCCGAGATGCGAGCTGAAGAATCTTCTCCATTTTGTTTCCAATGGTTGTGTGGCAAACAATTAAGTGCTTATTTAGAAAATGCCTAAAAAAGCAATACTCCAAAAAGCCATAAGTAGTTCACTTGTGGGATTGGGAAGAGAAGAAATAAGCAAAATGCTCTTTCGTAAAATTACCTAATTACCCTCATGGGTAAAATGGGAAAATGCGAATTCTTTCCCATGGTTATAAAATTTTTCAATATGAAAAAAAAAAACATATACGCAATTGTCAAAAACCTAATAAAATAAAAATAAAATAAAATAACAAATAAGCAAATAAACAATAAAATACGCAATCCTCAAACAAGGCGTAAGTAAAGTGGTGGTTGTATTAGAACTTTTTGTGGTGTATCTTATTTTATCTATATATTAGCGATTGACACATAAACTGCGTGCATAATTAAAATCAATAAAAATTAAATTAAATTTTTACTATATATGGTAGGTCATGCAAGTGGTAAAAGTTTTATTTATTAATTCAAAATTTAAATTTTTTATTTATTAATTCAAAATTTTAAGGTTCGAGTCGTACTTTTGATAATTATCTAATTTTTTTTTTCTATTATATATATATATATATATTTCAAATAGAAAAATAAGGACATGTGACATAAAGAGTAGTTACCAAAGTTTGGACACTAAGTTGTTCGCTTTTAATAATAATATAGATAGATAAATCTTTTCATCTTACTTGAAAAAAAAAAAAAAAAACAAACAAAAACAAACAAACAACAACAACAACAACAAGAAGGCGTAAGTAAGGTGGTATTTATCTACGTTACGACGAGGCGTGAGGAAGGCGTTATCTATCTACACTATTTACATAAACAAATGTAGTATCTTTTAAAATGCTCCAAAAATCTATTTCTAAATTCTCATAATTTTAATACAATTTGTTTATAAAATAAAATGATGATAAACTATTTGAATTGCACTTGAACAAATATAACAAATGATAACTTTAATCATTATATACCAACAAAAAAATTATGGAAAATGCCTGAGGCCTCGAATCTGAGGCCTCGAATTTGCCTCGAATCCCATTTTTTTTTTTCTTTTCTTTTAATTTAAGACAGTTAGTTTGTTTTTTTTTTTTCTCTTCTCTTTTGGCAAGGGTAATTTATGTATAAGGATGTGCTAAAAAATTAAACATTCTGCAAGTGAGTTGGGTTAGACTGATTGGATGATAAAATTGACTGATTAATTTTTAAAATTTTATTTTATTTTATTTATTGGGCTGTGTTATTTTATTTTATTTTTTTTAAAAGGTAGTCATATGTAAGGGTGTGTCAAAAAATTAGACATTTCACACCAACTCATCGTACAAAATTATATGGAATTAATAAATTTTAACCAGCAGTGATCAATCAATTAGGTTGGACTGGTTGAGTGATAAAATTGACTGATCAATTTGTTAATTTTATATAATTTTATACGATGAATTGGTACGAAATATCTAATTTTTTTGATACATTTCTACACAACCACCCAAAAAAACAAAATAAATAATAAAAATAACACCCAAAGTAAAAAAAAAAGAAAAAAAAAAGCATTTTCGAGGCAAATTCGAGGCCTCTATCACGACTGAAAAATTATATACACTACCCAACGAACAAAAAGTCGAATCCAACTAAAGTCATGGATATTGAATTAAATCGTATGGACTCAAATTGATACTATAATCTAGCAAATCAACTAATAATAATAGAGAGAGATCGACAATTATATAGTACCTTCCTACCATTTTTGTATTCTATTCATTAATTTCATATATCAAATGAAAATATTACTCGTCTTAATCCTTTAATAAAATAAGCACCAAGAAAACAAATTTGATAAGAAATTTGTTTTAAATTTTATTATTTAAAAAATAAAAATTTCAAAGAGAAACTAATTGAAATGAGAGATGAGATTGAATAAATATTATAACCAATAGCAACCTCTTATATATATATATATATATATATATAAAGAAAAAAATTGACATAGTAATGATCTAATGTAAATTATTTTAAACAATTAAAACAAAGAACATCAAATCATTACCTTAAATAAATATAGTGATGAACGATACTTTTGTTGGATTTTTGTGCCGCATCTTCCAATACAACCACCGTCAGCCAAAAAAAAAAAAAAAATTATCTCTACCAATTGATAGACAATAACCAATAAAAAAAAAAGTATGCTGAGAATATCCAGAATTTAAAAGGAGACAAAAATTTATAGGTAAGGACATTTTAGAAGATAAAAAATTAAAAGTAAAAAAAGAATAACACGTGATGGATAAGGACATTTTAGATAAAAAAGTTATAGATAAAGACATTTTAGATGTAGAAATGTTTCGGATAAATATAGATTAATAAATTATATTTTTATCTAAATTTTTTTATTTTAATTTTTTTAAATTAATTATTTAATCTTTATCTTTATTTGTAAATCATGTAATTAATTTTTTAAAATTATTTATAATTTTTTATATGTTCATCTATGGGGAGAAACTTTAAAATTCAAATATTTATCTACAAGTCATGAAATTAATTTTTTTAAATTAATTATTTAATTTTTATCTTTATATGTAGACCATGAATTTAATTTTCATAAATTATTTATCAGTTTTTATATGTTCATCTATAAGGAGAAATTTTAAAATTCCAATCTTTATCCATAAGACATAGAATTAATTTTCATTTTAATTATTCAAATAGTTTGAAAATGAAGGAAATGGAAAATATGAAAGATAATCACACAAAGTTGTGAAAGAGAGAGTTTTAAAATTATAAAAATTTAATAATAGACTTTTGAAATTTTTTTTGAGAGAAAACGACATTTGCGCATATATATGCATTAATGTGGTGTATGTTGAAAAATAAATAAAATGCCTTGACGCATATTATGGTACAATAACTATTTTTATTTCACCATCTTTATTGAATGCTGACAACCTTTTGATAGAGACTATTGATCTGGAATGGTAACAGCATATACACGCCCAATAGGTCTCTGTTCCACCTGCTCACCCCTCGGAACATAAGACTGTTAAGTTGACTGAGCTGAAGAGGCTCCTTGAGTGGCCCTCGAGGCCTGTATCGACTGAGTAGGCTACTGGCTCTGTGTCTACCTCGAACCAGATGCACCAGGTGTGCCACCTGTCTGAGGGGAAAACCTCCTCAAGTGCCTCAACTGTCCACACTAATAACAGGAAGGCAGCTGCCCTCTCCCTTGACTCTGGCTCTGTGAACGAGCCATAAACGGTGCAGACTGTTGCCCTTCTTCTCTCTGCTGGCAAACTAGAGACTTGTGGCCCATCTAGCCACACTTAAAGCAAGTGATCCCATCCTGACTTCCTCTCCCTAAATCGAAATTCGGAACAGGAAATGTGGATCTAAACTGTGCTGTTTCAGACTGCTGTGGTAGTGGAACCCATTTGCCTCTTGTTGTCCATCCTCTCTCCTTAAACCTCCTAACTCCTCTGCCTGGAGCCCCTCATCTTCTCATCCTCAGTCTGAATCACAGTCTCTAAATGAGCCACTGTCTCCACAAGACGACTGTAATCCCTAATCATAAACCCGGCCACCTTGAATAGGAGCCTGTAGCTTACTTTTCGTGCTCCTCGGAGGGGTTGTGATGACCCAAAATTTATTTTTTTTTTAAAATAGTCAGTGCAGAATTTAAAATTTTAGTTTTGAGTGTTCGGACCATGATTTGAGAAAATAGAAAATAGTAAAAACAAAAAAAAAGAAGAAAAGAAAAGATGAGATGTTACAGTCAAGGAATTTTGGGGGGAAAGAGAAAGCAAAGAGAGGGTGGAATATACATGATGATGTTTTCGATGGCAGAAGATTTTTTGATTTTTTGATGGTGGAGAATGATTTATTTAAGAAAGAGATTGAGGGGGAGTGAATGATAAAATAAAGAGGAGGTGCTGGAGTGCAGTTCAAAAGGTGCTTGGCCTTTCTCAACTGCAGACCATGGATGGCCTATCTTTGACTGCACAGTTGAAGGATTAAAAGCTGCTCTACTATTATCAAAACTGCCATCAGACATTGTTGATGAACCACTAGATGCAAAACGGTTATACGATGCTGTAAATGTCATTCTTTCTCTACAGAATAGCGATGGTGGTTTTGCAACGTATAAACTCACAAGATCCTATAGTTGGTTGGAGCTGCTCAACCCTACCGAAACTTTTGGCGATATTGTTATTGATTATCCTTATGTGGAATGTACCTCAGCAGCAATTCAAGCTTTGACATCATTTAAGAAATTATACCCCGGGCATCAGAGAGAGGATATAGAAAAGTGTATTGAAAGAGCTGCTATATTCATTGAAAAGATACATTCACCAAATGGATCATGGTATGGCTCTTGGGGAGTTTGCTTTACCTATGGCGCATGGTTTAGGATAAAAGGGTTGGTCGCTGCTGGAAAGAACTACCATAACAGTTTGAGCATTCGTAAGGCTTGTGATTTTCTATTGTCTAGACAGATTGTTTCTGGTGGTTGGGGAGAGAGTTACCTTTCATGTTAGGACAAGGTGTATTTGAATCTTGAGGGCAACAGGTCTCATGTAGTCCATACTGGGTGGGCTATGATGGCTCTCATTGATGCTGGCTAGGCCGAAAGAGACCCAACACCATAGCATCATGCAACAAAAGTATTAATAAATTCTCAAATGGAGAATGGAGATTTCCCGTAGGAGGAAATCACTGGGGTATTCAACAAAAACTACATGATAACTAACGCAGCTGTAGACACCCCATTTTTGACCGACCTTAAGACTCAGACGTCACCGATTGAGCGCTCGGTGATGGTGCATATTGTGCTCGTTCAGAGGTTTCAGAGTCTCGGCTGCGAGCCTTGCCTCCGGACTTTCGGACTCTTTCATACTTTGCCTCGGTTTGCGAACCAAGCTCTGTTTTCTCTGTTTTCTCTTCCCGAAGGGAGGGAGAGGTCTCGTAGATCATCTCTCAGTGGCCGTAGGCTACATTTCGTGGTCGTAGGCCATTTTGCCCGTTTGGAGTCCGGTTTTTGATTTTTCGGAGCCGTTGGCCGTGTGCCTCGGTTCGGGACCGCTTAACCACCTTCGTTTGCTCTGATTTTTGGCATGCATCTTATTTGCTCCCTTTTGAGGGACACTGTGGCTCGAGAGACCAACTTCGTGGTTGAACACCACTTTCGGTGCCTAACAGTCAGTTTTCGGGGCCTCGGGCTACGCGTTTCGGCCCCCGAACCTTCATTTTGCATCGGTTTGGGCTCATTTTTGGTGGAGATCTTGTTTTCACTGCTAAGAAGGTCGTAGAAGGGTGGGAGGCCAGTAATTGTTCTGACAACCAGTTTTATTCGTCCATCGCCCTCCGTCGCCCGTTTTTCTCACTTGAAAGCCAATGTTGACCACCCTAAGGCCACTTTTTCCAGCCCTAAACCATATATTTGTGTTGTACACACCTGGGAGGCCACCAATATCACATGGCCAGCCAGTAATTGTGTGTGACCCTTTTGAACCCCTCATAAAAGTGGCATTTTCTCTCTCTTGGTTCATTCTCTCCAGTTTTTGACCACATGGTTGTGTTGTGCACACATGAGAGGCCCTCTTTTTGGCATGGCCGGCCATTAATCTTCATTGACCCTTTTGACCCTTGGCCGACCGGCCATGGGGAAGGCCGACCGGCCACCTAAACCCTAGGAAATCGGCCGGCCATGATCCTCTCTCCAGGTACTTTACCGAAATGCCCTCTGTTTCCCCCCAGATTTTGTATCCGGGGGGGCCAACTTTTGGGGAAAAACTTGAATTCCATTCCCTCCCTTTTTTCCCCCCTCTTTTGCCTATATATCCAGGCCCTCCAGCTCCCATTTGGAGGGTTAGAAATTTTGGTTTAGAGCTCCTACATTGTATCTCTCTCTCTACACTCCAACCCTCAAAACCTCCCAAACCCTACACCATTTCTACACCACCACCTAGCACCACACCACCACCGTCCATTCCAGCCACTTGGAGCTGTTTTCCAGAGCTAAGGAGCCACCAAACTTGGTCCAAGAGTTGTCAAAGATTTGGTCTTCAAGGGTAAGTCTTTTCCTCCCTCTTTCTTGCCCTATTTTGCTCAATATATTAGCCATACTTGCTTGCATATTTGGGCTCCGACCCTAACTGAAAATAGCATTATTTTGAGGTCTTTTTCATGTTTGTTTAAGGGCCTCTCCCTATTTTAGGCTTCCTTTTTGCACTTGCTTCTTTACCTCTCTTGTATGCCTCTTTCTTGCATAGTATTTTAGGCCTATTTTTAAACTGTTTTGAGCTTGGTTATAAACTGTAAAGTGGCTTATTTTAAGCCCTTATTCAACATTGTTGAAGGGATCTTCACTTTTTGAGGCTTCCTTTTGTCACTTGTCTCTTTATCCCCCTTTTGGCCTTATTTTTGCATGTTTTGTTAGCCCTGGTGCTTGTATTTTTGGGCTCTGGTCCAAACTATAAATAGCCTTATTTTGATCCCCTCTTCATGTTTGATCAAGGGACCTTTACTGTTTGAAGCTCCCTTTTTTCTCTTTGTGTTTAAACCTCTTTTTAGGCCTTATTTTGCATAGTATTTTAAGCTTGCATGTGCACTGTTTTGGGTTTGGTCACTAACTGTAAAATACCATGTTTTGGGCCCCTCTTCAACTTTGTTGAAGGGCCCTCCTATTTTTGAGGCCAACAACCATCACTTGCCTCTTTGTCTCCCTTTTGGCTCATTTCTTGCACAATGTTTTAGGCCTGTTTGTGTTTAGATCCGTGGCTTGTTGTAAACTGTAAAGTGCTTCATTTTGAGCCCCTATTCAACTTTGTTTAAGGGATCTTGGCCATTTAGTGCCAGAAGCTGCTACTTGCTTCATTACCTCTCTTACGGGGCCATTTTTGCATGCTAGCTTAGTCCTATTTGTGTCCATTTTTTGGCCTTACTTAAAACTGTAAATATGTTTGTTTTGGGACTGTCTTGATTCTGTCTTCATACTTCATGTTCAAATAATGCATGCTTTGCATAGCTATAGGTCATTTCATGTACCTAATTTCATGTTTCGGGTCTCATTCTATGCATCGGGTGCCATATTGCCATGTTTCGGGGCTGTTTAGCATCATATTCCAGCGCTGAAATTTACATATTTGCATACCATATTTCACGCCTTGCCATGCCTAGTTAGAGTGGCATTTGTGCCTTAGGTTCGGTCCTCGGTTTGCGTGCACGTGTGCACACATCTCGAGTGTCTCATTTTCATCTAATGGCCTCCTATTTGAGTGTGGCTGAGGTCCACTCACGTTGGTGTAAGCCCATATTGCATTGTGTATGCCATTTCATTTCATAGCATTGTGTATGCTAGGCCATATGTTAGTGCATTGTGTATGCCATGTTATCTCGTGCATCGTGTATGCCATCTCATAGCATTGTGCATGCTAGGTTGTATATTAGTTGCATTCATGCATGTCATGCATATTGCATTGTGCTTGGGATAGGAATTAGCCCAAGCACGGGAAACGAGGGGCGTTTCGTACTCCGAGTGACGGAACGTGTCTCAATTCCTGGTCACCGACACTCTGGATTATCCATGATGGAGTCTAGGCCCTGTTGTGTTTTCATGTGCATTCATTCCATATTGAGTCATGCAATTCGACTCCCCGACCATCATGCATCGAGATGTGTGATTGGTGGCACGAGGATCGAGGACTACACTCCCTGAAGAGTAGTCATGCATACATATGTGAAAATACTTTGCCATGCCCCTTTGTTGCTCTCTATTGCAGCAAATCAGAAATCGACAGCCTTCCGGAGCTTGGCACGCATCCCAAGAACAATTGCAAACAGAGGCTAATTGGGGCATCGCAGTGGATTTCCGCACAAGGCAACTCAAGCATGCATCATCCATCATCCGGAGCAGAGTTGAGGCAATCCCTAGCTTGCATGTTAGTTTACAGCTTACCTAGTTTAATTTATTAATTAATTAGGATTTTGTAATTATTTGGACTGTAATATTTATTCGGGACTGTATATTATTTATTCGGACCCTCTGCGCGAGGGCAATGTTGTAATAAGTGTGCGTGTGTGTGATGTATGTTTTCCAACCCCACGTCTTTCTCCCTTTTATTTACCAGCTTATGATGGTTAGATTAGGGCATGTTTCAATTTGCATACAGTATGATAGCATGTTTGCATTCATTCATCTGTTTTGCATGCACCGGGCTCGGCGCATCATACTAACTGCATTGTATTTTCAATTTCAAGTTGAATACATGTTAGCTGTAGCATTTCATATGCCATGTTTAAAATAGCCGAGCCTATCTTAGTTGCATTTTACATGTGTTGCATTAGGCATTTCTGTATAGTTAGGATCATGCATGGATTTCTAACCTAGCTTCTGTTTTGGCTTGGAGTACTCGGTAAGTTTTACGCTTTAGCATCCTTGCATGCGTGTGAGTGAATGCCATGATAGCATGCTTACCATGAGGTTATGTGCTTATGTGATATAAACTGCCTGAATGCCTGTGGGTGAAGGTTGGGTTATTTAAATTGGAACAATTCATCAAATGTGTGTTTTAAGCCCACTAGATAGTGGCAAAATCATGTTTTCTAAGCCCACCTGAGGGTGGCAAATCCACGTCTTAACCTACTTGCGAGTAGCACCATCAAACCATTTTCAAACAAACAAACATGAAATGTTTTGTTCCAATTCAGGCGATCCAGTCTATACTTGTATGCTGTGCGCATCACATAGTAAATCTAGGCTAATAACCGGAATAAGAACGCATAATGTTTTCAAAAATAGATATCATGGTTAGTAGAGGCCGATCTTTGATCGGGCGAGCGGGGGTGCTCACGAAGTGACCTTCCCCAATCATACCCAAGTTCCCGAGCCGAGGCAACTTTGGTGATGACGGACACGTGGCCTTAGGCAACGAGTCAGGGTTTCCTAAATTTCCCCAAAATAAAATATTTAGGTGGCGACTCTGTATCTGGCAAAGCAGTCCATGTTTGACACTTCTTTCAAAAATCTGTTTTCTCAAAACGATTTGCCGGATTTGGACTCTTTGGTTCAGATTTAGAACCGTGACAAATTTAGAGTCCTGAACTGTAGTGAGCCCAATATCGAACGGAACGGGGGACTCGTTCCTCCCGGGAGCGTTCGGGGACGTCTACAGCAGCATATAGAAACATATTCCCAATTTGGGCTTTGGGAGAGTATCGATGTAGGGTACTTCAGGCCTTCAGAAAAACTATAGTGAAGTAATCTCTTCCCATTCAATGATTTTACAGCTAAAAGTTTTGGAATTTTATCAGAAAATAGAACCAGTGCCTTCTGCTTGCTTGGTCACGCCTGTGATTAAGTTATTCGCGCCCATGATGTGTAGTTTGCACTCATGATGGTCTAGACTATAAATATAACCTCAGTCTGAGAGAAAAAGAAAAAAAAAATCTGTTTTGATCACTTTCCTTTTCTCTCTCTTCTATGTTCGCCATTTGAGAGCATCCAAGCCTTTCCAACCTTGTTATCATCTAGTTTTAGTACAAATTCACCCTTAGTTCTTGAGGCCAAAAGCTAGAGCACGCTAAGGACAACGTTTTGATCATACTAGATCGCATTTTCGTACCACCAAGTTTTGGGTGTTCTTCTATTCTCTTCTAGCTTGAGATAGGGATTTTTCCTAGATTTCTTTATGCACTTTTACTTGATTATATGGAGTTTAGAGTTGTAAATAATTTAATTAGAATTTTTGAAAAATTTGTGATTTATTTGCTTAAAAGGGAAATTTTGAGAAAAATAAAGAGTTGATGTCCAAATTGCGAAAGTGTAAACTTGGAATATGTTTGTAAGGTTATGAAAGAGCTATGTTTTAAATTTGAACAAAAACGGACTTCGACTCGATTGGTTTTGAAAGTTTTACTGGTTTGTGACCAAAAGAGCATTTTTAAAGAAAACAAAGGAATTACATTTAATTTTGGGAGCTTTTGATCAAAATAGGATGTCATAGTTGAATAATGCTTAGAGAATGAGTTTGGAAAGAAAATGATATTTTTTTTTTGGGCATTGACGATATTATTTTGCTTAATGTATCTGTTGGAATAAAACTGACACGATTAGAAATTGACCTTGAGAGGTTACCAGACGTGATTGTGATATGAATACTAGTGTAATTGTTCATATTTGATGAGGTGTGGAATAGATTGTATTTATCAGAATTTTTATGGAATTTAATTGTTTAAATATCCGTTTAGAAATATCTGTTTTGGACTATCAGTGGAGGATAGCCATGATTGTTGTAGAAATGCATGAGACTTAGGTAAATTGAACCACATTTCCTCACTTGTTGCATTGGACATTGCATTACATTTGTTTCAATGGAAATGTATCTGTTGTTTAGAAATGTTTTGGAAATGTATTTGTTTGCGAAAAGATAAATAATTGGTGAATCTGGGTAGGGGGTGTAGAACCGCGCGGTTAGGTGTTGAGCCTTCTAGTTTACTGGTAAAAATGATAGTGGTAGTGCATTAGGGCCTACTTGCAGACACTCACCTAGAGATTCACAGAGCTTGTATTCATGTAACAGATATGGTTTAAAATAGAAATGGTTTTATATTTGTTGTTGCATCTCAACATTGCATGCTTTATAAAAAGAGAGATAAATTGTTTTATCATGAGCATGGCATAAGCATTCTCTTCTTTAGTCTTGTCATTGTTCATATGTTGTGTAATATATCTTTACTGGGCTATGGCTCACCCTATAAGGAAAACCATTTCAGGTATAGGTGCTATGTCTCCGCCAAGGCATTGACTTGGGAGGACTCGGAGCTGAGGCTTCATTTTTGTTTTATTGTTATTTGTTGAATGTAAGCCCAAGGCTGTATTTATTTTGAGTTGAAACTTCATTTTGTGTAACCAAGAATATTCTTGGATAAATTTGTAAGCTTGTAGGGCACTTATTATCTGTTTTGGCTTCCATCTCATACTTGTTGTAAAATGCATGTTTGGGATTAGAACTGGGGCATTGAGATGTGAACAACATGTATTTGGAATTTGGGATTTAATGGAAATGGGTGTATGGATTAGTAAGCTATATATATGTGTTTGTCTATCAGGTGGGTTTTGTTATCTAAATAGATATATCATGCCCAATTTTCGGGGCGTTACAAGGGTTTAGTCTCCTCGGATACGATAGCCCTACAGTTTGGACTCCCGTGATTCTGAATCTGGTTTCACAAGTGCAATGTGAAAATAGAAAAAACACAAATGAGAGTCCAAATTCGAAAAATCTCTGGAAAATTGATTTATAATAAGAAATTCCAAAATTGGACTGTATTGCCAGATTTTAGAGTGGCCACCTAAATATTTTTGAAAAATTTAGGAAACTCGTGACTCGTGCCAAAGGCCACTTGTCCGTCATAACCAAAGTGTTTTGGCTCGGGAACTTAGATATTAGAGGGAAAGGTCATGAATTGTGCATCCCCTTCATTCGATCAAAGATCGGCATCTACTAATCATGATGTGATTTTTTATCAACACTATATGCTTTTGTTCCAATTATTATGCTAACATTACTGTGTGAGTCACACAAGTATAGACTATTTCTCTCATTTTGAAATACTTTGATTTCATATTTGTTTGAAAAGAATTTTGAATATGTTCTACTTGAAAAGGTAAGCTCATATGTACATTAATCAAATTCATTCCAACTTAAGCGAAATAGCCGTCATCCACCGGCATTCAAACAATTATTCCAAATAATCACTTAGCCTCATGGTAATAAGCTTGATATGGCAACATAAACACTCATGCAATATGCTAAAGCAAAAATGCTCACCCAGTACTCAACCGAGGCAAGCCAAAGAGAAGAAAATAATTTTAAAAAAATGCATGTTCCTAATATGCAAATGACTAATGCAACACATACAAGATGCAACTATGGGATTCAGCTTCTTAGCATGACATATGGATCAATTCAAGGCATACGGCAGTGCATGTATTCAAGCAAGAGATAATCCATGTTTATTATGTATGATGAGCCAAATCCCAATGGATGCGAAAATGAATGCAAGTCATGGTAATGATATGAAACCAAAAATATGGTATAACATGCACCCATCGTAAGCAAGTAAATAAAAGGGAGAAAAAATGGGGGTTGGAATTAGGGGTGGGCAACGGTTTATCCGGCCCGCACAACCCACCCAAACCGACCTTACCCGCATAGATCCGAACCTACCCGCATGCATAAATAAGGCGGGTGCGGGTCTATTTTTTCATACAAAATCGGGTTCAGGTCACACCTGACCCTACCGGTGCAAATCCGCAACCCGCGCAAATCCGCAACCCGCCCGCAGATTATGTTTAAAATTAAAATAAAAAACTCTCTCACACGAATTCATTTTTTGGTCCTCATTTCTCTCTCTACCTAGCTGTTTCTCTCTCTTTCTCTCATCTGGGCTTGTCTTTCTCTCTCACACACACATCTCGCCTGCCTCTTTCTTCCCTCCTCCTCATCGTCGTCACCACCACTATCTTTCACTCCTTGCTCGTCGTCTCTTTCATCTCCTCCCCATCGCTATCTCTCTCCTCTTCGTCGTCTCTCATAAATCAACCTTACTCCATCATCGTCTCCCCATCGCCGTCGTCTCTCCATCCCCTTCTCTTCTCCCTGCCAAATTTGGAAGATCTACTGCCAAAAAAAAAAAAAAAAAAAATCATTGCACGAAGGTACCAGACCTAGAATCCTTCTCCTTCATTTATTTATGGTTTGTTTTGCTAGTTGTGTTGTGGGTTTGCAAACTTTTTTCTTTTGGTTGTGTTGTGGGTTTGTAACTTTTTGCTTTGTTTATTTAATAAAAGAAAATGCTTTTGGTTGTGTTGTGTTGTGGGTTTGCAGATTTGTTGTGAGTTTTAACATTTTGTTTTGTTTATTTAATAAAAGAAAATGCTTTTGATTGTGTTGTGTTGTGGGTTTGCAGACTTGTTGTGAGTTTGTAACATTTTGTTTTGTTTATTTAATAAAAGAAAATGTTTTCATTGTTGTATCATAATAATAATAAAGCTAGGTTGAATAATAATAATAATAATAAAATTATTTGTAAATCACAAAATAAGGGTGTGTTTGAATGGGTTGAATCATAATAATAAAGTCTAATTTTTGTCCTATATAGAACCTTCAACTGCAGTCGAAGCACAAAAAAAAAAAAATTCAAAAAAAAAAATAATCTAATTTACAAACCGCTTACACAACCGCATGACCCACTCATTCGATTCGCAACCTGCACTGCGGGCGACGCGGTTCCATTTTTTCCCAACCCGCATCCTATCAGGCGAGTCCAACCCGTCATCCGAACTGCACGGAACCGATCTGTGAACACCTTTAGTTTGAAGACATACACAATATTACAAGTGTTACAAATTTACTTTCGCACAAGAGGGTTCGAAAAAATGTCCTAATTAACTAATTATTACAACACAAAATGAATGAATTGAATTAACTAGCTATTACAAATTCAAATGAAGCTAACTAATTAATTACAACATAATAATATTAAAGCACTAAGGAAATAGAACGGGAGGCGAGGAGCCACATGTGCGCAACCAAGAATATCCTCCCAGAAACCTCTCTGTTTACTGCCAGAAGCTGTTCTGTTTGTAGTTAGAAAAATTGTTCTTGGCCTCAGATTTTGCTCTATTCTGCTGTAAAAATGCCACTGCCTGTACAAAATAAGGTAGCCGGCCGGCCTTGGAGTGTGGTCGACCAGACATAATGGTGGCTGGCCGGCCACTATTTTTAGGGATTACCCTGCTGCAACAGAGCAAAAACAGAGTGTTTCCAGGAGATGTTTCTTCACTTTGCCTTTCTCTATCATGAAGGTGATCAATAGAGGACTAGATTCAGTTCACAAATCATCAATTTTCACACATTTGTTGCATGATGATCTTAGAACCGATAGGACAAAAGCTCAATAAAATGAAATGAAAGACCAACAACACCTCCTCCCTATCATAGAGTTACCTCAAGGGAAGGGGTTGTGACGCCCCAAAAATCGCGAACTTCAGAGAATATATTATCAATTAAATACAAGGTTGATCTAAGGTTAGGAGTCTAGGAAACGACACTAATTAGTCCTATGGCCAATAACTAAGTAAGATCCCAGATCGCCAGAGGAGTCAAGTTAGCCTCCCTTCTAAGTCCAGCTTTCTTAAGTAGCGCACTACCCTTTTGACAGATCTTAAAAGGTATTGACACAAGGTCTCATAAGCAACGCAGAGATAGGCATAGGATTACAAAGTAAATAATAATTACAGCGTCCCAAATTTTAAATTTACAAAACGAGTTCCATTACTATTACAATCCAAAAAGAATAAATAAAAGCACAGTTAGACTAATGAGCGAAATGGTTCCAAACTTTCTCTAAGGAAAACCTAAGTCTTCAAATGTCTTTGACTCTTCGTTGGCTTCGTATGTTTCTTCGATACCTGGCATGAAACACCATGAGCTTTGAATGTCCAGTAAACGCACACACACTCCATCTATTTTTCCCAATCCAATACACCATCACAATTATAACAAGCAAGTAATGAAGCATGATAATCATTCATCCAATAATAAAGGATTACAAGGTTAGATGTTAGAAATCTAGAAATCCCCCAAAGAGACTTCATCCTCTCAACCACAAGAATCGAACGCGGATTATTCGGTATGCCCCCTCTTTTGTTGCTTTGTTACAGAACTAACCTCGGATGCCTACCAACGGTTGTATACCGCGTAGCGCCAACCGTAGGGCCTCAAAAGAGACGGTAATAATGGGCCTTGCCCAAATCCCTCCTTACACCAAATACCTAGGATCCGAATACAACCGCTACGTTCAAGGGTTCCGAAAACCACTTGCGCAAGATTTTAACTTCCAAATAAGGAATGCATCTCGTCAACCAATCAATATCTTAGTAATCTTGTCCAAAACTTCGCAACCCATTACCACCCATTAAGTTTCCCGTTTGAGTTAGATAATTTAAGTTAGAGTTAGGACATGCTCTTGAAACAACATCTATAGCACAAGTTTGAACAACTAAATAGTACAAATAGAAGGAAATAAGGTTACAACACATGAGATTCACATATGAAGATAGGCACAAGTAACTCTAGGCATATTCAAGTAGTTAAGGGAATAAATTCGCACATGAATATAATTTCCAGATTTGCATAAGTGTGAGCACCATCGAAGGATTAAAATAAAAAAAATAAACCTATGACATGTGAAATATCATATCAAGACATGATCATAAATTAATAGGCATATTCATGAACACAAGAGCACAAAACACTAATGAAAACAGAATTTCCAGATTCAGTACTACCTAAAGATTATTCTCAAAAGGGCTATTTTAGATTTTTTTAGAGCCCAGCCTTCCTATGGTTCGTAGGGAATTTTATCTAGTTTTCAAAACATTTTTTGGAAATGGAATAGCTTTTCCAGATTTGTAGTTATTTCAGAAATACTCCAACTCTGTCCATATTCGTGACCGTTACGAAAATCAGATTTTCTCACAAACCGCTCACTCGTTTTCAATCAAACCAATTTTCCTTGAAAGGTAACTCCTTAAGTAAGATTTTGACATAAAATGGGGGTCCAGAATATTTTTATACATTTTTCTACAATTTTCGTATGGTGGCTGTAAAATAGATTTTTCTGGCACAATTCTTGAAAATAGAAAGTTGGTGAGAAAAGAGGCCAGCTAGGGAAAATTTTCCACTTATCTTGTGATGAAAACATGCTAAATAATATGTATTAAACTCAGAAATTTAAGGTGAAGGTGTGCCTTTGAAAATTTTGAGAGATTAATAGGGAAAAATGTAGTCTTATACCGATTAAGAAAAATAGAAGAAGGGTAGAATCAAGGCTCAACTCCGTTCATTTTTGACACAAGAATACCATTATAACACGTCTGAAAATACCATTTTAAACTTCTAATAACATGTATTTGAAAAAAGAAAATGGAAGAGAGAGTTGTGTTGTGGCTTACTTGAGGGTTGTTGGAATTGCTAGCAAACTTTTTCTTCCTTTCCTCTCTTCTACCAAGCTTACCTCCTTCATTTCTTCTCTCTCAGCTGAATATAGTGTATATAAGTGTTGTTCTTGTATGTAAAATTCTAAGGAAGGGGTTGTTTATATAATGAATTTGGTGCAAAAGGTCCTAAATGCCCCTTGGTTGGAATTGGATTGGATAGTTTGGATTTAGTTTGAATTCAATGGAATAGTGGAGGATTAAAGGTCTTAATTAGGTTCCTAAAAATGATCTAGTTAGGGTTTTCCTCCTAATCAAACCAACCTAGTTGCATAGATACATATAATATAAGTTTGTACCAAGTCAAAGATTTTTCTTCCTTTAATCATGGAAAATTGTCTCATAGTACATTCATTACACCTACAATGGTGATGGCTAGCCATATGATGGTGAATTGATGGACTTGTTTTATATTTTTTTTGTGTATAATTGTTGGAATTTGTAAAATAAAATGTTTTAAAAAAACGATTTTAAGATACAAGTATATATATAAATATATAATGGTACTTGTTTGGGGTCAATTTGTGATTTAATAAAAATGTGAGGGCTTGGGCTCAATTAAAATATCTATTTCAAGTGTAGAGTTAATAAATTAGTGTTAGGAAAAATAATTTGGTTTGTATTATCTTGCTTTGAATTCAAAGGTAAATAACCGAACGAAAACTGTGAAAATCAGAAGTTAAGGTTTAGAGCGGTTAATCTAAAATTTGAAAGTTGAATAATTAATATTAGAGTGTTAGAAATGATTTTTAAGCTTCCAGGTCGATTAGGGTTTGTATGGGTTCGTCCGTGATGCGTTTTCGGTTTTAGGGTTTAATTTGCAAATAATCAACGAATTAAGGGCTTTATTATAATAACTCAAAATTTAGGGACATAATAAGGTTTACAAAAGTTAGGGGTCTCACAGGGGTAGACAGTGCTTCTTGAATCATTGAACATCACTACAGAGTATGTAATGAGTCAATAGGCAATGGGTTCAATATAACGTCCGATTGAACCCAACTCAATTTTATTACCTTTTTTTACCTCTTTTACTCCAATTTTATTAGCGTTTTTTACATTACCTTTCTATTTCTTATCTTTTATTCTTTTTTGTCCAAAAGTGATAATTACGTCCACTAAGTCCAAAAGCAATAAAGAGTTAGCCCGAGAAATGAGCCTTTTCAAGCCCTTTTCTACGGAGGAAATTATAAAAGAAGAGTCAAACTCATTTACAACCAATAATGGATTCTCAGTCAAACCCAAAATGAGCGATAATGACTCTAAATCCAAACTTGATAACAAGCTATAATGGCACTTTCTTTGGTGATTTCCAAAGGTCTAACTAGAAAGTTAGTCCCTTAGAAGTAAATGCATCGGCGATAAAGTGAAGTGTCAAACAAGAGATTGTGCTTAGCATGAGAGAGATGTGATGCCTTGGTAATGAACCTCCGAAGAGATTAAATCATTGAGCATGGAAAGTCTTTTTCTTATGCTTGAATAACAATCTTTTGTTAAATACAACTCTTTAATCAAAATAAATAAAGAATGGAGAGAGGTTGCAAAGATGATTATGCAAAGGTGATTACAATAATATGAACATGTATGAAAGCTATATAAAAAAGTGTAAGAAAAGGCTATCAACTCAAATGGATTGGTGTCTAAGGCCTAAACACCCAAATCCATGAGGACTTACAACACCACAAGCATAGCATTCGAAGCATAAATTAAATAAACAATTAAAACAATCCCAAAACTTGAAGGAAAAAAAAAAACTGTTCTAAAATCATTTTGAAAAGCTAGAAAAAAAAAATAAAAATGAAAGAGAATAAAGCTGGTAAACAAGTCTAAGGAAGGGTGGCCAACCCCTTCACTTTTTGGACCTTGAAATCACATATTTTAGCCTCTGAAAACTTTGAAAAATAGTAGCTAAAAGCAAAGAAACAATTGGGAAGAACAAGGATATAAGCTATGGGATAAGGTTCAAGAAGGGGTGGTTAACCCTTTCACCTTTGGTAGTTCTTAAATCACAAGTTCTTGCACTCAAAACCAATCCAAAATAGTGTGTAAACAACAAGAAAAAGAGAAGAAAAGAGTAGCGTAAACAAGGAAAATGATAGCAAAGGCTATACCTCTTGAATAGAGAATGCTCTTTAGTTCACAAACCACAAGGTGATCACTCTCAAGAGCTGAAATTCGTGTTCAATAATCTCAGCAAGAGGCCTCTAGTTTTGGCTTAGGAAGTGTATGGATTGTGTATGTATATTTCAAGAGAAAGAGGAAGAGTGTTCTGTAAGCTATAGGCTCGTGGAAAAAATTTATAACCCCAAACCATGAGGAAAGGTCATGAATTTATAGAAAAACAACTTCTCACATCGAAAA
Source organism: Camellia sinensis (assembly GCF_055761805.1). Lineage (NCBI taxonomy): Eukaryota > Viridiplantae > Streptophyta > Magnoliopsida > Ericales > Theaceae > Camellia > Camellia sinensis. The sequence continues at coordinate 97,684,639 of NC_138972.1, forward strand.
TATCTGTAATGAGATAGCTGGCACAAGGCATGGTCATAGGGATAGCTGGGTGTCTCAAAATATCTGCTGTCACTGAACATAGTCGGCCGACCAATATTTTTTACGGCCTACTCATTAATTGTCAGGCCTACTAATTAATTGGTCGGCCTGCCAATTGTTTTGGCCCCGCTGCTCATTAATTGGCCCCACTTCTCACTGAGTGGTCAGGCTAAAAAACTGGTTTTGGTCCAAATGGGGTAGAAGGCCTGGGTTTGAAGCTCGAAACTAAATTCTTTTGCTGAAAATTTGAACAATTTCCATAATGTAACTTTCTTCATCGAGTGTTTGGATTGAGGCGCCCAAGTCTTAGGGGTTGTCAAAATGGGGAGTCTACAGGGCCCGGTCCTCAGCCTCTTCTCAAACTCCACACAACAGCGTTCTTTAGTCATCACAAGCTCTGGTGCAAACCTAAAGAGGCTAGTAAAAGTTGCTTCGAACTTTACTACAAGCGTATTTAGTTGCTTGAGCTTCAAGAATTGATCTGTTAACTTCTCCCTAGCAGTGGGAGGTAGGAACTTGTCCTGGAAGGCATTGACAAAGGGCTCCCAAGTCACCCCAATGCGCCCATGTGCATACTTTCACCATTGACCCATATCTCCCTTCAACTGGAAGGATGCCAAGGTCACTTTCAAGTCATTGTCCTCGATGCCAAGTATCTCAAATGTCTTCATCATCTGTTTTAGTTATTCATTCGCCTTCAGTGGCTCCTTCGGATCCCTCAAAAACTCATTCGGATTTGGCCGGAAGAACTCCCTCTTCAGAAAAGGCGGCCCTGTCTCAGCAGTATGGGCTTGGACTTAATTCTCAGCCCTAAGAATGTCCATAGACTCCCGCAAAGCACCGGCCATTTCTCGGGCCAAAGAGCCCATAGCTTGCTGACCTATTGGCTAGGCCACGTTAGCCTAACCAACTCCTTTCTTTTGTGCCAGAATTTCATCTAGCAACAGCACCTCCTGCTGCCTAGACCTATTACGCCTACCACCACTACGTCCACGTCCTTACATCCTAACAAAGGTAACGCAACAAATTAGCATATTCACAAATATGCCGAAACTAATTCACTCAAGTCACATAAATATGTTATCACATAGCATACCAGATGAAGACCTCATGCAAATGACACCATGCAAACTAATAACTACGAAAAATATGTAGAACGACGCAAAATACATATAATCATGCTCTACACAAATAAAAGAAACACAGAACCCACCTGTGTCTCGATATAAGAGGGGAAGGGAAAAGGATGGCCACAGCCAAAGTTACACATGACCGGCAGTCACAACAATAAGGAACTCCACAACACACTCCAAACATGTCACAACATGAAAGGGGAAAAGATGGTGTTAATCGCTAACCCGCACATGGAACGGTATTAATCGAGGAGTGGTACTAATCGCTGACTCATGTTGGGGGCGATATTAACCGAGGTGGTGTTAACTACCAACCCACATCGGGGGTGATATTAACTAAGGGTGGTGTTAACCACCAACCCATGTAGGGGATAGTATTAATTGAGGGTGGTGTTAACCGACAACCCGTAGCAGGATATCAAACTGTTTCTGTGATCGGGGAAGAACCACCTGTTGATAGCACGAGGTTTATTTTGAGTGCAATAGGTGGCTTGTACTTGAACTAGCAGTTTGAGAAAGGTTTCATTTCAAGTTCTGAATTAGATGTTGAGTTCGAGTCTGATTCCACTGTGTCTATGGAGTCGGTGTCAAACTCGGGTCAGTCTAACGAGTCTGGTGATTTTGGGAGTGCTAACCTGGACACCTTTGTCCTATCTAGATCTTCTTTGCCATTTTCTTTAAGTTTGTTACAACCGTTGAGTTAGAGTTCTAAATGAAACTGCCATAAATTCCACCTATTTCTCTTTGCCTTTAGCTCATTGCGTTGACCGAAATTTTAAAAACTTTTTTTTCAATACTTTGATGAAAACGAGAGGAAGAAATTCCTCGGGCTTTGAAAAATTTAATTAACTAGGAGGAAGAGAGGTGTGCTAAGCCCTTGATAGATGAGATTGTTTCAGTTAATGTGAGTATTGAGAAGGATTCTCGCTTGATCCAGATTGGATCTACAAGGAATGCGAGCTATTAGACGCTTTATTTAAAAGATTTAAAAGATGTTTTCGCATGATCCTATGAAGACATACCTGGAATTGATCATGAGATTGTACAACGTAGGATCCCTCTTGACCCTGAGGCCCGACCTATTAGCTTTCAAACTTTGGTTCAGAATGTCCAATAATTGAGTAAAATATGAGGCATGTATAGCCAGATTGGAAGCAGCCCTAGAACTAGGGGCACTGAGGTTGGATATGATCAGAGATTCAAACATGGTCGTTTCTCAAGCCAATGGTGACTGGAAAGTCAAGGAAGAGAAGATGAAAGTGTACCACCAAACTTTGGACACTATAATCCTAAGGTTCGAGAAATTGACATTCACCCACCTAGTTAGAAAGAATAATCGGTTTGTTGATACTTTGGCAACCCTAGTTTTAATGGTGGATATATTGGTCAGGGTTAAAGTGTGTCTTACTCTCATGGAATAGAGAAATGTGCTTGCATGTGAAATAATGACCGCAACAGAAGAGGTTCAAGATGAATATTCTTGGTATCACAACATTAGGAATTTTTTTTTGAAAGTGACCTATGCCGACAAGGGACAAATGCTAAGGATAAGGTATCAATGCAAGATTACTAAGGCATTAAACAAAAAAGTCAAGTCCAGGAATTTGATAGAGGGAAACTTGGTACTAAAGGATAATTGAACTCCTATCCACAACCCCAGGGGCAAGTTCAGAGTTATTCTCATGGATTTAGATGGCTTAGAATTCTCACAATCAACATGGATAGGTTAGAAAAATACTATCCTTAAGAGGCTCACTAGGTAGAAACTCGAAAAGGTGACCTAGGCAAAAGTTAGAGCACACAAAAAAAATGAAGAAAAAAAAATGAATAAAGAAAAGCTTGCAAGGTTGAAAACCCGAAAGGGCAACTTTGGCAAAAGTTAGAGCACAAAAGGAAGTGAAAATACTTGAGTGAACCTAAACCGTGAACTACATGAGGTCTGATTCTCATTTTTGAGATACATAAGCAACTTCTTCCTGATGTTCGACTTGATATCCTTGCCCAATTCAACTTTAGCTTCATATCCATCCATAAGCTACAATGACTGCCGTACATAGCATATTTACATTAGGTAAGGAAGAACTAGTTTGAATCAATAGGTGGAAAAATTTTCAATATTTGAACTTATCAATGGAATTTAATTTTGGGCTATTTTTTTAAACGGGAAGGCTTGTTCCTTGCTAAACGGTCTGTTCCAAACGCAACCTCAATGTTAGAATTGTGAAATTCTGAATAGTTTTTGAAGATTGTTATATTAGTATTTTGTATATAGCATTCTGTATATTTTTTTTTAAACTTTCTTTTGCAGTCTTTTGTGAGACGCTCGTACATACTAGGTGAGTGTTTATAGTTTTAGCATCCCACATGTACATAATTTTCTCACTATGTTTAAGCATTCTACCATGCAGCTACTGGTTTAATTTATATATCTCTATGATTACTAGTGGATGAAGGTTGTGTCGTTCAATTTGGATTAAAATTGATCTTTATGTTTGTAAACTCAATTTCTGTGTTTTGTATATTATTTAAAACTCTATCAGAATACATGAAATCAAATTGTTCCAAAATGAATGACATGGTCTATACTTGTTTGCTTCAGATAGTAGTTTTTAGGATTATTAATAATCATAATATGAACATATAAGGTCAATAAAACTTATACCATGATTTAGTAGAAGCTGATCTTTTGGTCGGATGAACGGGGGTGCTCGATTTATGACTTCCCCCCTCACACCTAAGGTTTCGAACCGAGACATCTTTGGTTATGATGAACAGTGGCCTTGGCATGAGTCACAAGTTTTCTAGTTTTCCCAAAAGATTAGGTTACGACTCTGAGATCTAGTGATGTAGTCCATTTCTAAAAAAAGTTTTGCAATAAAATAGATTTTCTACAAAAGTTGTCGGATCTGGACTCTTATCTATGTTTCACATTGCACTCATGAGATTAAATCAAGAAAATCGAGGGTCCAAACTGTTTAATTTTTAGGATTATTAATAATCATAATATGAACATATAAGGTCAATAAAAGTCATATCATGGTTTAATAGAAGCCGATCTTTTGATCAGATGAATGGGGGTGCTCGATTAATGTCCTTCCCCACTCATACCTAAGGTTTTGAACCGAAATATCTTTGGTTATGACAAACAGTGGCCTTGGCACGAGTCACGGGTTTTCTAGTTTTCCCAAAAGATTAGCTGGTGACTCTGAGATCTAGTGATGCAGTCCATTTTTGGCATAAGTTTTGCAATAAAATAGATTTTCTACAAAAGTTGTCGGATCTAGACTCTCATTTACGTTTCACATTACACTCATGCTATTAGATCAAGGAAATTGAGGGTCCAAATTGTTTAGAGTACTCAGGTACCCCCCGGACATGCGATAGTTTCTGGCGACTCTGCTAAGGACATTAAGAAACCTTGACTTAAACTCCATGATATGAATTTTATTGTCAATTATATGTTCATTGCATTTCATGCATTGGTGCACTTAAAGTCCCTATGATGCCTAAATCCTGGTAGGAACATTAGCAATCCTTTTGTGACACTATACCTATCTCCGCATTAATTTTGAGACCTTGTGTTAATACCTTTTAAAATCTATCAAAAAGGTTGCTTTGCTATCTAAGGTTATCAGACTCAAAAGAGAGGCTATATTGACTCTTCCGACTTCTTTCAATCTTACTTGGTTATTAACCAAAAGACTCTTTAATGACATCAACTTCACTTCAACTCCTAAGGTAGAATCGACCCTGCACATATAATGAGCTATAGCACCTTCCCAACTTAGGACAAGATGCTCTCCTATGTCTAGGATGTATGATACCACTTGTTTAAATAGTGAAGATCTAGATCATTTCAAAGGTAGAACAGGGTAACCCAACCCCCCATATGGGTGTTTGTTCTCTTTTCTGCCGTATGCTATGTTTGAAAATCTGTATAGAGGTTCTCAAATCCAAATTAGTGGTTCAAGCGTATCAGTTTGTGAGGTTGAGTTCAGTTTTTCGGTGGGGCTTACAGTGATCAATTGTGCGAATTAAGCCGACATGCTGTCGGAATTCTAATTGGGGGTATTGTTTTTGGTTTTCTTTTTGCTAAGTCGTTGTAGCATCATAGCTTCAGAAAAGTTTGATATCTCACAAAGTAGAAACTATTTGATATCCGGAGGGTACTCGAGCGCGCTAAATAGTTCGGACCCTCGATTTTCTTGATCGAATCTCACGAGTGCAAAGTGAAACATAGATGAGAGTCCAGATCCGACAACTTTTGTAAAAAATCCATTTTATTGCAAAACCTTTGTCAGAAATGGACTGCATCACCAGATCTCAGAGTTGCCACCTGTAGCTTGGCTTTTTCGCCCCTTTTTCAGAAGGTTTGAAAGAAAGCCCTATAGTTCTGACTTCCACGGTTCTGAATCTAATCTGACAAGTGCAATGTGAAACTGATAAACACCAAAGAATCCAAATTCGGCAAATCTTTTCGAAAAATCAATTTTAAATCAAAAATGCCAAAATTGGACTGCTTCGCCAGATACAGGGTCGCCACCTAAAATATTTTATTTTTAGGAAAATTTTGGAAACCCTGACTCGTGTAAAAGGCCATGTGTCTGTCATCACCAAAGTTGCCTCAGCTCGGGAACTTGGGTACGAGAGGGGAAGGTCATGAATTGAGCACCCCCGCTCGCCCGATAAAAAATCGGTCTATACAAACCATGATATGATTTTTTATAAATATTATGTGCTCTTATTCCGGTAATTAAGCTAGCTTTTTCTATATGATGCGCACAAGCAAATATAGACTAGTTTGCTCAGTTTGGAACAACTCAACTCATGTTTGTTTGCGAAAATGGTATGAATTTGCCACCTCAAGTGGGCTTAAAGATTGCGGATTTGCCACCAAATATAATGGGCTTATAACATGATTTCCCACTTAACAAAGTGGGCTTAAAACACACATTCGTTGAATCGTTCCAATTCAAACAACAAGCCTTCATCCACAGACATTCAAGTAGTTTAGCATTTAAGCATATAGTCTCATGGCAAGAATGTGAAACATGGAAACATTCACATTCATACGCATATGCTAAAGTGTGAAAACTCACCGAGTACTCCAAGTCAAAGCAAAGGCGTGAAAGAGACCTCATGCCGTTGGTAATGAACCCCAAAAGGGATTAAACCATTAAGCACAAACACCTCAATTTCATGTTTTACACAAACAAAGGGTTTGAACCAATTTCAAAGTAAAAATAAAATCAAGAAAGGAGAGAGGTTGCAGAGATGATTAAGTGCTGGAAATGAGTGATAAAAACACTAAAACATGCAACCAACTCAAACCAATGGTGGTTAAAGCCTTAAAACATTAAGCTAGTGAAGAAACTTATACTACAACCATGCCATACAAGGCTCAAATGGCACCAAACAGCCAAAACAGTGGCAAAATAGTTCAAAACAAAGTGTGAAACATGCTGGACTTGAGCCACAAAAAGCTAAAACATTAAGCTAATACATAGGGCTAACTAGGCATGCAAACAAGACACAAGGAGGGGAGGCTAACCCCTCCAATTTTGGACTTCAAAATGAGTTTTTTAACCACTGAAAAACCTCTGAAATTCAGTGGCTAAAAGGCCCAAAAAAGTTGGTTTGAAAGTGATGAATAAAGGCACAAAAACTTGACAAATTAAGAAGCAAGAAAGGTGAACCACCCCCTAACTAAAAAAAGGCTCAAACCACCACTTTTAAGCCACAAAAACAGAAGTTTTTATAGTTTAAAACGAGCCCCAAAATAGTAAGAAAAGATGGTAAAACAAGTATATTGAAACAAAGTAAACAAGGCAAAGGTTATACCTTTGAAGCAAAGCTCAAGTTTAGGCACCAAACCAAACTAAAACCATTTGCTAAAGCTCAAAGAGGGTCTCAAATAACCTCAGCCCAAAGAGAAGCAACTTTCATTAAGGTAGTGTATGTAAAAGTGTAGAGAAAACAAGCAACTAAGTACAAAATTGCAAGAGAGAGCGAGAAACCTAGAAAGAGAGAGAGATTTTTTGTTCCAATATTTCTAACCCTCCAAAATGGGGGAGTGTAGACGCGCCCGCGTGGGGCCCTCGATTTGTGTCACGGTTCTTAATCTGAACCAAAGAGTCCAAATCTGGCAAATCGTTTTGAGAAACAAATTTTTGAAAAGAAGTGCCAAACATGGACTGCTTTGCCAGATACAGAGTCGCCACCTAAATATTTTATTTTGGGGGAATTTAGGAAACCCTGACTTGGTGCCAAAGGCCACGTGTCCGTCATCACCAAAGTTGCCTCGGCTCGGGAACTTGGGTATGATTGGGGAAGGTCAGCTATGAGCACCCCCTCTCGCCCGATCCGAAGATCGGCCTCTACTAACCATGATATCCAGTTTTGAAAACGTTATGTGTTCTTATCCCGATTATTAGCCTAGAATTACTATGTTATGCGCACAGCACAAAGTATAGACTAGATTGCCTAATTTGGGAATAAGCATTGCATATCCGTTTGTTTTGAAAAAAAATGTTTTGGAATTTGCTACTCGCAAGTAAGCTAAAACATGGATTTCAATGAGCTATTCCAACTCAGGCAACCCAACCTTCACCCACAGGCATTCAAGCAGTTATATCACATAAGCAGCTAGCCTCATGGTAATCATGCTGTCATGGCAACACTCACACGCATGCAAGGATGCTAAAGCATAGATACTTACATCGTACTTCGTGCCAAAACAAAACTAGTTAGTAATCATATGCATGATCCTAGTTCATGTTTAAATGTCTAATGCAACGCATACGGAATGTCACTAGAGTAGGCTCGGCTATTCTATGAATGACATGTGAAAATGCACAAGTAGCATGTATTCAAGTTAGATTTGAAATACCAATGCAGTTAGCATGATGCGCCAAGCCCGGTGTATGCAATACTGATGAATGATGCACGCATGCATAGCATAAGGTGTGCTAAATTAAACATGTCTTATTACTAACCGTCAAAGCAGGTAAGTAAAAGAGAGAAAGAAGTGGGGGTTGGAAGACATGCACACACTCACCCACACTTATTACAAATTTGTCCTCGCTCGGAGGGACCGAAAGAATAAAACAAATTAACTAACTCGCAAGCTAATTAATTATTACAAATCACCTAATTAATTAACAAATTAACTAAGCATAAGGAAACCAATAAAAGGGGGGCTCGGGAAGAGGGTCCGATGCGCGCGTGCTCGGGTCTTGCTCGGAAGTGCATTGCCATGCATAGGCCGCCTCTGTTTTCCCTGCTTTGCCTCTTTGAAGACTGCCAAAGTCTCAGAATTGCTTCTCTGGACATTGGGAGACACCACCGGCTGAGTAGAATAGCCACCGGCAGTGGTATATGATCATCGGCTGTTGGTGAAGCTATCGGCCACCAATGGATTGCCGGTCGGCATTAAACACTGCCGGTCGGCAAAGAATGTCTGCGAAACCTGCAATTGACAGTAGCAGAGGGCAAGGCATAGCATGTCAATGCAATTCAAGCAATGTATGCACCAATCCTATCTCTCATCATGTGTATGACTCAAAGGGACATGGTCCTTGGTTCTCGGACTATCAAGCGCGCATTTCAATGCTTGATGGCCCAAGGGACCAAGTGTGCACATTTTGATGTCAAATGCAATGCAAACCAACAAACCAAGGGGGCCCAATTCCTATCACTAGATCAAGGAACAAGGCATGCATGCATGATGCAATGCAACCTAGGCGTATGAACTAGCATGCAACATGGACAATGCAATGTATACATGCAAGCATGTAAGCAAACGTGCAAGGTAAGTATGCAAACAAGCATAGGATGGACTTAAACATGATTTAGGCAGCCTTAAATAGATCTAAAACAGTGGCCAAAATGCTGTGAAGTGAGGACTAAACACACAAACACACATGCACATGTTAAAGGGCTAACACTCAAGCACAAAAGGGGCAATTCTCAAGCACACTTGAAAGAGGCATAACATGGACAAATGGCATGCAAGGTAAGCATTGAAAATCATGTTACAAAAGGTGCTAAACCAATTAAACAAGATAAACAAGGCATGCAAATAAAGCCAAAAACCCAAGACAAGCCAAGAGGCTTAAACCAAGACCAAGTCAACCAAGCCTCACAGGGCTAAGAGGACTTAAAATAGGTCTAATGCGAGCCTAAACAACACCCAAGGGACACCTAGATGGCATCTAAGCGGCTCAAATTCAAAAGCATGCACAAGGGCCAAAACATGGAGCATACAACATAAGCTTTCAAAGCTTCAAAGAGGCATCCAAGGCAAGCATACAAGCATGTTAAAGGGACTGAAATAACATGGCAAATGGTCCCAACCCACTAAATTAAGGCAAGGATGCATGCTATACATTCACACACTTAAGGCCAACAAACCAAAAATGCAAAGGGGCTATACTAAGCATGCTAAAGTCGACCCAAACAACTAAGGACAGACCTCAAACATAGCAAAATAAGCACAAAAGCTTCACAAAGCCAAGCCTAAAACATGCTAGAACAATGGTTTACAACCTAAGGCATGTTAAGGCAACAAAGTGGCATTACAAGGCATGTATGCTAAGCAAGCATGGTGTACCAAAACCAACTAAAAACAGAGGCATATTATGACATAATAAGCACAAAAATCAGCTAAGGCATGGTCAACAAGAGCCTAAGCTAGGTGCTCCCTCAAGAGGCCAAAAATGGTCCTTTTCAAGGACAACAAGGAGAGGGGGTGACCCTCTCCTTCTTGGGACCTCAAGGCACCATCCTGACCTCTGAAATCCCTCAAGATTTCAGTGGTGAGGAGGCCCAAACACCAAGGTCTCGGAGCTCACTCAAAATGGCACAAAATGGAGCCTTACAAGGCTTAAGAGGGGTCAAACAACCTCAAATCACAAAACACTCTAAACAGACTATTTAGAGGGCCTAAAAACAGAACTTTTTTATGTTATATACTAAACACAAAAACAATTTCAAGGTAGGAAAAAATACAATGCAAAAATGGGGAATAAAGGGACAAACTTCTTACCCTTGAAGACCTTCTTCACAAATGGTGGACCAGCTGCTTCCTTGAGCTTAAACCAGCCCCAAAACTCCAAGAACAGACCTCTGGTCCTTCAGAACCAAGAAAAGGTGTAACACTATGTGTTTGTGTGCAATAGTGAGCCTAAAACACACACTAAACACAAGAGGAAGAGAGATATAGAGCTAGGATATAGACAAACCCTAACCCTAGAACTCAAACCCTAAAATGGCTGTCCAAAATGTCTAACCTCTTTTAACAAGAGAGAAGACCTCTCTTTATAGAGACTTTTGTCCTGTAAAGCTTACAAGACAAGCTTCTAAAGAAAGAGATCCCTCCATACACGTGTATGGAGGGGAGCCAAATGCAAGGCAACTGTGTCAAAATATCTGCAAAAGCAGATGCACAGTAGTCGGCCGGCCAAAGATGCAATTGACCAAAAAAAAAATAGCCGACCGGTCATCTATAGTGCCGGCCGACCAAATATTTGGCCGGTGGCCACAAAACACAGCCGATGGCCTCAAGCTACGGCCGGTGATGGGTGAGGATGGTCTACAAGCCCTACCCTGCCTCTCAAAGGCAAAACACAAGTGTTTGGTGTCAAACCAAGCACAAAACAGTCGAGTCGAGAGGTCCTGAGGCAAGGCGCGCAACCGAGACCTCCGGGATCTCAAGACGAACACAAACAAGGGTAATCACCAAGTGTTCCAATGGTGACGTCCAAGTCTTGAGGACGGTCAAAAATGGGGTGTCTACAGGGAGGAACCTTCATATATATAGAAAAACATGCCTTGAGCTTAGAAACATCCCACTATACATGTGTAGGCAGATTCAGCTCAGTGTGCTAACAGCTGTCACAGCTATCAACAAATATCTAGAAAACGACACTGGTGGCCGACAGGTCACCAAAAGATCCAAACACAAAGTTTTGGCCCAAAATAAGGCATAGAAAAGACAAGATTTAAAGGCTCAAAGATAAGGCGTTCCACCGAGGACTTCGGGCACTCAAAACAAACACATGTAATCACAATCATCATACGCACAAGTGATGACGTCCAAGTCTTGAGGACGGTTAAAAATAGGGTGTCTACAGTTGTCTCTTTTTGGCAGAACTCAGAAGTCATGAAGTAACGGGAATGAATGACAAAGCCCAAAGACGACCCATTTTGACAAGACCGAAGACTTAGACAAACAAACAAGCAAGGCAAAAACGGTTGCGCCCACAGGCTGCCTACGTTTCCCTTTGCAAGGAATCAAACTAGCATAGTTCTAGGACAAAATGCAACTGATATGCACGATGCAGGAACATAACTTATGATCATGCAATGAGACTATAATGAAACATTCAGATGCAAATGCTATGCAATGAAAATTCCATATTCAAACAAACCGAAACATGGTATAGCAACCTCAAACACAAAAGTAAGTAAGTAAGTAAACACCCCACACGTAGGAATTACGAACCAAACCACATTTCATGCAAAAAGGATGTAAGAAAATTGTGCAAACTTAACTACGCGACACGCAAGAAAGGCGAAGAGCGACCATCGGGCGCACCCAAGGTCTCAACCGAAATCCTAATGTGTTGCACACGTGAGAAGGAAAAGGGTGGTGCGAGCACTGGGACGCACCCGAATGGTTTAAACCGAAGGGTTGGTGTGAACACTGGGACGCACCCAAGTGTTTTTACCTAAAAGAAGTGGTGTGAACACCGGGACGCACCTAAATGTTTTTAATCGAAATGAGTGGTGTGAACATCGGGACGCACTCAAATGTTTTTAACCAAAAGGAGTGATGTAAACACCGGGACACACCCGAATGTTTTTAACCAAAAGGAGTGGTGTAAACACCAAGACGCACCCAAGTGTTTTTAACCAAAAGGAGTGGTGTAAATACCGGGACGCACCCGAATGTTTTTGACCAAAAGGAGCGGTGTAAACACCAGGACGCACCCAAATGTTTTTAACCAAAAGGAGTGGTGTAAACACCGGGATGCACTCGAATGTTTTCAACCAAAAGAAATAATCTTAACACATCCCACGTGTGAGGAGAGGAAGTAAAAGGATGTGATTCGAAGGGCACGAATGATTTCACCCAAAACTCTGCTGAATGAACCGTACATACAATACCGTTTGACTGTATTGGCTCCGTTGAATGAACCATACATACAATATCGTACCTGCGTAAGAAAAAAAACTCAACAAGTACAACATATTAAGGGTGCATGTTCTATGCACAATTGCAATAATGTTAAGGCCTGGTGTATGCAAATGTATTAACAACATGTTCTATGCAAGATAAATTGGAAGCATGTTCTATGCATGAAGGGAGAAGTGCATATTCTATGCAAGACCATATGTGTAAAAAGTACGTTCTATGCATGCGCACAATGTATATTCTATGCAAGTATGAAAGCGCATTCTCAACACAACAAATTGAGTAGCAACTTCCGATTTACCTCTTGGAAGAGTTGCAACATGATTTAAAAGGATACACCTCGTTTATGTTGTCTAGCAACGAACATCATGCACTGAAGACATGGTTTCGAGCTTCCGCAGAGGCAATCTGAACTTAAAGGTGAACTTTCCATGCATTTCTTGAGAAATAAGTATACAAAATAGCATCAAAACTCAATGAAGGAGCACTGGGCACTGGACGACCACGAGGGAAGGGCGTCGGCCACCCCTGAGCATTGTCGGCCACCAGTGGTGGACGGTCGGCCACCGATGGCAAATCGGGGCCAATTTGGTCTTTTCACCACAGGTCTTTATACAAACTTACCCATACTTCATTTCCTTACTCCTCCAAAGCCGAAAATCCTCCTTCTCTCTCTCTAGACACTTTCCCTCTCTAGATCTGAGCTTTATACGCGTTTTCCAACGCCCCATGCACATTTTCTTCGTTAAACCCTCTTAGTTTACTCTGTTTTGAACCGATTGAAATTTGATTTTTTCTTGGAGTTTCACCACTTGAGGCTTGTTCCTCTCAAGTTCTCCTTGGGTTTGGTGCCTTTTTTCCAGGCTTTGACTTTTTCTTCACTTTTCTCTCTCCTAGGGTTGACTTTTGTCATTTTCCATCTATTTTGCTCATTTTCGACCACTTTCTTATCTTCTTTCCAGATGGCGGGCGACATACCTCACGACGGAGCTTCCCCAGAGATCCCACTCTAGTTGTCTCCAGAGATGGAGGCGGAGCCTGAGCCAGTGCTACTACCACCCAGGATTCGACCCTTTGATCCGATAACATATCATCCTCGGACACATGTGCTACCACCCGAGAGTATTCGGCATTTCAACGAGTTTGCGCGAGGTGCACTAGAGGACCTCTTGCTACGAGAGCCAGACTCCCATTTGTCTTACGGTGCCACCAAGGTATACACTGTATTCTTACGTTTTCTTCACTGTACATTGCATTTCTTACTTTAACTGGGTTCTTTGCCTCAACTGTAATATTGTATTGTTTACACTGCATTTCTTGCATTGCCTAAATCGCACTCTCACACTGTATTTCTTACACTGCCTTTGCATGTGCTTATTCTCATACCACTGTATATCACTGTTCTGATCACAGAAGGATTCTCACTTTATTAGAGGCTATAGAGCCACGTTCGCAAGGGACTAGTACATGGAGCTTCCTGATGGTGGCTGCCATATCATTGACGAGGCTGGCTTTAGTTCATTCTGCACGGGGCTATCACGCCTTATAGTGAGTCGGCCCTTACTTGGAGCATTGGTAGAGAAGTGGTGGGATACCACCAACTCTTACCACTTCTCTACCGCCGGGGAGAATGATGATGACTCCCTATGATTTCTCTATGCTCACCGGCATAGAAGTAGGGGGTCACTCGATCCCTTATGATACAGACATGAGTGAGTGGGAGGCTGCTTGGATCTACCTATTAGGGGCACGCTTGCCTCACTTTCGACCAGGGATGGTACGATACAGTTGGTTTGCGGAGCAGTTCCAGGGGACCGAGCCAGAGACACCAGAGGAGACAGAGCACTATGCCCGAGGTTTTTTGATGTTCCTCTTCGGTACCACTTTGTTAGTGAATAGGGTGAACACTGTTGGATTGTATATTCTCAGTGCCTTGGTGGATTTAACGCAGATCCGGCTCTACGATTGGGGCGGTGCTAGCTTAGCCACATTGTACGACTATATGAGCTCGACATCCCGTAAGAGCAAAGACAAGATAGGAGGCTACTGGTGAGCTTAGGAGGTACGCTTTACATTTCTGCTTTGCATTTTCTGCTTTCTGTTTCTATGCTTTCTACTTTGCACTTTCTGTACACTGCATACTGCATTGTTGACACCCATATGCTGTGTTTTTTGCACCGTACATTTTGTATCCTTTGTATCTGTACTCTCTGTACACTGTACACACCTTCTGCACACATTCTGCTTCCTACATCTGCGCTTGTACTTTCCGCACACTATACATTGTATACTCATTATTGCCTCTTCCCTTATAGCTTTGGGTATATGCTTATTTCTAGACTCTCGCTAAGAAGCCGGAGGTAAAGATGCCCCTTATTGTGCCGTACTCTTATCGGTACGACGACAAATGCTTGCGGAAGACCAAGGAGACCTTTTCGTTCTTCCGTCAGTATTTCGACATAGTGGCCGCGGCAGAGGTAACTCAAAATTCACAGTTATTTTCATTCTACTTGTGCTCTGATTCATACTTCAAATTCACATTTCGATATCTGATGGCCACTAACAATTTGCGCATTCTCTATTTGCAGATCACTTGGCAGCCCTAGGCGACGATGCCTGCCAGAGTTAGGGACCAGTACGCTGGAGCTTGGGAAGCCTCCCGTTTTTTACTTTTGTTCGAAGGCCCAGTTTGTCGTGCCTAGTTCTTAGGCGAACGGTTCTTGCGCCAGACCATGGGCTTGCCTGAGTCGATAGTTCCCATGGCACCCCCGCTATCTATGAGAGCTACAGTGAGACTCACCTTCCAGGAGATGATTCAGCTCACGGAGGGCTTAGAGGTCGACTACTTTCGCGGGGAGGGGGACTATTTGACATTTATCCAGACACACCTCATGCCTCCTTTGACCGGTATTTGTGGAGGTGAGGGAGCATGGGCTCCAGCTATGAGAGAGAGAGCTAGAGTACCCAGAGCGACTAGGACGACCAGGGCGCATGGTAGAGGGGCCACCCAAGCAGGGCAGAGGACCGGCTGGCCGGAGCTGTCTACAACACTCACATGTTGGTGATATACTAGGGAGGCATACTAGATCTAATTGAGCCTGTTGCAGTGGGGCAAAGATATGTCAGAGCTCATGATGCACCCCCGGTATGTACCACATTTTTTTAGTTTCCCATTTCTTTTTGATATTTATTCCTTTTGGACACTGATCATTCCTAATGCATTTGTAAGCACCCCCAGGATACACCGAGGATCTGCTGGAGCTACTAGCCTCATTTGAGGGTATGATATTAAGGAGGGAGGCACTGCTTGGCTTCCACGGCATTCAGGTCATTTCTTTAGTTTTCTTGCATTTCAGTTATCAAATTTCCACTGACACATTAAAACTGACATTTCAACTAAAAACTTCCCTACACTGCATCTGAAAGACTGCACTTCCACACTGTATTCATACGCTATACCTGACTTCTGCATATACTCATTTTGCACAACATACTTGCATCTGATACGCATACTATGGCTGACATATGGCAACCATATTTTCAGGTCCCACCCATACCAACAGCATCGGGGGCAGCTGCATCACCTGCACCAGCAATGCCCTCTCCAGTAGCAGGAAGGAGAGAGAGACAGGCTCCGGCATGCAGCCGAGGTAGAGCCAGGGGCACCCGAGATAAGAGCGGTCCTTCAGAGCCCATTCTGAGCGATGACGACTCCGAGATGAATGGCTCCAAGGAGGCAGTGAGTCCACAGTCTGAGTCCTCCGAGAGTGGAGACGACGGTGACTCTAGTTCCGAGAGTAGAGATCCTGATGTCGAGGCAGGTTCAGGGACAAAGAGTGGAGATG
This sequence comes from Camellia sinensis, assembly GCF_055761805.1. Classification (NCBI taxonomy): domain Eukaryota; kingdom Viridiplantae; phylum Streptophyta; class Magnoliopsida; order Ericales; family Theaceae; genus Camellia; species Camellia sinensis. The sequence goes on from NC_138972.1 coordinate 97,700,853, forward strand.
GCACCCACTCAGACTCTGGTTCAGACTCGGATAGTAGTGCCAACGAAGACAGTGCCCTAGAGTCCCTTCCTCTGAGGAAGAGGACGAAGAGGGCATCACGAACCTGAGGTGACTGGCGCTGATTTTTTTTTTAATATTTTTTTGCACATTGTAGTGTTAGCACATTGTATAGTCAAACAGGTTTTATTTGCTTTAAAAAATTTTGCTGCACCTTTGTAAAAACAACCATGATCGGAATGAAAATCAGTTTTCATTTGAAAAAGTGTTGTATTTTGCATCATAAGCACCACATCACATGAAAACGAGATTGAATTTGATAATGAAATTTGAACATGGTATTGGCACAACACTTTTAATCGGGTAGTGAACCAACCAACACTAACAAACAAAGTAATACAACTCGATAACCAAATAACAATTCAATAAACAAAACAATACAACTCGATAAACAACTAAACAACTCGATAAACAAAACAACTTAAATACAACTTGACAAACTTGCTAGAACTAAAAAGACTCAAAACAAGACCTTAAAATGCATAAAAAAACAGAACAAAACACATGCCTGTAGCATTCTTAGCACACAGGTGGACAACATGACAAACAAGAAGGTTGTCGGCCATGAAGAGAGGTTGCCGGCCACCAGTGGTGACCGGTCGGCTACCAAGGTAGCTTGTCAGCCATCAATATGAAGAACCTCCAGATTGTTGCCACCTGCCTTCCACTCACTGCCTTATCTTTTACAAATGCTTCACCTTCGTTATTTCTTCTCCAGAACTCATTTTGGCTGTTTTTTTTTTTTTTTTTTTGCCATAAATGGAGCCATTTCTTGCCCAAAACCTCTCGGATTGGATTACAACTTTAGATGGCTCAGAAAAGGTGAACTTCCAGGGTTTCGGCATAAATTCACTATTCTCGCTGAGTTGTTCTCCACGGTGTTTTCCATTTTTACATGCCGCAGCTAGATGTTGGAATCCAATTACACACGTCTTTAGCTTCGGGAGACAAGAGCTATGCCCGACAATCGAAGAATTCAAGTGCTAATAGAGTCCCGGCGTGATGAGGAAATCTTACCTCAGCTCCATTTTGGTCACATCCAAGCTTTGGAAAAGATGTGTGGGCTTACTCTACACGAGGCCCGATCCTTGGTTCACAATGGAGAGCTGGACATTCCCAGTCTAATTCATCGATTTTCTGACGTTGGCAACCGCGGTGACCTTTTTTGGCGGGGCTTTCGACAACACGCCCTTTGTTTGTGCATGCTAGCACATTTCCTCCTTGCTCCTAGTTTTGGCGTGTCTAGCATTCAATTGATTGAAGTAGCCCAAGGTTTGAAAGAGGGCAAGAGCTGCATTAGTTTGGCGCTGGCGGAGACTTTGATAGACTTAGACACCTTCCATCGGCGAGCAACAAACAAATTCGCAAGGAGTCCACTACTTCTTCAGGTAATGTTTCTCACCCTTTCTAACATGTGTTTCTTACATCTCTTGGCCCTCATGCTCTTGTTTTTTTTTTTTCAAAGCCATTTTCTCACTTTTTCTCTCATCGTACATCTCTCTATTCTTTAATCTCTCTTTTCTTTCATCCCTACATAGATGTGGCTTATGGACAAGCTAAAGGTAGTGGACTCCTGTCCCTCATACTCAGCCCGAGCATACTTTTTCTACCAACGGCTAGTGGATTTCTCGAGTGAAAGGTGGTGGTGCCATTGGATGCGCAACAAGTCTGCTGCTAACATTGATTGGCAATGCCCCTGGCTTAATTTAACCGAAATGAGCTATAGCATGGCTCAGCAACCTAGCATTCAGCTAATTGGCTTGACACAAAGTGTATTCTACTTTCCGTTCTGGTTCAGACATCAGTTTGGACATGATCAGACTTGCCCAGATGATGGGGTAGCGTACCTGATTTCATTCATTGTCCGAGGTTCACATTTGGCTAGGTACCTCACTGCTTGGAGGACGAAAGAACTTTTGGCTCTTGCCCCTAGTTTCAGCTGCACCCTTTCTGACGAGTGTCTGGCTTGGCTTGAAAATGAGGCACAATCCGGGCCCACTTTAGCATCAGAGGCTTCCGCGAGCACAAGCGGGGGACGTAGGAACACCTGACTCATCTATGCCCCAAGTGTATTGCTTTGATCTTACTTTTCAAGTTTTATGCATGTAATAAGAAACAGCTTTGATTTGTATCGAGAGTTGGAGAACTTTGTATTGAAATCAATGAAATTAAAGTTGTAAGCACTGAAAATTTTCCTTTTGGTCCAAAAATGGTCTATGTTGTAAAAGGTAAAATTTGAGCAGAAATCAACTTTTATCAAAACTTCTCAAAACCATTTTCGATAAGGATCACAACTTGACACGCACAGAATCTATCCTCGAGATGTACAACCCCGGATCCAAAGATAACAAATTGCTCCTTGTCTGAATAGCACTACTCAGTACTATAACCAATTCTCAGAGACGATCACAACCGAACGCTCAAGTAAAGAACGGACAAGGATAACCTGATCAAACACATGGACAAGACAGTTGATAAGGAGGTGTTTACAGCCGAACTTCAGAATGAAGTTGCCTACATATCCCGAAGATGGGAATCAGGCCTTATGTAGTTCGGTTCGGGTTCACTCGAGTATTAACGCTCTCCTTTTGCACTCTAACTTTTGCCAAGGTCGCCCTTTAGGATTTTCAACCTTGCGAGCTCAGTTTTTTTTTTTTTTTTTTTTCTAATTTTTTGTGCTCTAACTTTTGCGTAGGTCGCCCTTCTGGGTTTTCAACCTAGTGAGCCTCTCAAGGATAATATTTCTTCAACTTGTCCATGTTGATCGGTTAGGAAAATTCTATGCCATCTAGGTCCATGAGTATAACAGCTCCACCCGACCAGATAGTTTTGATGATGTAACGACCAGTCCAATTGGGTCTGAACTTGCCCCTAGGGTCATGGATGGGAGCTCGGTTGTCTTTCAGCACCAAATCCTCTTCTTTGAGATTCCAAGACTTAACCTTCTTATTAAAAGCCCTGGCAATCCTGCGTTGATAACCCTGAACATGGTACAGTGCTTTCAACCTTCTCTCATCAAACAGCATCAGTTCTTCGAACCTACTCTGCTGCTAGTCCACCTCTGCTATTTGACACTCAACCATAACTCGCAGCAACGAAACTTCTATTTCAATCGGTAGAACAGCCTCCATCCCATAAACAAGGGAGTAAGGAGTTGCCCTAGTAGAAGTCCAAATTGAAGTCCTATAACCCCAGAGTGCAAATGGCAATTTGTCTGGCCAGTCATTGTAGGTCTCAACCATCTTCTGCAGAATATGCTTGATGTTCTTGTTGGCAGCCTCAATAGCTCTGTTGGTCTGTGGCCGATATGTGGATGACTTATGAAAAGCCATTTTGTATTTCTCCAACAAGTCGATCACTTCTTTCTTGAAATCGGGACCATTATCCGAAATAATCTCGTTTGGGACTCCATAACGACAAATGATGTTGTTTCGGATGAACTTAGCCACATGTGCTGCTTTCAATACTACATCAGACTAAGCTTCTACCCACTTCGTGAAGTAATCAATTGCCACCAAAATGTATTCATGCCCATTTGACCCTTTTGGTGTGACTGCACCGATGACGTCGATTTCCCAAGCTAATAAAGGCCATAGTGAAGTCATGTTGTACAGCTTTGACGGCGGAATGTTCATGCAATTGGCATGAATCTGGCATTTGTGGCATCGCCGAACAAAACCAATACAATCCTTCTCCATAGTAGACCAGTAGTAACCTTGCCTGAGAATCTTTCGAGCTAACATTACTCCGTTCATGTGCGCTCTGCACTCTCCTCCATGGATGGCCTCCATTAGGCACTTTGATTCCTCTACGTCGACACACAACTTATGCATTCCCAGATGACCCCTCTTGTACAGTTTACCTCCGCAGATGATAAATTGAACGGCTATCTGCCTTATTGCCCTCTTATCTTTGGCACTTGCCCCTGGTGGATAAATCCCCTTTTCCAAGAAGTTCCAGATATCATAAAACCAAGGGTTTTTATCTTGCACTTCATCTATTACGACGATAGACTCGTAGGCCAATGTATATCTCTGCTCAATAACGATCAGACGCATTCGGACTCCAAACATGATGTCTATCATGGAAGATAGAGTTGATAAGGCGTCAGTGAACCTATTGTTCTCTCTTAGTAGATGAGTGAAGGTTAGCTTCTCAAACCTAGGAATCAGAACATCCAGGGTCTGGTGATAGATCTTCATCTTTTCTTCTTTAACCTTCCAGTCTCGTTTTGCTTGAGACACAACTAGGTTCAAGTCCCCAATAACGTCCAACCTTTTTGCCCCTAGTTCCAAGGCGGCTTCCAAACCAATGATACACGCCTTGTATTCTGCTTTGTTATTAGATACCTTGAATCGAAGTTTAAAGGCTAAGGATATATGGAAATTGTCGGGTGCTATCAGCAACACCTCTATCCCATAACCGTACTGGTTAGACATTCCATCAAAGTACATTGTCCAAATCTCTTCCTCAACTTGCAGAAAAGCTTCATCTGGGAACAGGTATTCTATCGCTTTATCCCCTTCCACTGGGTGATCTTCCAAAAACTCCGCTACGGCTCTCCCCTTGACAGAATTGCGAGTAACATACTTTAAATCAAATTCGAAAAAGAGCAGTAACCAACGAGCAAGCCTACCCGTAAGCGCTGGTTTCTCAAAGAGATATTTGATGGGATCTAATCTCGAAACCAGAATTACAAAGTGAGCTAACAGGTAATGCCTCAACTTTCTGGTAGCCCATACTAAGGCTAAGCAAGCTTTCTCGAGCGGAGTATAACGAGTCTCACAATCTAGCATTTTCTTGCTCAAATAATAGATGGCTTTCTCCATCATATCTTCAGATTCCTGAGCAAGCATGCATCCCATCGTCATATCCGTTATTGACAGATGCAAAATCAAGGGCTTCCTTGGCTCTAGCGGCGACAACACAGGCGGGTTCTGAAGGTACTGCTTGATCTGCTCAAAAGTGAATTGGCATCGATCATCCCATCGGAATTTCTTTCCTTTCTTCAAAAGACCAAATAGTGGTTCATAAGTCAAGGTTAATTTAGAAATAAACTGTCTTATGAATTGCACTTTACCGAAAAAGCCTCGCACCTCCTTTTCAGTCCTTGGTGGTGGCATTTCTAGAATGACCTTGATTTTGGAAGGCTCTACCTCGATGCCCCTCTGTGTGATCAAGAAACCTAGCATTTTCCCTACTGTTACACTAAAAGTACACTTTTGTGGATTCAACCTTAGCCGGTATTCTTTGATCCGTTGAAAGAATTTCTTCAAGGCGGTGTAATGGCCCTCTCTTTCCTTGGACTTGACAATTATGTCATCCACGTACACCTTGACCTCTTTATGGATCATATCATGTAGAATTGCAAATGCAGCCCGTTGATAAGTAGCCCCGGTATTCTTCAGTCCAAACGGCATCACCCAATAGCAGTGGGTTCCCTACGGTGTAGTGAAAGCAGTTTTCTCTTTGTCCTTGGGTGCCATCAGAATCTGGTTATACCTGAAAAATCCATCCATGAAGGAGAGCAATGCATGGCATGCGGTGAAATCCACCAATTCATCAATGTGGTAGAGGAAAATCGTCTTTCGGACTAGCTTTGTTCAGATCTCTAAAGTTCACACACACTCGAATTTTGCCATTTTTCTTTGGCACTGGAACAATGTTGGCCAACCAAGTAGGATACTCAGATACTAGCAAAAACCCTACATTTATCTACTTGGTGACCTCTTCTTTAATCTTCAAAGCCCAATAATCTTCAAAGCCCAATCCGGGCGTATTCTTTGCAACTTCTGCTTAATGGGTCAAGCCTTGGGTTCGAGAGGGATCTGATGCTGTACAATCTCAGGATTGATTCGAGGCATGTCTTCGTAGGACCACACGAAAACATCTTTGAAATCTTTTTATAAAACGACTGAGCGCTTGTGCTCCTCCGAAGACAACGTGGACCCGATTTGGACCAGACGCGGATCCTTCTCAGTACCCACATTAACAACAATGATTTCATCAACGAGGGGTTTTGCAAACCTTTTCTTCTCTCGATTAATCAAAAATTTCAAAACCAGAGGAATTCCTTCCTCATCGTTTTCATCAAAATTTTGAAAATCATGATCAATGCAATAAACAAAAGGCACAGAGAAATGCTCAGAATCTGCAGTGGCATTCTCATTCAAAAGGTCCAGCTCATTCAAATCCTCGGTTACAACCGACTCAAAAGAAAAGGAAAAAGACGACCTGGACAAAACTTCGGCATCTGAGTTATCAACCCCAGGAATACCAGACCCAGACTCAGAGGAACCGGAATCTGATTCCGACTCCACTGACTCTGTGGAATCAGATTCTGGTTCACAACCCGACTCAAAATTGCTAAACATGTAGCCTTCCTCCAGTTTCCAAATGAGAGATGGTGCCTCAAATGCATCCAAGATGATGCTAGAAGGGTTGGCACCCGATTGGTCTCCGATCATGGAAACGGTTAAGTCATCCCCCAAGCTATCTAAGTTGATCAGAGGATCCAAAAGGAGACATGCCAGTGATGTTCCTATCTTATGCTCATCGCTGTCGGAATCACTTTCTGTGCCCTTAGTAGCTTCAGTAGTTGATCCAGCTTGTTCTTCTGTATCACTCTCTTGTAGCTGCAAGTCAAAGAAAATCTCAAAGCTGGGAACCCGCTGCTGCTCAAAGTTGAACCAGGGTTCAGGAAAACCAGATAATGGGAAGTCTTCACCCTCCCAAACAAAATAGCCATTCAAGGTTCCCCGAATAGGTCGATGCACAAGTTCGTAGCGCTTCCCGATTTGCTTCGCTTTGGCTCTTCCAGCCATCTTTTTCCCTTTCCTCACCCAGTCCTCTTTGGTAGGCGTATAGCCAAGACCAAAGGCATGCGGGTTATGTGGTACATCGGCCAATGCAGCAACGCTGTTCCAGCCACTTCTTCCTAATCCTATTCCTGGCATGTGTTGGAGTTTGTTCATGAAATAGATCGATTAAGAAGCCATAAGCAGACCCTAGATAGATATGTCAGCTTGAATGTTCTTCAACTGTTTCAGCACAGCCTCTTCCTCCAACTATTTTTCCTTATGTTTCTCAATTTCTTTATCCTTCCTGGATGCCTCGAGTTGGTCCAGATGCGGTGGTTTGAAATATCGACCATTTCTTGTCATATGGTCGACTTCTTCCACATACCAAGTGTTGTCAGGAAGGTCTTTGCCCCAATCCTCATCGGTATGGATCAAGTGTAAGTCGTCGTTATCCCACCAGACCCCTTCAGCAGCCGATAGGCACTCGTCTGGCTTTGTTTGGATCATTCTATAATCACAAACAGGGTGTTGAGCTTTTCCAGTTTTCGTTTTCACTCATTTCTTGCCCAAGCCGCTCCAGCGCGACTTCTTATTCTGTATGTATAGTACTAACAATGCCCAACTCTTAAGCCAATTGTTCTTCGCCGATGTTTTCCAGTTGTTTACCCTTTCCATCGGTCGTTCCGGCCATTGCAGCGGTTCCCACTTTCTATTCTTCTAGCTTCAATCCAGTTCCCCCATCTATATCAGGTTCATCACTTAGCCACCTAAAATTGTCTTTCGACTCATTCAGATCAAACCAATCAATATGCACGTCCCCTCAATCTTGCTCATCAAAGAACCGTAAATTGTCCATATCCTCTTCCAAGTCGACCAGATCATCTAATCCCTAACTTGGCCCGTCCTCTCGAACTACACTGACCTCCATCCCAGTCAGCAACACCACTTCCGGCTTAACTTGCTCTACTGGGACGATATAACAGCACGGGTTGCACACCTCTTCAGATAAGTCCTCAGAGCCCTCGGGTAACGGACTAATATTCTCTACTAAGGCTGACCTCCCTTTATTTTCCACTATCACCACCACTGGTTCAGGTTGGAGTGAAGACGTGCTCATTATGCATAAGTCTATGCTCCCAAGGATGAACAACGCCGACTTAGGTAGGTGGGAAGGGGTGATGTATATACTAGGGTCATATAGGACGGCCAGTGTGTGGATGAGGTTTATATACCGGGGTAGAGGGACTTGGTTATGTGGTGGGAGAGGATTTGTAATGACGTTTGGCTTTTGGGGAGGCACTATCACCTTACTGTCAATGAGATCTTGAATCTCATGACGCAGTCTGTAGCACTGATTAGTATCATGACCATGCTATTGATAAAAAGCACAGTATTTGGCCAGGTTGTGTTTCGGAGGGAGAGGATCGGGTAGTGGGCGTTGTTCTAACGGCTTAAGATGCCCCTTTTTTATTAGGACCCCTAAGGCTTTGGACAAAGCCATGTAGAGCGGGGTGAAGACCCTTTGGTTTCGGGCTTGATAGCTCAGGGTTTGTGGAGTTGTGTTAGAGGTGTTGGCAAAAGGGGTGGCAGTTTTGGGTGTGGTGGTGACCATGCTCACATCCGAAGGCCGTGCAAAAGTGCTACCGCTCGTGTTTGCATTGGAGCTGCGTGTAAAGGGCCTTTTGGGCTGTTCTTTCTCATGGTCTATCAGCTCCTACTTCATCGCATCCTCAATTTGAACCCCTATTTCATAGAGCTCAGCAAATGTAAACAAATGCAAGACTATCATTTTCTATAATAATCTTCCTTGCAAGTTACGGACCACCATTCTGATTTGGTCTTTTTCAGATGGCCGGATACTCATCATAGAGGCCTTAGCCCTCCACAAAGTCACAAAGTCCAAAAAGCCCTCATTTGGCTCCTAACGGGTCGCTTCAAGATCACGAGTAGTGACATCGATCTGGGTATTGTAGGAGTACTGCGCGATGAAGGCCTTGGCCATTTTCTCCTAATTTCGTTTCACGAAATCCTCCAATTTTGCGTACCATATGGCCGCTATACCCGACAGGGTCCAGCCAAAAAACGACAACTTCTGAAGTCGGGTGAGACCCATTGGTCGTAAGATGTTAGATAATAACCGTAGGTGGACCATGGGATCCCCGGAGCCATTAAACTGGCCTATATGCGACATCTTAAATTTGTCTAGCAGAGTTACTGCAGAGTCTGTGTATCCATCCTCAATGTCAGGGATTGAATTCACGCCCTGCGCCTGCTTAAAGAGCTTTTCTAGCTTGTTGACCTTCAATGCAGTGGGGTCAGCCTCGAACTCAAATGGTGCCTCAATTTGATAAACTGGTGCCTTGGAGGTCTGAGGTGGGATTAGATCTGCCGGGATGCCCATATTCTCTTGGACATTGATTGTGACCCCAGGTGTCGGCATACCCACTGGGGTGCATGGGATGCAAAGACTACTGCCGGTTGTGGTTGCTATTGCTAAAGCCTATCTATTAATTCTACTTGGTGGGCTGCGACCTCAGCTTGGCGAGTGGCATCTCGCTGCATAGTCTCAATGGTTTGCTGGAGCTGGCGAAGCATATCTTCCATGCTGACTAGAGGATATTGAGCTATCAGAACTGGCAAATACTCTCTTTCTAAAGTCAAAGTAGAAGACTGGGACTGACTGGGCACAGGCAAAGTAAAAGGTGACTACTGAATCGGTGAATTCTGCCTGATCCTCCTCCGTCTGATAATCGATGGGAGTGAAACAAACATTGACTGTCCCCTGACAAGATCCCCGAATCTGCAAATCCTTCTTACTCGGGTCCAGAGTGCTTAGGGGTAACAAGATCGTCTGAAGCAATAATGAAAAACTACCTTGCAAAAAGAAATAAAGTAAAAAGAAAAATAAAAATCAGAAACCGCACAGCACCTATGCTCATATTCTAATCAGTACACTAATGCAATCAAAGTCGTACAACCATGCTCAATATTGAATTCTGCCTCCCAAAAACTGATACCCAGGCTTGCAATTGATACATACATTCTTGTAGAGTCTCGCTCTAAAAGCACATAACAGTCAAGTGAGAGCCAAAACACCCCTATGATGGGGTAGGGCTACCCTATCCTAGTTTCATCAGGAGCTAGGGTTCACTATTCAAGCAAAGTGTTTCACACAATCCTGAATTAAGATAAGCAACCTGTCCTAGTTTGGAACAGTCTCTACGGCTTTCAATATGCAACTAGATCGATTGGTCAAAAAAGGATACCTCAGCAAAACTACCTAATATACCTCTCACACTTATCACCGAGAAGTGAAAGGAGGATCAAACGGTACAGCGATAGTCCAAATTCAAGGGTTATGTTTCCATCGTGACAGAGCCCGCAACCAAGCAGCCCTTTGGAAAGTTTTTCCAAGCAAGCCTCTAGCAAACCGTTTAGGAATAGCAGATGGCAAACACTGTGACTTGGGCGCACCGATACAAATGGAAATGCAAAGAAACACATAAGGGTAGATAAAAATTCATATCATGAGTTTGAGTCAAGTTCTCTAAGTCCTCAGCGGAGTCGCCGGAAACTGTAGCTCGAATTTTTCGCGCCCCCTTTCGGAAGGTTTGAAAAAAATCCCTACAGTTCGAACTCCCGCAGTTTTGATTCTAATCTCACAAGTGCAATGTGAAACTGATAAACACCAAAGATCCAAATCTGGCAAATCTTTTTGAAAAATCGATTTTAAATTAAAAATGCCAAAATTGGACTGCTTTGTCAGATACAGAGTCGCCACCTAAAATATTTTATTTTTGAGAAAATTTAGGAAACCCTGACTCGTGCCGAAGGCCATGTGTCCGTCATCACCAAAGTTGTCTCGGCTCGAAAACTGGGGTAGGAAAGGGGAAGGTCATGAATTGAGCACCCCCACTCACCCGATCAAAGATCGACCTCTACTAACCATGATATGATTTTTTATAAACATTATGTGCTCTTATTCCGGCTATTAAGCTAGCTTTTCTATGTGATGCGCACAAGCAAATATAGACTAGTTTGCTCAGTTTGGAACAACACAACTCATGTTTGTTTGCGAAATGGTTTGAATTTGCCACCTCAAGTGAGCTTAAAGATTGCGGATTTGCCACCAAATATAGTGGGCTTAAAACACACATTCATTGAATCGTTCCAATTCAAACAACAAGCCTTCATCCATAGGCATTCAAGCAATTTAGCATTTAAGCACATAGTCTCATGGCAAGCATGCGAAACATGGCAACATTCACATTTATGCGAGTATGCTAAAGCGTAAAAACTCACTGAGTACTCCAAGCCAAAACATAAACTAGTTAGAAAGATGCATGATCATAACTATACAAGATGTCTAATGCAACACATGCGATAATGCAATTAATAGGCTCGGCTACTAATATGGCATATGAATCGAATTGAACAACATACGATTAAACACGTATTCAAATAAGTATTTAAATAATAATGCAGTTTGAATGATGCACCGAGCCTCGGTGCATGCAATACAAATGAATGGATGCAGGTATGTGATATGCTAAGTTAAAATATGTCCCTAATCTAACCATCAAAAGCGATTAAGTAAAAGGGAGAAAAACGTGGGGTTGGAAAATATACGCACACGCACGCACACTTATTACAACATTACGCCCTCGCGAAAGAGGGTCCGAATGAATAAAAGCTAACTAGCTAACTAGGCCAAGCTAATTAAGCTAACTAATTATTACAAACTGAATTAATCAACTATTCTAGTTAACTAATTACAAAATGAACTCGAATAACTAGTTAAATTAATTACTTATTTACAACACTTAATTAGCTACAACTAATCAATTACAAACACGTATTTAAGCTATTGTTAATTAAACCAATTAGCTAATCCCATGCATGCTCGGTTTCCACCCGAAAAACCATTGCCTTGTTGCTGGATGCCTCTATTTACACATTGAACACCAACAACTTTGCCTACTTCTAGAACACCTCTGATCCACCTTACCAACACACTCTACAAATTCCACTGATGGCCGACAACGGGCCGGTCAGCTACCCCTGGTGGCCGGTCGACTACTGGTGGTGACTGTCGGCCACTGATAGACTGGACTTCTTTGCTGCAATAGAGAGCAAAAAGAGCAAAACAGTATATTTCTCAAGGGTTGTTTGCACACTTTTCCTCTCCTTTTTATAGGGAAATCAAAGGAGGGATAAATTTTGGTTCATTAACCATCAATCAAGCAATTTCATTGCATGATGGCTTGTGAAACCAATTGTGCAAGTTTAATAAATGCAAGAACAAGACTCAAATGACCATCACCCCTATCATGGATGATCAAGGGCAATGGAGACCTAGGAAAATGGCACATTTCGTCTCTTTTGAGTATGAAATGTTCCATTTTCCTTGTGTTCAAACTAACGTCCGATTTGAACATATGCAATGCAACACAAAAAATGTTTATCTTGCCTCTTTTACTTGTCAATTTTGTTTACACATTTTAGTTACCAAACCATTCATTAATCCATTAAGTCCATCGGTGAGTGTCCTCTAATGGAAAGAGGGCTTAAACCAAAGGTTGTTTTAGGCATGACAGAGACCTCATGCCATTGGTAATGAACCCCAAAAGGGATTAAACCATTAAGCACAAGCACCTCAATTTCATGTTTTAAAAAAACAAAGGGTTTGAACCACTTTCAAAGTAAAAATAAAATCAAAAAAGGAGGGAGGTTGCAGAGATGATTGAGTGCTGGAAATGAGTGATAAAAACACTAAAACATGCAACCAACTCAAACCAATGGTGGTTAAAGCCTTAAAATATTAAGCTAGTGAAGAAACTTACACTACAACCATGCCATACAAGGCTCAAATGGCACCAAACAGTCAAAATAGCGGCAAAATAGTTCAAAACAGAGTGTGAAACATGCTGGACTTGAGCCACAAAAAGCTAATACATGGGGCTAACTAGGCATGCAAACAAGACACAAAGAGGGGAGGTTAACCCCTCCAATTTTGGACTTCAAAATAAGTTTTTTTATCACTGAAAAACCTCTGAAATTCAGTGGCTAAAAGGCCCAAAAAAGTTGGTTTGAAAGTGATGAATAAAGGCACAAAAACTTGACAAATTAAGAAGCAAGAAGGGTGAACCACCCCCTAACTAAAAAAGGGCTCAAACCACCACTTTTAAGCCACAAAAATAGAACTTTTCATAGTTTAAAACGAGCCCCAAAATAGTAAGAAAAGATGGTAAAACAAGTATATTGAAACAAAGTAAACAAGGCAAGGGTTATAGCTTTGAAGCAAAGCTCAAGTTTAGGCACCAAACCATGCTAAAACCACTTGCTAGAGCTCAAAGAGGGTCTCAAATAACCTCAACCCAAAGAGAAGTAACTTTGATTAAGGTAGTGTATGTAAAAGTGTAAAGAAAACAAGCAACTGAGCACAAAATTGCAAGAGAGAGAGAGAGAGAGAAATCTAGAGAGAGAGAGAGAGATTTGTTGTTCCAAAATTTCTAACCCTTCAAAATGGGGGAGGAACCCCCATATATATAGAAAAACATGCCTTGAGCTTAGAAATATCCCATCATACACTTGTAAGCAGATGCAGCTCAATGTGCTAACAGTTGTCATAGCTGTCAACAAATATTTGGAAAAAGACATTGGTGGCCGACCGGCCACACCAATGGCCGACAACCATGAGCCATGGCCGACAGCCTATGGTGGTGGCCAACAGGTCACCAAAAGGTCTAGACACCAAGTTTTGGTCCAAAACAAGGCATAGAAAAGACAAGGTTTAAAGGCTCAAAGACAGGGCGTTCTGCCGAGGACTTCAGGCACTCAAAACAAACACATGCAATCACAATCATCATATGCACAAGTGATGATGTCCAAGTCTTAAGGACGGTAAAAAATGAGGTGTCTACACCACCTAATCTTTTAAGAAAACTAACCTTAGGTATGAGGGGGGAAAGGTCATTAATCGAGCACCCCTATTCACCCGATCAAAAGATCGACCTCTACTAAACCATGATATGAGTTTTATTGACTTTTTATGTTCATATTATGATTATTAATAATCCTAAAAATTACTATGTGAAGCAAACAAGTATAGACCATATCATTCATTTTAGAACAATTTGATTTTATGTCTTTTGAAAGAGTTTTGAATAATATACAAAACACAAAAAAAATTGAGTTTACAAACATGAAAATCAATTTTATTTCAAATTGAAAGACACAACCTTCATCCACTAGCAATCATAGAGATATATCAATTAAACAAGTAGTCGCATGGTAGAATGCTTAAACATAGTAAGAAAATTATGTACATATAGGATGCTAAAACTATAAACACTCACCTAGTATGTACAAGCGTCTCGCGAAAGACTGTAAAAAAAAGTTAGAAAAAAAAAATATGCAGAATACCATATACAAAATATTAATATAATAATCTTCAAAAACTATTCAGAATTTCACAATTCTGATTTCGCAGTTGCGTCCGAAATGGTTCATTTAGCTAGGAACAAGCCTTCTCGTCTCAAAAAATAACCCAAAATTACTTCGCAGGGGAATATTCTATTAGTGGGAGACTGTAACGCTGACGTGGCATGACCGGATTTGCCCATGTCGGTAATGTGCCAACTGACGTGTCTGATGACTTAGCGCTGAGTTGGATGATGATATGACGATAAGATGGCTATACAATCATTTATCCAATAATAAAATTCGAGGATGCTGCAAAGGGGTTTTGAACCCTGACCTGGGACTCAACACCACACACAACAACCACTAAGCCAAGCCAACACTTGTGATATGTTTCCCTCAAATAATAGTTAAACACGTAAACCAACAAGAAGCAACAAAGAATGAGGCACCTCACACAACATTTATGTTTCTTTTTATTTTTCTTTTCTATTTTCATTTTATGATAAATATAATATAATTAAAAAATAATATATATATATATATATACACATTTGAGAGAGATGTGTGTGGTGGTTTCACCCACCATCGCACCAAAAATATATATCATAGTATAATATCATTAGTAAGGAAATTACTTCAAGCCATTTTTTAAGAACCTAAATCACATATTTAAACATAGTAAAACTCTAAAAATATGATGTTTGGCAAGAAAAAAAGGAAATGAAAGTAGTGACTATGTTTCCAAAAATTCACCCTTAAAAGAAAAGGATTTTGATTAACATACTCTCTTCCTAACACCCTCAGGGCAATGGAGTATGCTTTGAAATCTCAGTAAGAAGTTTCAAGTTTTACCTTTAATGGAGTTTTGGTGGTTTATTTCAGTGGATAACAAGGATGATTGAAAATTTTTGGTGTTTTTGAAAATCAATTAATCTCCCTCAATATTTTTTTGAAAATAAATCCTTTTTTTTTTTCTTTTGCTTTCTTTCCTCTACCTCGTTGAATTCCTCTACCCCTCTCCTCTCTTTTCTTCTGAAACTCCATTCCATTTATAGACACAAGCAAAAGAATAAAAAATTAAAAAATAAAATAAAATAAAATAAAATAAAGAAAAGAAAAGAAAAGAAAATGGATGTTAAAGATGGTGGTGTGTGATTATGAAAGTGGATGATGAATGTTGATGGTGGTGTACGATTATAGAAGTGGATGGCGAGTGTTGATGGTGGTGTGCATTATGAGACATCTTCCATCTTCTTCTTTCATTTCTCTTTCTTTTTCTTTTTTTTATTTTCTTTCATTTGAGTAGGTGGGTGGATTTCTCCACTGAAAGATTTTTTTTATTTTTTTATTTTATAAATTAATATAAAATATCTAAAATATATTATTTTTAGCAATTTATATATGTAACACCGGCCTCCTTGATTACCAATTTATGTGCCTTTATGTGATTTATATGCTAATATGTATGAAAATCATGTGCCATGAATTGTTTGCATGAATTTTGGGATTTGAAGAGAAAATTTCAAGGGTTTTAACTTTAACACTCAAACTTTGCATACATTGAGATTGTACACTTATAGTTCATAATTTGTGGTCTTATTTGAGAATAGAGCCTTGTTTTATTGTTTGAAGTTGGAAATATTCAATTCATTTGGTTTTTCAATGTTTTTTAGCCTTCTTTGGTGTAAAATGAAATTGGGTTTGAAAAAGGGAAAAGCTCTATTTTCAACAAAAATTTGAACTGGTTTTTCACCCAGACCACTTGAGCGGCCTGGGCCACCGCACAAGCGGCCAACCTTGTTTTGGCCAAAGTGGATTATGAAGTTCACCTGCTCATGCGGCCAAGACCACCGCACATGCGGCCAGCATGGCCAGCCCAATTTGATTTTCCTTATGTTTTCACTGACTTCGGGGCCTCTAATTGCATGATTTTCAACTGTTTCCATGTGCATGTGCGTTGTATGAGCACAAGAGGAAATAAAAGAACAAACCATTGTGCTTTCCTGTGTCTATGTAGGTCAGACGCTGCATCCTAGCCACGTGCTACACGGAACTAACTGTGAGTGACAATGTAGTAAAGCTATGTTTAAGTTATAATTCTTTCTGACTGTTATTGTTATTGCTCAAGTCTATTCTACAGTGACATAATTTACTGAATGAATGAGTCCACTCCATGCAATATGTTCATGTGGCCCATACCCGGGTGTAACAATATCGTGGTTCTATTCACATGGCCCTTACCCGAGGGTAATAATACCGTGGTCTACGTTCATGTGGCCCTTACCTGGGGGTAATAATATCGTGGTCTATATTCACATGGCCCTTGCGCAGGGGTAACAATACCGTGGCCTATGTTCACGTGGCCCTCGCTGGGGGTAATAGTACCATGGCCAAATATGTACGAGATATTGAGTTATATAATTGCTATGCTTTAACGAACATGTTATTGCTATGTGACTTGACTTTAATGTTTAAACGAACATTATTCCTATCCTCTTTACACATTGTTGTTCACTGGGTTTTGGCTCACAGTTTATATCTATCATGTGGTTGATCAAGCTCAAGAAAGGACTTAAGGGCATCAACCTACTTACCAGTTGTGCAGCCAACTGTTGTGCCTCCCTTTAAGGTTTCTTTAGGTCTACCTCCAAGGCTTTTGGGTGGTTATGAATTCATCCTTTTGTTAAGTGATCAAGTGACTCATAGCAAAGATCTTTTGTTTTATGATATTAATTAAGGGATTAATTCCCTAGGTATTGTATATGCTTTTGGTACATGTATATGATATAGTATTGGAGGATTGTATAATGATGCATATACGGGGTTGTTTATTCATTTTAGTTTCAAAGCTCATTGGACGATGTATTGTAATATTATGGCTTTTGCCAACCCCTTATACTATTTCTTGTTAAGCAAGCCTTTAGTAATCTCAGATTACTGGCCAACTACGTCTCTAATCCTGTGGGGCGGGGGTTAGGTCATGATAATATACAAACACACAAAATATGCACAAACACATAAAATTAATGAACTAATAAAATATATTTTAGCGGTTTAAAACAATTTAGCCAAAATGGGTGAAGGTTGTGATTAAAGCTCAAATTTGACTTTTATGTTGAGAAATTCATAAAATAGCATATTCTAATTTTCATCATCGAATGTTCAAAAGAAAACGCCTAAGTTTTGAGGCTATTCAGAATAGGGTGTCTACACCCACGTAGAGGCGGTATTAACCGAGGGTGGTGTTAACTGCCAACCCACACTAGGGCAATATTAACCGAGGGTGGTGTTAACTGCCAACCCACGCAAGAGCGGTATTAACCAGGGTGGCGTTAACCACCAACCTGCACAGGGGCGGTATTAACCGAGGATGGTGTTAATAGCCAACTTACGCATGGGGCAGTATTAACCAAAGGTGGTGTTAACAACACCAACCTGCCCAGAGAACAGTATTAACCGAGGGTGGTGTTAACTGCCAACCCGCATAGGGGGCGTTATTACCCAAAGGTGGTGTTAACTGCCAACTCGAGTAAGGGGCGTTATTAACCGAGGGTGGTGTTAACCGCCAACACGCGCAGGGGGCGGTATTAACCGAGGGATAAATGTGAGATACTTTTAGGGTTAGCAAGCGTGCCCAACAATTCAAACTCCTAATTTCTGATCTAATATCACTAGTACAATGTGAAACAACAAAATGAGACTCTAGATTTGGAAACTTTTACAGAAAATCTATTTTATTGCAAAATATTTGCTAGAAATGGACTACATCACCAGATTTCAGAGTATTCACCTAATCTTTTGGAGAAATTAGGGAACTCGTAACTCGTGCCAAATGCCATCATTTATCATAACCAAAGTGTCTCAGCTCAGAAACTTAAGTATGAGAGAGGAAGGTCATTAATTGAGCACCCCTCTCACCCGATCAAAAGATTAACATTTACTAAGTCATGATGTGATTTTTATAATCGATATATATTCATGTTCTGGTTTATTTATTAATGTTATCATTACTATCTGAGGCAATTAAGTATAAATTATGTCACTGATTTTGGTTATGCTTTAATTTCATGCATTTTTAAAAAGTCGTTTTGTACAAACTCAGAAGTATAAGAATCAACTACATTCCAATACCAGCAACACAACATTCATCCATTGACATTTAAACAGATATCTCATCTAAGCACTTAGCCTCATGATATAACAACAGATGTGATAAGAAACATGCACATGCAATATGCTAAGAAAAATGCTTGGGAGCACTAATTAGTGCTCCCACTAATTAGGTGGCAGTGGGTCCCGTCATTAATGATGTGATATTTTGTTCTTGGAGTTGTGTTTTTTTTTTTTTTTTTTTACTTTTTTAATGTATTAGTGCTATTAGTGGTGATATTTTTAGTGGGATGAATCATTGTTGATATGCTAAACCCAAAAAATCTCACCTAGTACTTTAAAGTGAGTCCCAAGAAATATTTTAGATATATATATACACATGCATTAAAGATTCTAAAATTTCAAATTAGATAGCTTAAATGATGTGTTATATACCTTAGATTTAAAGGTTTTCAAATAAGATGTAGGCTATATATGGCTATGATTCTACTTTAAATGGTCCCCCCAAAAAAAAATTAAAAAATATGACTATGATTCTACTTCAAATTTTCACTAGCGTATCAACTTGTATTTTTTATAAGAATAAATTATACTGCGCTCTCTTACAAATAAAAAATTATATATAAAATTTTTCACAATTTTAACATAATTATATACCGACTTCTCTTAGTAAAATTAAAAAGATTAAAACTAATATAAATTATATGAAAATACAAAACTAAATAACATAAAATATACATTTCAGTGTAAAAAAAACATCATTTTTTCATCCCTATAGCTAACTGATTTTTGATGAAAATGAATCAAAATGTTATGTAATTTAAAACATCGAGGGAACTCAATATAATTATACTAAACTTGTAAAGTTTCCTACATTTCCTACATTTTCTTCAAACCTGAGGAAAGGTCATTGTAATTTACCTTCTTTTAATTTAAAAAAAAAATTCTGAAACATTAGTACTTTGTTATTCAATAAGCCTTGTAGACAAAAACTACTTTCTTGTATTAATATCTATATGTATATATAGACAAAACTCTTTCTCTTTTTTTTTAACATTTCGGATCATGTTTTTTTTTTTTTTTTTTAAGATAGAACATTTCGGATCATGTTAAAATGCCTCAAAGTTCAAACAAACAAACAAAAAACGTAAATAATTTTCAAGTGTGCAAGGTAGAAACAATCAGACTCGTATATTTTTATGACAAATCAAGCCTGTGTTCTAATCAATGGAAACAAATTCAAAAAATCTGGAATAAAATCAAAATATCTAAGAGAAACGGATTGAAACTTTCAACTCCAAAGGCCTACTAGGAACATTTTTGATAATATAGGTTTCAAGAGGGACGCCCTCCTCGAAACACAAAAACACATGCAAAAGAAAAGGAAAAAAGAAAAAGAAAAAGAAAGAGGGTGCTTATAGATACATTCCTACACCCATCTTAGTTGTCCCAAGAGATTACATTCATGGCTCATGCATCCCACATAACACTACAAAAGTACCCCCTAACCCCAAAACCAAGCAAAATCAGTGAGCCAAACTGGAGTGTCACTGAGGGGAAAAGGTTATGAACATCAAAATAGCAAACAGCTTCACAAACGCCACATGTATGTTCATCTTATGTTCGCTGCAGCTCTAGATCCTGTGCCCAGATAACAATATCATTATTAGCAGCAGCAGCAGAAACACAGATGCTCATAATTCATACCCAATGTGGCTCAAACACAGGGCAAAACTGAATAATCTATATTACCATATGAGGTTATTTGTAGCTTGCTACAATTCCAAAAGTTTAAAATTAAACAAATAACACAAAGAGCCTAGGTGCAGATCGGAATATCAATTTACACAAGTATGGGATACAAAACAAAGACCAATGCGTGAATTCGGGAACAATTTGCTCAGGATCAAAATCTCATACTTCAACCACAAGATGCTTTACTTCAAAAGAATAAATAAGCTATAACCAAAAGAAGAACAAGAAGAAAGGTAAAAACATTGACCACTTGATCACCACCAGTGTGCTTACCCTAGAAGGAATCCAAAAGAATACAATGCACAGACAGTACATACATATATATATATATATATATACGATACATACAGATTAAGTATGTAGTCATGGCAATATGGACATATAAAGTTGATCATGGCCATGCTCAGCCCAACAATACTTAGTGTTTTCAAATTGATGTGAGCAATATGCAGTCTCCCTCTTTACTGGCCACCTAACAGAAGGCCGTAATTGTTATTCAAGGCTCAGGGCGGGATGCAATTAGCAAAACGTGAGGGAATCAAATATATTTATTAGAAACCTTAGGCGAGGTATTTGCAATTTACTCAATATATTTTTGGATGCATGTGCATTTGATAAGAAGATATGTATTATTTAATTGATGTTAAGTCATATTTCTATGACAACAATTGCATTAACTGAAGAGGGTATTATGAAGCATGACAAATATTAGATACATATTGCATCCCTTCTTGATGTATACTGCATTACTAGTACTACTACTCTTCCTTTTTTACACCTTTATTGGTATGACTTGTATCTATATTTCCTTTTGATAGTTTACTTAGGAAGACTTAAACTTTGAGTCTCTTTATTAGAAAATTGCAGCCTAAGCCGCTGAGGTGTCACCTAGGGGACTCATATGACTATCTATATTCTTAGCCTCTATTCTCTGAAACCTTCCTAGTCTCTAAATGGTTCAATCTCTTATCACTCCACACTGATATATAATTGATGATTCATAATGGTATCATTAGCTAAAATCCATGCCTGATACCAACACTTCAAACCTGCCACAGAAGCTCACCCATGCAATCTACCATAAGGACATGGTATAATTCAAAGGAGAAAATAAGAGCAAATTGGCCATTGCTGAGAAAAGGAAACACAACTTCATGTGTCACAACATATAAGTACTTACTACTAGAACGTTTAATGTTTCGACAAAACTGGCTGCCACACTGGCACTTGAACGCCTTGACTGGATGATCATGATCATCAAAATCAATACCATAATCCTGCAAACATATCACATTTATCAGCTTGACAAAGGTAATAAATATAAAACCCCACAACTTTATTTTTACGCATTAACTAACTCTAAAATGGCCAGAGTAAATAATATCAATCGAGTTGACATGCAGAAATTGCCAAGAATACAAACACACAATTGGTTGTATATATTTTGAGGCAAAACATACATGTATGCTCTGATACCAGGATGCATAAAATCATAGCCAGACATTCCAACTACACCAGATATGCACAGTGCAATACAGGCAACATTAAACAGGCTGTTCTTTGTATAACCACTAATTAAATCACAATCAGATGAACACTTTGATTTAAACATCACACTTTACAGAGTGCATGCAGTCCACACTTGACAAATCAATATGTTGGTACCATCTGCACAACCTCTTTCTTCTATGTTCTATGATATAAAATAAAGCATCATGCCATGCTTAGCTTCAAAAGGTCAAACTTCAATCAAGTCAATGGTAATTTACACCCACCTGAACACATTCAGGCAAATGGTTATTTTATAAACCTCAAGCATAGTTTAAAATTTCTGGAGATAATATTATGGTGTGCCTGATGGCTCCAAGAAGGTATTGACACAGGTAACTGCATAATTGTGATCATCCATGTTGATAACTAATTCCAAATTCACACAACATTCAGCCTTTCAGAGCAATTTAATAAATCACAGCCTAAACTAATTAAAATAAAGTAGCTTACTTTAAATAAGCAGTAAAGTGTTAGGAGTTATGACTGGTGACTACTACATAGATAAAACTGTGAAAAATATATTCCTGGATCTACCTTTTCAGAATTTATAAATCTTCCTCCAAATTTCGAAAGCATAACCGCTGTTACCGAAAAGGTATAAATGATAATTAACTGGTATAATCAAAATATAGAATTCAAGATACTGAATCATACTCTGGTAGCAGTAACGATTAAACACTTAAATCTAATAATAACAACAAAAAGTAGGTGTGTTTGTGTGCGTGTGTGTACGCGCGCAAGCGTGCATATGTGTTGAGGCATATTAGTTCTGTATTCATGACAATCATGTTCTTTTGTATGTGTATTGTAGCAATGGCATCATCATTATTTCTATGATGCCATCTAAATTCAGACTTCCCAAGCTTACAACTGAGCTGAATAGGGCACAGTATGCTTATGAGTAGTATCAGCAGTGAACAACTATGAAAAGTAATCTGCTATGAAGAGAACACAGGAACAGTATTCCTAGAAGGAATTGAGTGAAAGAGCAGAACAGAAAACTAAGACCAGTCCAAAAATGTGTCTGAGAACCACAAACGAGTTTTAGAGGTTTCAAACTCATTCATCAACCAAATACCATTCATAACACTCTTTTTCCTTTCATTTTTTGATGTGTATATTAGAAAAGATGCCGTAAAGGGGAAATCACTGTACACTCAAAAGTCCCCCAAAAGCTATGCATCCAGAGTAAAGTATAGATCACCTATAAACAACACAGAAGAAGAAACAGACAAAGGCCAGCCCTCTCTCAACCAAATACATATATATATAAATAGAGAGAGAGAGAGAGAGAGAGAGAGAGAGAGAGAAAGAGGAGTCGACATCCTTTAAGACTACAAAAGACACTTAGGCTGTGTTGGATCATGGATTTGGATAAGAACTTTCAAGGGAGAAGGGCATAATATTTAATCCAACTTCTCCGTTACCCTTCAAACCCATTCTACAATAAGAAGATAAGAAACTCCCAGCACAAGATTATCATCTTTTTTAGTAACTACTTCGCACATTAGCCCTTTCATTTGACTCTTTAACCTAGAATTTGCCACATCATTAGCCACTAAAACGGCATCCAAAATCTGCCCATCACCAACAAAAACATTCTAGCTCTCTAAAATCACCTTCTCAAAAACCCTTTTCAATATCAGAGCAAGTACTTTGGACAAACTATTCATAATAATAAAGTATTATTCTTGAAGTATATAAAGATTCCTTTTTGGGGTTGAGCCACCCTGGATGATGCTAATGTATACAATGCCTTAGCCTTGACTGACCCTAAGCACTCAAAGCTACTCTATCACACCTCCTAATAGGGTAACCTACAAACAATTGAGACAGCCCCTCTGATTGGCCAAATCTCATATTACGCATGTTGATCCCTCTTGCTCACAATGACATGCTCGATACCCTTAGCTTGCAGAGCAAATATTCGGTCAAGCATTTTCATCCCCTCCCACTCACGATGAAACATTTGGCACACTTAGCTCGGCCTAATCTTTGGATCCTCAGTTTCCAACAATTGTTGTTTTGTCAAATCGATTGGGGAGTGATGGTTAGTGCCTTTCTGTTAGTGCTCTTGTGGAGTGCCTTTTGAGGCCACCAATTCAAAATAGTGGAGCCCCAAACCATCCACCTAATGTGTCTCTCATATGCCTCGATCCCTTATCTCCAGTATCATCTCCGAATGAACCCTAATGCTCTCACGCTGGCTTAGGTCGGGCAGGATGCTAGGGACCTCATCGAGGTTGGTGTCACGATCATGTAGTGCCCCAGCAACCCACCCTAAACACAAGAATGCCAGTGGCATATTGCTCAATGGCAAGAGTAGGGTTTTGTTAAAGCATGCATACCCTCCCTCAAGAGAGTTGCATGTTGACTGGACTTCAAATAGAGACTTATACAATAAGGCAACTCTACGCCATGACAAGAACAAGTGGTGTGCTCTATAGGTCCATATGAACTCTGAATATGTGCAAAAGATCTCTATAACCTAAGCACCTCAAAAGATATCACCACCCCTACTAGTTTAGGCTGCTACTTTAACGAGATATCAGACCACGTACAGCTGGCCACCCATCCCTCAACCACATGCCCCTTGACACATTTCCAAGCAAGAAGCAAACACTCTCCTCTGGCATTTTGGAGACTCTGGTTCATTACATCTCTGGTTTTCCACCACTACTCTCTCTCCTCCCAAGACTACCTCAGCTCTTACCCTTCCACCTGAAGTGGTCTCTTGCTATTTCGTAACCTACCATACTTCAAAAAGGACTCAACAAGGACCGCAACCAGCCTGTTTTTTCTCAACCTTCCACAAGTATTATCAATCTTACATGTAAATCTACTAGACACTCCTATACTAAAACTAACTACACATTTATTTGCTATGAATTAATTTTCACCATTTTGGTTGCTCAATGTTAGAATTTACCATCACCTACCACACACTTACCATCACCTACCACACACTCACCTACTACACTCACCTACTCCTCACCTACCACCACCTAACCTACATCTATATAATCAATCAATTGTAACAGAATCAATACGATATCAATCAATCAATAATACATATATTTTTACATGGTATCAGAGCCATAAGATTTAGACCTATACTCCTTTCTTTCCGGCGGACAGCCGGCCGGCAACCTTGCCTTCGCTGCCCGCGGGAGTTTTTTCAACACATACCTTACACATACCTTGAATTGTTTCACTAACAAGGTCCGCTATGTTGCTATACATTCATCACCTAAAGATCAGCTGTGATTCATGATCCGACGGTCCCCACCACCCATCGAAGCCATAGCAGCAAGCAACTCAACTGATGTCTCATGTGAGCTCGCCGCAGGGTATCCAAATCCCAATTCTTTATCTTCTGATAACACTGCGCACCAACCAAAAAGCGACGGAACATTGTACCACCATGTGCACGTTAGAGAAGCGCGGCAACATCTTCTTGACTCTCACCGGCGACGATGAGCATCGCCTGAACCCGACCCTCATCGGCTCGCTCCGATCGGCTCTGCGCAAAGCACGTGAGCAATCGACTCGCGGCGGCGGCGTTGAGAAGAAAAATCCCACCTGTCACGGCTCCTCCACTGCAGCATATGGCGGCCCTCCAAATCGGAACATCACGGTGGCCTTCCGCTTCAGCTCCTTGTTTTCTGCCTTTAGCACACTCATCTCTGCTCGCGCATCCTTGTACATGCGTTGGAGCAGAGCCAGTTGGGAGTTTAAATGCTGCACCTCATTTGTCCTACTCTGCAGCCGGTTCGACAAATTTGTGTCCCGACATTGATTCCGGTTAGTTTCTACAAGGGTCCGACAAGACTCTGTAAACTGTCCCGACATTGATTCCGGTTAGCTCCTTTATGGGTCCGACAAGACTCTGTAAACTGTCCCGACATTGATTCCGGTTAGCTCCTTTATGGGTCCGACAAGACTCTGTAAACTGTCCCGACATTGATTCCGGTTAGTTTCTACAAGGGTCTAGCAAGACTCTGTAAACTGTCACAACAACTGTCACAGCATTGTCTGCTACAACGGTCCGACATGACCCCGTAAACTGTCTGCTACAACGGTCCGACATGACCTCGTAAACTGTCCTGCTACAACGGTCCGACATGACCCCATAAACTGTCTTCTACATCGGTCTGACACCGCCATCCAGTGTCCTCTACAACGTTATGACACCACCATACAGTGTCCTCTACAACGTTATGACACCACCATACAGTGTCTTCACCAACGGTCTGACACGACCATACAGTGTCTCCTATCCTTTTTTTTTAATGTATTTTCTTGTTTTGTTCCTCTCTTCAAACTCAAGTTGGTTAGTTTCTATCCTCCTTGAGTTTGCGGGGGGCTGTTAGAATTTACCATCACCTACCACACACTTACCATCACCTACCACACACTCACCTACTACACTCACCTACTCCTCACCTACCACCACCTAACCTACATCTATATAATCAATCAATTGTAACAGAATCAATACGATATCAATCAATCAATAATACATATATTTTTACACTCAATATCACCAGTTATCAAACAAGTCTCTTTTTGTATATTTACAGCTACTTACTGCACACATACCATCCAACTGCGGTAAAAACCACACTGTTGTGTGAAAAACTTCAATACATAATCTAATGAAACCAAACTTACCCATGTCAGCTCCTCCAAAGCTTCCACCTTTCTGGTTGTGAAGAAGGCAAGCTACATGATGGGAAGACAAACAAAATAAATAAGATTTGCAACCACACATAGCTAGGTACAACACTGCAAATAATAAGTAAAAGGATGCACTTAAGTATCTAAGATTCCATACATGATAATAGTGATGGTCCGGGGTCTCTACCTCCACAGGTATCTCAACCAAGTTTGAATCAAAACATCTAGCAGAATAAGAAATAAAGTTATCTGCTATTAAAACCCAAATGAAGATTTTATGTCAGAAAAATATCAAAGGAAGAAGAAAAAGAAAAACAGAAATAACAGAGATGTAATCTAAAATGCAAGTGCAGAAAATGATAGGTCGCTATCTAAATGCAAGCAACAATGAGAGAGGCAGAGAGAGAACAGAACTTCAGTTCAAAAGAAAACCAAGAAACATAGAAATTTGCAACTTGATCAAATGGCACAATTCAATACCACAAATAGATTGAATTCGAATCTCAAGAGTTTTTAGGGTTAACTGCCACGGGCATCACATACAGCAAGTGAGGTTGTCAAGGACTCAATCCATAGGCCTCAGTTAATTTTGGTCCTCTCTGTATCTTTCCTTGGATTTCCCCCTTTTTACTTCTTTTTATTCCCTTTCTTTTATTGTTAAGTGAAAAATCGCTTTATTATGCATCTAGAAAGCAAATAAACTTGAAAATGGGTGCCATGTCCGTGCCCGACACGTATTGACTACAAGAAGGTGCGGACACATGTCAAACATGCTACGTGGCATCATTTTTTTTAATTATTATTTTTTTGTAGGACGTGTTAGGGACACTTCACATACACGTATGTCTTGTGCTTGGAGAAGTAAACTATACGGAAACAAAGAGAGAATGTAGAAAAAAAATAAAAATACACCCACATTTACATTGATGTCTCTAATATATCTCTGCCCTAATATTATATTCATATACAGTAAATAAAAATATATTTTTTTGCCGTATTCCCATTGTATCTATATCCTAATGTTATCAATATCGATGTACCCCATGTCATGTGCCTGTGCCTGTGGCTGTGCCTGTGCTCAAGCCCATGCTTCTTAGTTATACATATACATATCAATTACAAATAAATTTTGACAGAAGAACAACCAACAACGATGTTTTAGAACACATTGATAATTAAGACAAGGGCACAAGGGCACAAGGGCATACACACGTTTGTGTTTTGTTTAACTTACCTGTGATTAATAAACCTTGCAACATTTCCATAATATGTTGCATCCAAACAAAGAGCCTCTTCATCCTTCAGGACTCCTTCTGAACCCCAATTAGCATCAAGCAGCACAGGATATGCATGTTCCTCACTGCTGGGGCTTTGTGAAATTCGTTTGTAGAGCTCTGCATTGGTTAATATTTCTCCAACATATTCACACACAAACGCACCTTTAGGGAGGTCCTGTAGGGTACGGAGACCCCACCCTTTTCCTTCAGGGATCCTACACACCTAAAACATAGAATAGGCGGAGGAATACATAGTGAGCTAATCATAGAAATAATATGTAAACTAACTTGAGCATCTTACAGAAGCAAGTTGACAGAACATGTAACCATTTCTTAGCCTCACTTGCGAAGAACCCTTTTAAAGAAGTCAATAAAACAGTTATTTTACAGAAATTGCAGATACATAAGCATATGGATTTACCACCTGCAAATTGAGATCAATGGAACAAATTCTCACCTGCAAATTGCAATTTATGCCACGCTGTACCACCCGATTGCCACACTGTTTACTGCAGCCACATTTCCACCAACATTCTTTAATGAACTTCCTAACTAGGTGACCCTTGCATGGTTCTATAATATCATCTTTTTTGGACCTTTCTAGTGGGCATTCCTTACAATAAAAGAGGTTGTGCTTTTGGGGATCGCGACTCATAGAAATAAACTCTTCTAGAAAATCCTCCTTTACAAGGCCTTCTAAGGTGTAGGCAAAATCACCACCAGTTTCATGTGCGCAAGCACAAGGTGCTGACGAAGATAAACAATTGCCAAAACAAGTCAAACAACAATTCTCCCCAATTTGAGCCAGAGAGAAATTGACATTAGCATTATGGAAAACCACATTTTGGGGTATATAGCGAAAGGATGGCAGACACTCATTGTTGACTTCATTTACCAATGATATTAAAACTTTTTCTTGTCCTTTGGCTATGTCATTAACATCATGAAGTGCTAGTTGATGCTGCTCAACCACCACCAGACTACGAGAATTTGCATGTACAAGGCTAGTCTGTTCTTTTTCCTCATCAATTTCACAGCTGTTCTCAGTAGTATCCTTGTTAGCTTTTGTGCAGTCATCCATCCCACTGGAAGATGGTGGAAGTCTTGGAATTTGAGACTCAAACGCTTCAGCAGCGCATTGTGTATCAACTGATCCATTAGAAGGACCAAATGTCATGCCTCTAGCACCCAAAGCATCCAATCCATTAGATTGTTTCGATAAATCAACAGCTGGAGTTACATCTATTGTTTCCTGTGATTCATTGGCAGACTCAGTTCCTAGTTCCAGAAAACAGTCACACATATCTTTCATTAGTTTCATCACAGAAAAATTTGGGTCCAGAACTTTGTATGATCTGAGACATTTATCCTCCACCATTTTGAGAACTGTATCAATACTAGGCATGCGGAAATCAGGTCTTACAAAAGCGGAATTACAGGTCAGAGAAATCTTCACATCTCCAGAGGGTGAGGAAGCAATCTCTAAGTTAGCAGGAGACTTGTCCAGAATGCTCACAAGCTCACAATTGGTTCTCCTTTCCCTTGATGACGCTGGACCAGCAACATTTCTATCTTCTCCATGTACAGATTGGGATACTAGTGGTTCAGAACCATCATGTTCTCTAATTGAGCCATTTTCATTTGAAGAATTTCCTTTGCTCAATGGCTCTGTAAAATTTTGAAAAAAAAAAAAAAGGTTGATCCATCAGAAATGCATAAATTGCAAGAGTACTGCCTTCGAGTTGAAAGTCTAGCAGTCAATCATTTACATGTATGCTATGAAGCATGTGTTGTGAAGCCCCTGAAAAATGTTTTTTCTTTAAAAACCCTTACGTTTGAATTATTTCCTTCAAGCCCCTTAGTTTCTTAAATTATTTCGAATCTTACTAGTTAGTATTCTTAATTTTTATCAAAACAAGAATATCCTAACCGAATCAGGTTCCTTAGCCTAATTTAATTTAATTCTACATAAATAAGGTTCCAATACATGAGTTTAATTCCAAGCCCTCACTTCTTTTATTAATTTCAAGATTTGCCCCAAACTAGTACATGTACTTTTATACTATAGTGCCACCAAATCAATTTGTGGATCTATATATATATTGGGAATATCTCCATAGTACACATATATTGAATAGAATATTCTCCATTTCCCTTCCCCATGGCCGGCCAACCTAGGGGAGTGTGAGAGATCAATTTTCAAGACTTGTAATCATGGCATTCTAGAAGCAAAAGTACCAAGTACCCCTAAATCAAGGGATTGTGTTCCCAACCTAGTTCCATTCCAACTAGAGACTAACTAAATCTTGTCTAATCACATAATTAAGTCCCCTAATCACTCCCTATTCCTTTAGATTCCAAGTAAATCCAAACTTCTCAATCCAATTCCAACTAATGGGCCTTTGTGTCTTTTCACACCAAATTTGCCTATATATACAACCACCCTCTTAGCATAGCATACACAAACAACACACACACACCTACATTCGGCCTAGAGGAGGGAAAGGAGAGCAAGAGAAAAGTTTTGAGAGAGAGATGAAGGAAGAGGAGAGCAATCTTGTTCAACTTGGCCTAGCTTAGCAAGTAAGCCACAACACAACCCTCTCTTTTATTTTCCTTTTTCAAATACATACTCTTAAGGGTTCTAAACATTGCTTTCAGATGTGTTTTAGTGATTTTCTTGTGTTAAAAATGAAAAGAGTTGAGCCATGATTCTACTCTTCTTGTAGTTCCCCTTATTCGGTACAAAACTATCTTTTTCATACCGATCTCTTAAACTTTCCAAAGGCACACCTTCAAGATAAATTTCTGAGTTTAATATATATTATTTAGCATATTTTCATCACACAAAAGAAATGAAAATTTTCCCTTAGTAGATCTCTTTCCTCACAAATCTTCTTGTTTTGAGTATTGTGCATTAAAAATCTATTTTTACAGCCAACTTTTAAAAATTCTAGAAAAACGTAGAAAAATCTTCTGGACCTCATTTTTATGCCAAAATCTTCCTTAAGAAGTTAGTTTTCAAGGAAAATTGGTTTCATTGAAAAAGAGTGAGCAGTTTGTAAGAAAATTCAATTTTCGTAACGGTCGATGAATCTGGGCAGCGCTGCAGTGTTTCTTAAATAACTAAAAATCTAGAAAAGCTATCCCATTTCCGAAATATGTTCTGGAAACTAGATTAAATTCTTTTTGAACCATAGGAAGGCCGAGTTCGGGAAAAATCTAAAACAACCCTTTCGTTTTTAATCTTTAACGGGTACGAAATCTGAAATTTCTGTTTGGCATTGGTATTTCATGCTTTTGTGTTCATGAATATACTTGTTAATATACATGAATGTGTCTTAATATGATATTACACTTGCCATGGTTGTATATCTTATATTTTAGCTCTTCAATGATGCTTACACTTATGCAAGTTTATTCTTGTTACTTGCTTGTAATAACTAACTTAAAACATTAATCTAAACGGAAACTTAATGGGGTGGCTAATAGGGTCTCGATCACATGAAGTATTATTATGAGATAAATTTATGTCCCAATTGAATTGTTTGGCGAGGCGTGTTCCCTTTTGAAAGTTACAGTCTTGCGCAAGTAGTTGTTCAGAACCTTTGAACGGAGCGGTTGTATTCAGACCCTAGGTGGTTTGGTGTAAGGAGGGAATGGGCAAGGCACTATTTTACCGTCTTTTTTGAGGCCCTGCGGTTAGCGCTACGCGGTACATAACTGTTGATAGGCATCCGAGGTAAGGTCTGCAACAAAGCAGCAAAAGAGGGGGCATATTAAATAATCTACGTCCGATTCTTGTAGTTGAGAGGACGAAGTTTCTTTGGGGGATTTCTAGTTTACTAACATCTAACTTTGTAACCCTTTGTTTGGTTAGTTGAATATCATGCTTCATGACTTGTTGTCATATTTGTGATTGTGTATTGGACTGGGAAAAAGGGACAGAGTGTGCGTGCGTTTATTGGGCATTCAAAGCTCACGGCGTATCATGCCAGGTGCCAAAGAGGAGCTTATAGCTGGAGACGATGAACCGGAAACCTTCGAAGACATTTGGCTATCTTAGAAAAGTTAGAAATTTCCCTTTTGATATTTTGTAAGGCTCATATGAAGATTTAAATTTTCTTTTGGGATGTAATGTAATGGAGCGAGCTTTTGTAATTAAGGATATTCGTGGCTATTATGTACTTATATTCTAACACCAATATAACCCCTAACGTTGCTTATGAGATCTTGTGTCAATACCTTTTAAGATCTATCAAAAAGGTAGTGCGCTTCCTAAGAAAACTGGACTTAGAAGGGAGGCTAATTTGACTCCAACTATCTGGGATCTTACTTGGTTATTAACCATAGAACTCATTAGTGACTTTCCCGTGACTGCAACCAATAGTGTAGATTTGGGGCGTCACATGTGTACTTCGAGAACTATGTCGTACTAGTACCGGATACTTAGCAGCGTATGGTATTTTGTATAGTACTTCTGCATATATATCGGGTATACAAAAAAAAAAATTCTTAATTTTTGACATATCCAGACATACCTATTATATACCCAAGTCGTACCATAGCTCAGTCAAAACAATATTTTCTTTTATTACAAACATAAAATTCCTTTCACTAGACTTTTTATTTATTTATTTTTAGTTTTATGCTTAGCATGATTTTAAAATTAAGCTATGATTTCTAAGTTATTTAATATAATGACATCTAATTTGGGTTTATACATTTACTTTTGGCATTAAGGCCTTGTTTGGGGACTAACATTTTAGCCAAAATGTTAAAAAGTTATTATAAGTTGTCACATCACCCTCTCTATTCTTCAACACATCTTTTTTGTAAAAAACTAAAAAATTACTAAATTAACTTGTTCTCAAACGAGGCCTAAATGTTAATTGTAGATTGGATCTTAACAAATTAAACCATTTAATCAATTTTTGCATTACTCCAAATTAAAAATAAATATTTTTTTACAAACGTACCAAGCCCAAGCCGTACCCATACTCTACTTTTTTTGGATTTTACTGTATCGACATACCCATACCTGTACCCGTACCCATGCTTCATGGCATGTATGGTAATTAGAAATAACAATCAAAGGCATGTCTCATACTAATATGTATCAAGTAAGTAGGAGACATTCATATATCTCCCATCAGACAATATAAAGTTTAAAAAGAATAAATCTTATCAACATATCGTCACTTGTTGGCACAAGCCTTCAAAATATGAATGTGTTCGCATAAATATCTGATCACTCCAAGTTAGACTCCTTCCTAACATTTATAAACAAATCAACCGCAATGATATTTTGATGGCTCTAGTAACTCCAAGTTAGACTCCTTCCCCCTAGATTTATAAAAAACTCAACCACAGAAATCACTGAAATTGAATCAATGATAAGCCCAACAGCCCATTAAATTAACCAAAAACAGTACCCTAACTTAGAAGGAATCCCACACTAAACCCCCAAAAAAAATAAAATAAAAACAAAAACCGCTTTTCCATTTACTCCCTCCATTTCGTCCTCATTACCAACATGACGACCAACTTTGAATTGTACTCAAAGTTCAACATATTTTTTCAAGACCAACACGAGATCAATCAAAGTTCCAAGCTCATGATAGATCGGTATGACCAAATGACAGGGCAATTGCGTCAAACGCAAGCAACCTTGGATAAATTTGTGGTTTACTTTTTTAGGAGAAAATTCAGAAATTATCAAAGTGCTTGTAAAGATCATGTGAAAATTATTGATCACCCTGTTCCAATACTCAGAAAAAGTGAAATTATTTTCAAAGAAAGTTCAGCAGAGGTTGACATCTCAAAAACCGTCATTGCAGTGCAAGAAAATTTCATGCAAGAAGCTGTTCTACCAAAAAGAAGAGCTTCCAAACGAAAAGCTTGTATATGCAAACGCACCAAAACTGCCAAATCTTATTGACCCACCACCACCCAATTATTTCATCATATGAAAGATTGATTTCATTGTTGATGAATTTCCTCACGATCAAATCCCAATTTAGTGGATCTTCTCAACCCATTGGACACCAAAAGCAGTTGGCATAGGAAGACAGCAAAGAAAACCACATATTCTAAGTATTTGATTTTCTGGCATGGACGAGTTCAATACTTGAAGGGGAACTTGAGGTCGAGTTATTTTTCTCAACCGGAAAGAATGATGCGGAACATGTGTGCACCATGAATTTTTTATAATTTTGTCTTTAATTATTGTCTAATGTGTTCTAGTATTTTATTTTTTTAATTATAGCTTAATTTAGTTTGGTTAGGATTTTAATAATATTTGTTTTCCTATTCTATTAGGATTTAGTTTCCTTGTTTGTTTAGGTTTTTTGACTTGCAAATATTAGGATTTACATTGTATTATTTAGCTTAGAACAATGAAAATTTAAGTTAGCGTTTGATTAAGTTTTCAAATCATGATTTGGAACAAAAAAATTCAAAAAAAATTTCAAAACTTATAACCAAACAAAATTTTCAAAACTCTACTCAAAAACTCTTTTCAAAACTCATAATCAAATTCTTTTCAAAACTTCATTTTTTTTTTTTCAAAAATTATTTTTTTATTTTGTTCTTTAAAATTATGTTTTATTTTTTAAAAAATAATATTTTCAAAAATTATTTTTTATTTTTATTATTTTTTAATTTTTTCAAAAAAATATTTTGTTATTTTTTAAGTATTGGCCAAATAATTTGTTATGATTTAGATATATATGGGTGATCCAAAAAAATTTAAAAAAAATTAAATATTTAAAAAACATTGAACGCACAAATGTAGTAAATGCAACATACATTAAAAAAATGAATAAATATTTACCGTAAAAAACTAAAATTAAGAAATATTTTAAATATTTTAAAAAATAAATAAACCCAAAACAATTTCAAAATACAACTTAAAACTCTTTTCAAAACTCACAACTAAACAATTTTTCTCTTTTCAAAACTCATTTCAAAAACTAATCTTTCAAAACACAACTCAAAACTCATTTCAAAAACTAAACCAAACGGAGCCTAAGTTTTCTAGGTTGTGGCCAGTTTGTTAGGGTTGTTGCCCTCTGCTTCTCATCTCTTCTATTTCTTTCTTAAGGCATCCTACATCACCACCTAAGTACCCCAATCCTATTTTGACTATTTGACATTCAAGATCCCCCATAATGGCCCTCTCAAGTTCCAATCTTAGTCAATCACTCTCTCTTTCTCTCTCTCTCGATCAAGTTCCAATTTAAATTGTATTATTTAGCTTGGAACAATGAGAATTTGAGAGTTTTAGGTTGTGGATGTGATAGGGTTGTGGTCCTCTTCTTTTTTGTTGTTATTGCTGTTTGATATTGATATGAAATATTACTATCAAATTAAAGCAATAAATTTTATAGATAAGAAATCATCAATTATGATAGAATTGACAATTTAGAGTAATTTGGATTGTTGCTATTTCTTCCACAGAAAGGAGAAACATGCAAACAGAGATGGATCAGTCTTCTTTGCTATTGATTAAAGACCTATTGATGCATGCCACCTTTTCTTTGATTCTATGTTCAAGTCATCTCTACATATCATTAATTGATCATTCTCTTCTGCTAAGACCTGTTTTGTGTTATTAAATACTAACTAATATAGTGTTCACTAAGAATAAAGAATTTTCATCAAGGCCCAAACTGCAAAGACCACACCGAAAAATAACTGAGCAAAAACAAATTGAGAGACATGGGCAGAAACATTAGAATTAGAATAAAAATGACAGTCAACCACAGGAGATAGGATGTACCAGGATGAATCACTGCAATAGGCTGAGGCATGTCATCAGTAACAGGCTCATCTTTAGGCTTGATCAAAGCATGAGAACTATGTGTCTGTTGTTTCGTCAAAAGAACAATGCCACGATCAACATTTGGCTCTCTCGAGTGCACTGCATGAGGTGTCCTCTCAGAAAATGCTCTCTTATCTCTTTGAGCAATTTGAGGTAATAGAGGTTCCTTTCCTTTCTCCTTGAGACGTATTGGAGGAGAAACTGAATCAGGTTGAGATGGCTCAAATCTTTCCTGTATTGATAGGGGCTTAGGCGAGACAGCTTGTTTTCCTTTGTTCCTAATAAGGGTCTGGGGTGACAAGGGATGGGATCCAGCCCTCACATTTTCTATATTAGGCTGAGATAAGTCTGTCATGTCCTGTGACTGTTGTTGGGGACAAGTTTCAGGTAGTTCAGCCTCCTCCACCTTGGGCTGTCTTAAGGAAGTACCACCCAACCTGGGGCTAGAATTACCAACAGAAGGTGAAACGTGACCTTCTTGGTATCTTAAGCGCAACCTTTTTAAGGGGCGTTCAGGCTCCTCATGCACCCGTGCTTCTTCATCCATTACCCCCCACTAGTCTCAAGTAAAAATAATAATAATAATAAATAAAAAGAGTCAATAAACAAAAACAAATATATGAGACGTGAGATAACAGCATTTTGAATCAGTACAAACATGACGAATCAACCACATACATCAGTATTCTTCTTTTGTTCTGTCACCTGAAAGACGACATAAATAAAATTTAAATATACAAAAATAAATGTAAGTATAATTTAAAATAAAATAAAATAAAAAACCAAACAGCCTGACTAACAAAAATGACGGCAGCAGGTTAGATAAAGCGTGCACAGAAGAGAAAGGGAGAGCGAGATGCACCTGCGCTTCCTCTTGGTCAAATATAGCATCTGCAAGGGCTCTGTAATTTTCTTCCTCAATAAGTTCCCAGTTTTTGTCGTACAATTTTAAAAGATTTTTCAAGATTGGTTTCACTTTTTCTTCACTGATGCCAAGAACCTTCATAGCACGAAAGGCTTTTGCAACTCTTGGATTTGGTGCCATTGCTTATCTCCAAGCCAACAATTTTCAAAACAGACTCCCAATCATCCACTGCACCCACATTTTCCTAGATTTTGTAAGGGAATAACAACACAAAACTATATTGACAGAAACCTTCAATGCATCAAGTAATACTGTCAAAAACTAAAACCAAGGGGCCTGAGCCTAGTTAGCCAGCCCTTTGGCCACCAAGTCTCTCTCCAAAGGGGGAGAGCAAGATTTTCATGCAAAGTGTTTGGGTGTGAGTTTTCAACTCCCCCAATATGCTAATCTAACAACTAACCACTGATTTTCGCCAATCAATATATATATACTGTCAAAAACTAAATAGCATTGTGAACCATGCCAAAATGATCATCCTAAACTTCATCCAAAATAAAGCTAGATGAGCATATCATAATTTTCTTAATGAACTTGTCAAGGTAATACATGTTTTTAATGCTATGTTTAGTAGGGGGGAAAAAGAAGGGAAGAGAAAGGTTAGGTAAGAAAAGTGGTTCACTAGGGAAGTCGCTTGGTTTAGTAGAAGAGGGAGAAGAAAAGAAACATGTTTTTAAAAAAAAATATATTGTTTGATAAGGACATGATTTAAATTTATTACAAGTTTTCCTCGAGTTACAAATAAGTAACCAACCTTAAAGGCAAGGATCAAAATTTCATTTCAACATGTTTTCAGGCCTATGTTATAAAGACTCAGGTACGAGTGTCGGATGTGGATGCGTGCGTTGCGTATCTAGAGGTCGGACCTATCAAACCTCGAATTTAAGGGTACATGGACTTGGCAAAATGGGCATGTTTGTAATCTATTAAGTGAGATAAAGTGCTATATGTAACATACAGAGTCAAAAAATACATTTCTCATTGTATAGCAATTATACAACCATATATGCAAATTATGATAATGTTAAACACATAGAAGTGTCTGATGAAAATTATTAGACACATATCTCATACCCTTGTCTAAGTGTCAAATGTCCGACATGGGTATTT
Organism: Camellia sinensis; assembly: GCF_055761805.1. Classification (NCBI taxonomy): domain Eukaryota; kingdom Viridiplantae; phylum Streptophyta; class Magnoliopsida; order Ericales; family Theaceae; genus Camellia; species Camellia sinensis. The sequence goes on from NC_138972.1 coordinate 97,738,365, forward strand.
GATCATTTTTCTTTCTTTTTTTTTTCCCTAAAGAGTCTATGAAACATAGGTTTACATTAGCTTGGAAACAGAAACATAAAAGAAATGACAAGAGAATTTGGAAATGTATGAAAATGTTTGGCAAAAAACGAAAACCTATATAAATGTTAATACATTCCCAATAATTAAATGAAAAAATAATTAAACATGTCGGTGCTTATGAATAATTTTTTTTTGGGGGGGGGGGATAAATATGTCAATGCTTATGAATATTAAAAGCTTATAAACAAAAAAAATATAAAGTGATTTGCTATCGTAAGAAAAAAAAAATTTAAATGCAAAATTTTACTAATCATATGGATGAAAAAGACGATAAAAAATTATTGATGACAACCTTTATTATAAAAAAATAAATAAAAAATTAACGGTAACAATGAAAGAGAATACTGACTTAATCATGCTTGTTTCATCTTTTCCTCTCTATCTCTCTTGTTTTCCTTTCTAGTTTATCAAATTCTCCAACAAATTTAAGATTTTGCTTTGTTCTCAAATCAGTCTCACCAAAATATTGTTGATACCCTAGTAAATTACATTTTGAAATACATGTTCCAAAATGTGGTACACCGTTGTTCCAAAACAATAAATTTAGAGATCCAAAATGGTTCCAAAAAATTTTTACAATATATTTCCTTAAAAAAAAAAATTAATCTTTTCTCATCAAACCTCTCAAACCAAATGGGCTGTTCCCATTTATTGGTTTGGAATTTTTTTTCTTCCCCTAGTTTATAAACCAATAATTTCAATTACAGAGAAGAAATCAATCACTACAATGGCCGAGTCTGCCAAGGAAATTAGTAAACAATGACAAGGGAAAACTTTATTCTTGTTTCATCGAAAGCTTAAATAGAACACAAGTTTGAACTCAACTTAAACAACACGTGTATTGGCATGGTTAGAGTTATTTGCTTTTCAATCTCTTGAACTCGAACCCAACGATGAAGTCATCAAATTTCTTCAATATTTTCTTTTTCTATATATTCTCAGCAACCAAACAGACGGTGAGCGAATACGAGCGAGTGTTATTTACAATGCAAATAGCAAATAAACTGTAAATGCAAGTGAGTAGAACTTTACCCAAATTTTGGTTCAGTGCTAAAACAATATCAACATTCTTGGCGATTGAAAACCCTAAACCCTAAAAATAACTATAAAGAGAAAAAACAAAAATGAACCGAATGCCAGTGATTAAAAGTACTATAATTCACGGTTTATAACCGTAGAAGGCAAAACTCATAAATTATTATGATAAATTAACTTTCTTTCTTCGATTACAGTAATATAATCAGGAAAAATCAGAAGAAAAATTGAGAAGGATGAACAGAGAGAGAGAGAGTATATACATGATACAAAGATGTAATCGAAGAAGGAAACGTGCCGGCGATTTGCAATGGAGTGGAATGAGAGTGCGTGTGAGAACGAGAATGAAGAAGTGAGATTGTTGTATCTTAGAGAGAGAGAGAATGGGCGCGTGAGAGGTTGGGTGAGATGAGAACATAGTGAAGACGACTAGTGTGATGGGTCCAGCAAAGGGCCTATGGCTAGACGAACCAGTGGCGCGTGGAATTAACGCTTAAACATACTTTGACCTTATTTGAAAAGTTTGCTATTTAACTTTCTCGCCATGCTCTCTCTGGGGCATCTGTGGTGGGGGTTGTGTCTTGCCCACCGGTGCAAGGCATTCTCTCCCCCGTTTAGGGTGAAGATTGGGTACGTTGTGTTGTAGATATGGTTGATTCTATTATCGATCTTGCTAGTCGGTTAGCTCTTACGGAGGATAAATAGCATACTGTGGTAGCGCATGAGTTGCTAACCATGCCTTTTGCAGAGAGGGTTGGAGTAAGTTTAGTAGGTAAGGTGCTGACTACTCGACCTTTCAATGCGGAGGCTATGAAGTCTACGCTCCTGACGGTTTGGCGGCCAGTGAAAGGTATGGACTTTAATGTCATTGGGGATAATCTGTTTCTGTTTCAATTTCATCACATAGCGGATAAACGACAGGTTCTACTTAATGGCCCATGGAGTTTTGATAAACACCTTATTCTCTTGAATGAGGTGACCTTCAACCTTCCGAGGTCCTATTATCCGAGGCTGCTTTTTGGATCTAGGTTCATAATCTGCCTCTCATCAGTATGACTAAGAATGTGGGATATCTGATTGGGAATAAGATTGGTTCTACAGTGGACGTTGAATATGGAGCTAGTCGGTCGGTATATGCGAATAAGAGTCACACTAAACGTGGTTAAGCCTTTGCGCGCGAGGTATGAAACTTGCGGTCCACAATCGGGAGTCCGTTTGGGTGGATTTTAAATATGAAAGACTACCAAACTTTTGTTACTTTTGTGGTGTTTTGAGGCATAGTGAGAAGGAGTACAATACGTTGCTTTCACAATCAGAGACTGGAACTGGTAAAGTTGTACAATATGGGCCATGGTTGCGTGCGGATGTTCAAAAGACCAGACCTCGCTGTAGACACTCCATTTTTGACCGACCTTAAGACTCAGACGTCACCGATTGAGCGCTCGGTGACAATGCATGTTGTGCTCGTTTCGAGTTTCTGGAGTTTCGGCTGAGAGCCTTGCCTCTAGGCCTCTGAACTCTTTGTGCTTTGACTCGGTTTGTGGACCAAGTCTTGTTTTCTCTTCCCGGAGGGAGAGAGAGGTCTTGTAGACCATCTCTCAGTGGTCGTAGGCTACTTTTCGTGGTCGTAGGCTACTGTTCCCATTTGGAGACTAGTTTCCGGTTTTCGAAGCCGTCGGTCGTGCGCCTCGGCTCAAGATCGCTTAACGTTCTCCGTTTGGCTTGATTCTTGAACCACACCTTGTTTTCTCTCCCTAGAGGGACACTGTGGTCCGAGAGACTACTTTTGTGGTCGTACACCACTTTTGATGCTCGATAGTTGGTTTTCGGGGCTCCCGGCCGCGCGTCTTGCCTCCTGAACCCTCGTCTTGCATCCGTTTTGGTTTGTCTTGGGTACAAACCTTACTTTCCATGTTTGGGAAGTGGTACAAGGGTGGGAGACTAGCTTTTATCATTGGAAACCACTTTTCTCCCCACCAGCCGATTTTCTTGGTCTTTGGGCCACATTTTCTGGTTTCCCACCCCACTATTGGCTTGCTTTCAGTATGGAGACCACCATTTCCCCTGGCCGACCACTTTTTGCCTAGGAAACCACTTTGGGTGGTCGGCCGACCACTAAAAGTAGCAAGCCGACCACCTTTCTGGTCAGCAGCTTTCCCCATGTTTTGGCAGACTGTATGGATGCCAACTGTGCCAGCTGGAGGGCACAGACTGTATCCTCCATGCACGTGTATGGAGGGATTGCATCCAAGTTTAGCTTCTTCAAGAAGCTTGAACCCTTTGTTTTTTTATAAGAGAGGCTCTCCCTCTCTATTCCAGAGGTTCTGAGTTTTGTCTAAGGAACAAGTGTATATCTCCCTCTATATCTCTATATTTGGTGCCTAAAGTGTGTGTTGCTCTTCACCTTTACACTACAACTCTTAACCACACACCCCACCATTGAACTAAGGCTCTTGGATGACCTTTTTGGAGGTTGAAAAGCTGGTTTTTGGTTCAGAAAATCTGCCGGTTTTGCTGAGCTTCAAGGGTAATTTCTTTTCTCCCATTTTAAGCTTTGTCTTGATCATTCTCTTAGTCATACTTGCATGCTTATTTGAGCTTTGTTTTCAACTAAAAAAAGCTTCATTTTTGAGCATTTAACATGTTTGTTTAAATGCCTCTTGGGTGCTGAGGGTCTCCTACCCTTTTGCATGCCTTGTTTGGCCTTGTTTTGTGCCATGCCTTGGGGCCTTTGAGCTAGTCCTTTCTTGGCCTTCTAGCCACTGAAATCCAATGGATTTTCAGTGGTAGACATGTGGTTTTGAGGCCTAAAACCAGACGGGGGTGACCCCCTCTCTTTTGGTTTTGTTTGCTTGCATTTTTGGCCTATCAAAGGAGCATGTATCCCTTTACTTTTGAGGCTTGGTTCAGACACTTTTTTGTAATGTTTAGGACCTGCCTTAAGCCTGTCCATGGCTAGTTCGGTCACCTTGTGCATACATCTAGTATGTGTAGTGTAATCCCATTTGTGGCCCATCAAAGTAGCATGTCTTGCTAGCATGTATTGACTCCATTTCAGTGGGTTTTTGACCATCATTTGGCATGTGTCATAACTCTATCTAAAGCTGTTTTGGTTGTCTCTTGAGTGGCTCATATACTTGTAGAACAAATCTTGTTGACTAGCTTTGTTTGCATGATGTTTTGGCTCTTTATTCTAGCACATTTTGGCCATGCTTCAACATGATTTTGTTCTTATTTTGGGCTGTCTTAGCTCTGTTTTAAGGCCCCTTGGTCAAATGATGCTCGCCTTGCATGCCTCTAGTGTAATATGCTTCTCTAGCTTTTGATGCTTGAGCCTTTCAACATGCATTACATGAGTTGTTTTGCATGATTCTAAGTCATCTTGCATGTCATTTCATGCTGGAACATATGCCATTATACTCCGTGTTTCATCCTTTCAATGCTTTTGGATAGTTGTGTTTTGTGCCTTAGGCTTGGGCCCTTGCATTGTGCATGCTTGTATGTGTTTTATTGCCTTGGTTTCATCACCATTGGCCACTGATTTGGACATGGCTGAGGCCTATTCATTTCGGTTTAAGTCCATTGCACATTGAGTATGTCATGTAGTTCGTAGCATTGAGCATGCCATGTTGTTACATGATTGATCATTGCACTTGTGCATGCCATTTTCATTGCATTGTGTATGTTAGTGTCATGAGTGTTGTGTATACCATATAGTTCATAGCATCATGTATGCTAGTTTGCATGATCATCCCTTGCATGTTTGCATGTCCAAGTTGTGTTGCATTAAGTTACATGATTGAGTCGCATTGTGCATGCCATGTTTGTTGCATTGTATTTGGAATAGGTGTTAGTCCAAACATGGGAAACGAGGGACGTTTCATACTCGAAGTGATGAAACGTACCTCGATTTTCGGTCGCCGACATTCTTGACAATACATGACGGAGTTTTAGGCTTTAGGTGTTTGTATGTGCATTCATTCCATATTGAGCTGTGCAATTCGGCCCCTCGGCCATCATGCATCGAGATGCGTAATTGGTGGCCCTAGGGTCGAGACCTACACTCCCTTGAGCTTATGTAATGATAGGGAGGGTAGTCGCACATACATGTGTTGCAAATACATTGCCACGCCTCTTTCTTGCCCTCTATTGCAGAAAACCAGAAACTAGCAGCAAAAACTGGTCGGCTGACCAGATAAAGTGGCTGGCTGACCACTTTTTCTAGTTTTCACCACAAAAACTGGTCGGCCGGTGGTCTCCAAGGCCAATATCTGGTCGGCAGCATCCCTACAGATTCCAAAGTTGGATTTTCATCTCTCTGGAGCTTGGTGCAAGTTTCTGAGATCAATTGCAAATAGAGGCAAGTCGAGGCATCGCGAGGGATTTCCGAACAAGGCGACTCGAGCATGCATGCATCCTTTGTCATCCAAAGCAGAGCTGAGACAACCTACATCATATAGTTTATACGCTTATTTAATTACTAACTTAGTTAATTTGTTAATTAGTTAGAGTTGTGTAATAATTAGCTGTAGCTTGTTATTGATTATGTTGTGTAATAACTGGTTTAATTAGATTAGCTTAGATTAGCTAGTCGGTTCTGTATTATTCATTCGGACCCTCCGTCGAGATGGCATAACTGTTGTAATAAGTGTGCGTGTGTGTGATGCATGTCTTCCAACCTCCATTTCTTTCTCTCTTTTATTTACTAGCTTACGATGGTTAGTTTTAGGGCATGTTTCAATTAGCATCCTTATGCTCGCATGTTTGCATCCATTTATTTGTCTTGCATGCACTGGGCTCGGCGCATCATACTAACTGTATTGTATTTCAATTCCCGTTTGAATACATGTATCAAGTTGTATTTCGCATGACATTTTAGAATAGCCGAGCCTATCTTAGTTGCATTTTGTATGTGTTGCGTTAGGCATTCTTGACATAGCTAGGATCATGCATTGATTTCTAACATAGTTTTTGTTTTGGTTCGGAGTACTCGGTAAGTGTTTATGCTTTAGCATCCTTGCATGTGTGTGAGTGACTGCCATGATAGCATGCTTACCGTAAGGCTAGCTGCTTATGTGATATAACTGCCTGAATGCCTGTGGGTGAAGGTTAGATTACTTGAATTGGAACAATTCATTGATTGCGAGTTTTAAGCCTGCTTGAGAGTGGCAAATCACCATGTTTTCTAAGCCCACTTGAGGGTGGCAAATCCACGTCTTAGCCTACTTGCGAGTAGCACTTTCAAACCGCTTTCAAAAACAAACATGAGATGCTTTGTTCCAACTTAGGCGATCCAGTGTATACTTGTATGCTGTGCGCATCACATAGTAATTCTAGGTTAATAACCAGAATAAAAGCACATATGTTTTCAAAAATAAGATATCATGTTTAGTAGAGGTCGATCTTTGATCGGGCGAGCGGGGGTGCTCATTGCATGACATTTCCCTCTCGTATCCAAGTTCCCGAGCCGAGGCAACTTTGGTAATAACGGACACGTGGCCTTAGGCACGAGTCAGGGTTTTCTAAATTTTCCAAAAATAAAATATTTAGGTGGCGACTCTGTATCTGGCAAAGCAATCCATGTTTGGCACTTCTTTCTAAAAATCAGTTTTTCAAAATGATTTGTCAGATTTGGACTCTTTGGTGATTTATCAATCTCGCATTGCACTTTGCAAGATCAGATTAAGAACCGTGACATTGAGTCCGAACTGTAGTGAGCCCAATGAACAAAATGAGATTTTCCCGGGACGTTCGGGCGCGTCTACACTCTCCCTACGTCTCCTGTTGCGAGTCGTAGCCATAGTAGGGGTAAGGATGGTGCTGCCGGGGTGTCGATGCCGGTGCTGGAAATCTGCCGAGAGGAGGGACCAGGTGTGGTTGTGTCATATCCTAGTTTGAAAGAAGCCCCTGGTTTGGGAAAGGATGGTCAATCCACGTATAAACAGGAGAAGATTTTGATGATGATGGGGGACGTTGGGGATTTATTGCCTTTCCAGGAGGAGGGTGAGCGGGAACGGTTGCTGAATCTTGAGGTTTTGAAATCTGGGCCTAAACAATGTGGGCTAGTGGTGGTGGAGTTAGACTCCTCTCAAAAGAAGCCCAATCAGGATGGCATGTTACTTCATGGTGCAACCCATGAGGCTTACTCTATAGGGTCTAAATTTGCTTTGACTAAGGGGGACACTGTGAGTTTGGACTCACCTGTGTCGGCTAAATGTTTAGGCCCATCTTTACCCTCTTATTCGATGGATATAGATAAAGGGTTAATGCTGTCAAATCCAGATTTGGTGATCGGAGAGGAGCCTCTTATGTCCTTAGCCCCAGCTGGTAGGGTAAGGAAGAAATGGAAGAAAATAGCTCGTAATCAAAAGGGGGCTACTGGGTCTAGTGAATTACCAGTGGGTGTGAAGCGGAGTTTGATTGGTGAGGAGGCGAATGCAGATAAAGGATTTTCAAAGGAGAAATGGGTTCGGCTTAATGCTATCATGGTCTATTATGATTCAACGGCGGTGGCTGTGCCCCAGCCCCGCCGACAGCCATGAAAACCATCTGTTGGAACTATCGTGGGCTTGGGAACCCACGGACAGTTCATTTTCTTTAATTTTTGTTGAAGAATGAAGTGTCTACTCTGATTTTCCTAGTGGAAACCCAACTTGATACTAGAGCTATGGAGCGGATTCGCTGTAAACTTGGTATGCAAGGGTGTTTTACGGTTGATCGAGTGGGGCTCTCGGGTGGTTTAGCATTATTATGGGTTGGTGAGATTCAACTACAAATCAAAAGCTATTCAAAGGGCCATTTTGATTCCATAATCCTCTCTGAGTCTGGAGCTGCATCATGGCGTTTTACTAGGTTCTATGGAAATCCGATTGCTTCACTGAGAGGGTGATTCTTGGGAACTGTTGAGACGACTTCAGGATCAGACGAATTTGCCGTGGGTGTGTGCTGGAGATTTTAATGAAATTTTCTATGCTCATGAAAAGTCTGGGATGGCGGCGAGAAGTCAAAGGCAGATGGATGGGTTCCGACAAGTCCTTTCTGATTGTGACTTAGCTAATCTGGGTTTTGAAAGGGTAGCTTTTACGTGGTGCAATGGTCGGACGAGCGGAGGCATGATCCGCGAACGATTGGATAGATGTGTGGCTAATGGGAGGTGGCTTACTTATTTTTCGTTGGATAGGGTCTACCATTTGGGAGGTACATTGTCTGACCATCTCCCTATATTGTTAGATCTAGAAGGAGTTAAAGCTCAGGTGGCTCAAAGGCCGAAATGTTAGAAGTTGTATCACTTTAAAGCAATGTGGTTGCGAGAGGATGATTGTGAAGGAATAATTACAAGGAAATGGAATCAGGATAGTAATCTCTCTAGAGTTGAGTTAGTGTCAGGTAAAATGAAGGCGGTGGCTTCTCAGTTGCAAACTTGGAATTGGCGGGTTCTGGGTAATGTACAACGTAAGTTGCAACTAAAATTGGTCGCTATTTAACGGTTACAAGCCCTGTCTATTCTTAGTGATGCTGATATTGAGGAGTTGCATCAAGTTCAATTGGAGGTAGATGAGCTTCTTGAAAAAGAATCGGTGATGGGGGCTCAACGGGCTTGTACGAATTGGCTGAAGGATAGGGATAAAAACACTATTTTTTTCCATCCGAAAGCATCCCAACGACAGAAGAAGAAGGCAATATCAGGTCTGGAAAATGGAAGGGGTGAGTGGTGCTCGAAGCCAGCTGAATTGGAGGAGATTGTGATAAGCTATTTTAAAGACTTGTTTACCACATATACTCCTAGTCATATGGATGAGGTAGTTGACTGTATCACTCCATCTATAACCGAAGGGATGGCTCAGAGGTTGAATAGGCTTTTTGTGGCAGATGAGGTTCGTCTAGCTTTGTTCCAAATGCACCCCACAAAGGCCCCTGGGCCTGATGCTACTCCAGCTCTCTTTTTCCAAAAATTTTGGGACTTAGTGAGCGTAGACGTGTGTAGGGCTGTTTTGGGGATTCTGAATGAGGGGCGAGATGTTTCTTCGATTAATGATACATATATTGTTCTCATCCCAAAATTGAAAAACCCACAACTGCCAAGTCAATTTTGTCCAATTAGCTTGTGCAATGTCGTGTATAAGCTAGTTTCGAAGGTCTTAGCTAAAAGGAGGTGTTGGAAACAGTAGTGTCAATAAATCAGAGTGCCTTTGTCCCAGGATGGGCTATTACCGATAATGTGTTAATGGCTTTCGAAGTGTTCCACTACCTTAAGAATAAAAGATTAGGCAGAACCGGGTATTTTGCGTTAAAGCTTGATATCAGTAAGGCCTACGACCGGATGGAGTGGGGCTTTTTGGAGGTGGTGATGGTTAAGATAGGCTTCCCGTTAAAATTTATTGGTTTGGTGATGCACTGTGTATCGAGTGTTTCTTATTCAGTGCTTCTGAATGGTAAGCCAACACACTATTTTTTACCTTTACAGGCCTTCGACAGGGTGATCCTATCTCCCCTTATCTCTTCTTACTGCGTGCAGAGGCATTATCGACTCTGATACGGCAGGCTGAAGTAGATGGACGACTTTCCGGCATATCAATTAGTCAAGGGAGACCTCAAATCTCTCATCTTTTTTTCGCCGATGATAGTTTGTTGTTTGCTAAGGCGACTGACCAGTCATTGAATACCGTTCAAGCTATGCTGCGGAAATATGAATTGGACTTTGGGCAAAAAGTCAATTTTGAAAAATCAGGGATATGTTTTAGTCCGAATGTGCGGATGTAGGAGTAGGTACGTCTTTCAACTGTAGTGGGTGTGGGCCAATTGGTGACTAACGGGAAATATTTGGGGATGCCGTCTGTGGCAGGTCGGCCCAAAAAGGCAGTGTTTGGTTATATAAAAGATAGAGTGTGGTAGCGTCTTAATGGCTGGAAGGAAAAATCTTTATCAGCAATGGGAAGAGAAATTCTTATTAAGGCAGTCACTCAAGCTATCCCAACTTACATCATGTCCTGTTTTGAATTGCCGAATGGGCTATGCCGTGAGATTATTGGTATGATAGCACGATTCTAGTGGGGTCAACGTGAGGAAATGCGCAAGATTCACTGGTGCAATTGGCAGACTCTTTATAAGGTGAAGCCTGAAGGCGGGATGGGCTTTCGATCTCTTGTGGCTTTCAATAAAGCTTTGTTGGCCAAGCAATCTTGGTGACTCCTTCAATTTCGAATAGTTTGGTGGCCCAAGTTATGAAAGCTAAATATTATCCACAGTGCTCGATTCTTGATGCACCTTTGGGGGCAAGTCCATCTTTTTCGTGGAGGAATATTTGGAATGCGCATCTCTCTTATTGGAAGATTTACAGTAGAAAGTGGGGAATGGGTCTCAAATCCGAATTTGGAAGGACAAATGGGTTCTGCGGCCTTTTTCTTTCAAAATCTGCTCCCCTCCTTCTTACCTGGGCGTCGATGCTATGGTAAGTGCCCTGATTGATCATGATCTGGGGAACTGGGATAAGGTAGTGCTTGGTGCTTGCTTCCCACCCTCTGAGATTGAGGTTATTAAATTGATACCTGTTTGCCCACACTTGGCGGAGGACACATTAGTGTGGCATTACACAAAACAGGGGTAGTTTTCGATTAGATCGACTTATCATCTTGAAATGGGCATTCGCAGCAGGACTGAGCATGCTTTGTCGTCGAATGGTGGCCAGGAACGAGCTGGTTTTTGGAAGAATTTTTGGAACATGCGGCTTCTTGGTAAGATAAAAGTTTTCAGCTAGAAAATGTGTTTGGAAATTTTGCCAGTGTGATCTAAGTTACGGGCACGGAAGGTATTAACTAATGATGATTGTGCTCTCTATCATCAATTCATCACTTTTTTTGATTGTCCTTTTGCGAAAAAGGTATGGGCATGTAGCAGCCTTACCTTGGTTGCTTATCGACAACGGGGGTGGGACTTTGTTTGACTGGATTATAGAGGTTATTTCATCTTTTGATTAGCGACTGGGAAGTTGTTTTGGGTGATGTGCTGGTGCATCTGGACACATCGCAACCAAGTGGTGCTCAATAATAAGGCCCAATCTGAGGTGGAGCTTGCTCGGTATGCATATGAATATTACCAAGAAGTTTGTGCAATCCAGTGTCGTGTTCGGGTGTCGCAGCATGTTCACATGCCAATTCATTGGATTCCTCCAGAGTCAGGGCTGTTTAAAGCTAATTTTGATGGGGCTTGCTTTGTAGTCGAAGGCTTGATTGGTGTTGGGGTTGTGGTTCGGGACCATAAGGGTGCAGTCATTGCTGCTATGTCAGCCAAAAGGGCATCAACGATGGATGTGGATTGTATTGAGGCCTTTGCAGCGCTTGCAGCTATTCAGTTCACGTTGGATCTGGGGTTGCACCACATAATTATTGAAGGTGACTTGCTAATGATAGTTCGCGCCTTTCTCTCCTCTTTGAAGTCCTTGGCTTCGTTTGGGAATTTTGTGGAGCAAGCTAAATCTCTGCTGGCCAGATTCCATTCCTGGGATATTCAGCATGTGAAACGGGAAGGGAATTCGGTAGTCCATTGTCTAGCTTGAATGACGTTTGCTATGAAGGACTTTTCCATATGGTTGGAGGAGGTTCCACTTTCTTTACACTCCCTCATTAGGAGGGAGGCGTCTCTTTGATTTTGCGTTCTTGTTCCATTATTATTTTGACCATTTAAAAAAAAAAAAAACTATCTAAGAGTATCTTCGATGGTTATTGCTATGATTTGATAATAAATAGTATTATTTTGCCAAGTTATAGCAATGATGCTTCAATAGTCACTTGTTATTTTAGTAATTCTTAACCAACTTTCCCTCTAAGTTTGTAGATGTTGTTTGAATATAGGTTTTTTAATGATTTTATTTTTGTTTATTTTTTTTTTCTTTTGTGACCTTTTTTTAACTTTTTGTAAAAATAAATATATATTTATATTATTCCCGACTAGACAAATATAAAAAATGAAAAAAATTTGAAATTCAGATATATATATATATATATATTGGCAATTATATGTGAAATGAAATTAAAAAGAGAGGAGAAAATAAAAATTATATATATAATTTTTTTAATTCAGATAATTTTTTTGACAATTATATAAATAAAAAATAAAAAATTAAAAGTTAAAAATATATATATAATTCATCACAACGCCACTACAAAATTTTAAAAATAATAATAATAATAATAATGGTTCAACCTTCACAACCCCCCATTTTCTAACCGTTGGATTACATCAACGGCTCACTTGGTGCCATCACATGCTATTTGATCAAACCATAGTCTCCTTCTCTCTCAATCTTTTTCATGCTCACCCTCATTTCTTCTCTCATTTGTTCGCAGATCATTCTCTCTCTCTCTCTCTCATACACACAAACACACACACACACACACACACACACACACACACACAAACACAAACACAAACCCCTCTTGACATAACACAAAGAAGATGAAAACAAACATGAGAACCAAGGTCGTAGATCATTCTCCCTCATTTCGCAGATTGCATCAAGGAGCCCTATTTGAGCCCTTTTCGAATATCGCAGAAATCAAAACCCTCGTCTCAAATCCATCAATCACCATAAATTCATGGTATTTATTGTTTAAAATTTGTTTGAAATTGCTTATTTGCATTGAAATTGTTTGATTATTGTTATTGTTGTTGTTTGTAATTTTTTTTTATTTTTTTTTTGTTTGAAGGGTTTGGTTGTTGAAATAATTTATGTTTTAATTTTTTTTTTGTTTTAAACAATTTCTATTGAATTTTTTTTTGGTGAATTTGGTTTTACAAAAAATTAACTCTATTTTGCTGGGAAGGATGAGGCAAAGAAGGAAGAAAATGGTTGATTTTTTGTGAGTTGACACATTTGGCAGCTACCAAAGTTGGTGCCAAATTTGGCAACAGATTTAGCAGTTGCCAAATTTGACAACTGCTATAACATGCAATTGGAGAAGCCATTTTTGCTCAAGCTACCATATTATGACTTTGGCAGTTGTTTTAGCAATGCATTGGAGATACTCTAAGGGTTCGTTTGGAAAGTGGGTTGGCTTTTTGACTTTTTAATTATTTTAATTTGAGGCTAAAAAGCCTCATTTATGAAGGATTTTTTTGACTTTTTTGACTTTTTATAAGAGAAATAATGTAATAATTATAGGTTAGATGTGATGTTTTGTCTTGTTAGGCTAAAAAATCTATTTTGTCTTTTTGTAGCTAAAATAGTCCTAAACCCAACCCATTCTTCCCAAACGAAGCTTAAAATAGTTGTGTTGCTAAATTTTTTTGTTTAGTTGATTTTATGGCTGTGAGGAAAAAAATGATTATGAATTGAATGTGACATTTTATCTTATTAAATAAAATGGTCTCGTTTGGAAAGTTGGTTATTTTAGTAGACAATTTTTTTTGTGTTTTGGAAGATTGTTGGACTTTTTTATAGTTTGATGTGATGTTTGTGAGAGAAAAAATAAAATAATTATAGATTTAATATGACATTTTGTCTTATTAACTATTTCAGCCCATTTTATCTTTTGTGAATTTTAACAAAAAAAAAAAAAAAAAAAGAAAACAAAAAAAAACCCCCCAAAAATCCACTTGCCAAGCAAGACATTTGTCTTTTAGTGAGTTATTTTAGTCCAGACTTCTTTCCAAACACTCATTTTATTGTTTTGGGTACATTAAAATAGCGAGAAGTTATTCACTGGTCTTAGGATACAACCACATGGTGCCCCAAGTGTGTTCTGATTGGTAGATAGATGGAATCTACAATTTTGTGTTAGATGATTCGAGAGTATAAGGGAAGATGGGGGTTTGTGATTAACCTAGGCCATGGTCATGTGGTTAGGGATGATGTGGTTAGGGATGGCAATTTGAACTCAACCCGACGGGGACCCGGCCCTCCGACCTCGATTAGAACAGTTTTTTTTTCGAAAAATATCCCCAACGGACCGGGGATGGTATTAGAAATGAATCCCTAACAAATTTCAGGTTGAAGACGGTGATACGTTCCCCGCCCCCGTCCCTGGCCCCGGCTCGTTTTTCTCGGTGTAAAATTACTATTATACCCCCATATATATAAACCAAACCCTAAAACAGAGTTCACACTCACGCAAACACAGCTAACCGCCTCTCATCTCTCTCTCTCTCTCTCTTTTTAAAACCCTCCCATCACCGCTGATTTCCCTCCCTCTCCTTCCTCTTTCACTGTCTTCCTCTCCCTCATCGCATCACCATCGATCTCCCTCATCCTCCGTTGTCTTTGGCGAGAAAGAGTTGTGGTTAGGGTTTCCAATCTCGGCTAAAGTGAACTCAGATCTGGAACAATCTGAACTCAAATCTGTAACCTTTGACCTTTCATAGATCTTAACTTACTCTGTTAGGGTTCAAACTTGATACCTCTTGTGCAATAGTGCAATCGATAGTTCTGAATTTATGAGCTTGAGTGTGTGGTTATTAATGGCAGATTCATATCAAAGGTGAACAGAGAGAGGCCATTGACAACCTCCTCCTCTACCACAATTGCGACTTGGACACCTACAACAGCCCTCGGGTTGTATGTGTACTTGTGCGTTAATCCATAAACATATGTAGAGTTCTTGTTAAAAGTTTGTGCTAGCTTTAGTTTCCGTTTGGGTGCTGAGAAAAAATAGAGGGGAAGTAAAAGAAAATTTAAGAATCTTTTTTATTACCCAGATCTGGTTAGGAAAGGCTTTTCAATTTTTATGTCAACCATGCGATCTGGTCGATTTATTGCATCTATGTGATTATGATTTATATCAAATTCCATTGGCTTGTCATTTTTGGGATCTGTATTCTGAGGTCTTTGACTTGAATTGCATATTGTTTGCAAAAGCATGTCAATTAAATCATTTAGAAAAGAGGCAAGCTGGTATTGTTGCTGTTGTTGTTGTTACTGTTTTGTTTTGTTTTGTTTTTTTTTTTTTTTTTTTTGCGCCAGGAATATTCGGGGTCGGGGAAACCCAATCCTCGTTAGGGACGAGGGCGGGGATGGTGATAGGTTTCTCGTCGGGGATCAAGGCTGAACTAGGGGGAATTTTCACCATCAGGGATTAGGGACAGGGAGTGTGATCTTTGTCCCCCCTTGGCCCGTTGCCATCTCCACATGTGGTGTCCCAAGGCCAATCAACAATTTTTTTTCAAAAATAGTGTACTTTTTATCTTATTATCTTTTTTGAGTAACTTTATCTCTCTATTTTTCTACACATTTTTTCATTAAAAATAAATAAATAAAAAATGCACTTATTTAGGGCCTGTTTGGTAACGTTTACGTTTTCAGTTTATATTTACAAAAATTTTATAAACTAATTTTTGTTTATTTTTAGAAAAACATAAACTACAAACGCTTTGGTTTAAACAAAATGTTTAAAAAAAATTTAAAAATATAAAAAAGAGTGAGAAATGGCAAGTGGTGATGGGTGGTAGGTGGTGACAAGTGGTGGCGGCGAAAGACAGTGGTGGAAAATGGTGGCAGCTGGTGGGTGATGGTGGTAGAAGACGGCGATGGAAAGTGGTGGCAAGTGGTGGGTGGCGCGGGAGGGTGGGTGGTGGTGGCAAGTGGCGGGTGGTGGTGGTGTTGGCGGAAGACGGTAGTGGAAAGCGGTGACGGGTGGGTGGATGGTGGTGGCGGGTGGGTGGTGGTGGTGGTGGTGGTGGATGGGTGACGGTAGCGGGTGGCGGGTAGTGGGTGGTGATGGTGGTAGTGGCAGATGGTAGTCGCAGGTGGGTGGTGGATGGTAGCGACGGGTGGGTGGTGGGTGATGGGGGTGGTGGTGGCGGTGGCAGGTGATGGGTGGTGGTGGCAGGTGGGTGGTGGGTGGTGGCGGCGGGTGGGTGGTAGGTGATGGGTGGTGGTGGTGGTAGTGGTGATGGGTGGTGGTGGCGGGCGGGTGGGTGGCACGTGGGTGGTGAGTGGTGGTGGAGGGTGGGTGGTGGGTGGTGGTAGCGGAAGACGGTGGTGGAAAATGGTGGCGGGTGGTGGCTAATGTTGGGTGGTAAAAAAAAAAAAACTCACAACTCAAAACAGAAACACATTTTTTGAGTTTACATTTTTTGGCCAAATTTATAAACTGAGATCATTGATTTATAAATCAAAAATTTACCAAACAAGTTTTTATTTGAGTTTTTTAAATTTTTGTAAATATAAATTGAAAACTGAAAACTTAAGTGTTACCAAACGGCACCTTAGATAATCCAAAACTCCTAAGTTTGTAAAAATAATCAAAAAAGTAACTACCAAAAACCTATTTTTATTTGGAAAAATTACTCATAAATCCTATTTTGGGGAATGTTAGTCTATTTAGTCCTACGTATTTTCTTATAAACTTGTTGGCTACATATTTTGTATAAGCCAATTACAGTTCGACACGTGGCCGGACAAGGGCAATGTAGGGAAACAACTCAAGTCCTCAATCAGAATCACACACGTGGCAGTTAGTATTGGTTTTTGTAGATCTGCGTAGCACCGGATCAACAAAGAAATGCAAGATGACGTGGCTTCAATGATTACTCATATTTAAATTCAAAATCAAGAGGGAAACCTAACTACAGATATGGCATAGTGGAGCTAACTATAAGACAACATGATCAGCGATCATGGAAGGGTGGTTCGATGGTTAGAAATGCAGTTCGACGGTTGCCATTGAGAAGTATAAATAGTAAAGAAGGCCCCAGAAAATACCCCAGACTCAGATCTAGAAAACCAGTTTATATCTACTTTATTTTCTTTCCAGTTTTTTACATTTCTTGTTCTTTACATTTCTGTACTTCAAATTCCTGCACTGCACTTCGTTCATAGGAGTAGTTTCAAGTAGATTGTTGCTGTAAACCTCTATGAGGCTGATTTGGATCTTTGTAAGTCTTTCATTTTACTTAATGAAATATTACAATTGTCCTTCCTTCAATTATTGTTTACTTAATTTTCCTAAACAAAGCCACCAGTAAAAGTCTTCTTCATTGAGGCTGAAAGAACTAAAACACAATCATCTGATAATTGGTTGGCAATTAATATTCTGTAAGAACTGATTGATCCTTACTGGTACGCTCACAATTACAAAAATAACCTTCGAAAGCCAAAAAGCAAACAAAACCAAATAGTCATTTTTATTTTTGGTAGGTGTTATTGCTTTTGGTTAGTGATATTAGAGTTTACTTGTATGCCCTTTTGGTTGAGATTTGTTTTTGATGGTTGTTTTAATTGTGGATAAGGTGTGGGATAACATTTCTATTTTTTTTAGAGATTTGGTGGAGTGATTGGGGGATTGTGATGTTACTGAAGTGGTTTGTCAGTTTTGATGTTCAATTACTTAGGATTCTCTGAAGAGGGTGTTCAACAAAATTTTACACATTCAATTCATATTATTTTAATCATTTACGTTATTGGTTGCCACATTAAATGTTCACCACATTGGTTGTGTTGATGTTGTTTGGGCTGTTGACATTCGCTATGCGAACATGGTAAATGTTTGGTGCATGTCAATGTTTGATTCAATTATGATTTAGAAACAGGGTGGGGCTGTTGCTGATGGGCTGGGGATGTGGGTTTTTGTTGGTGGTGGTGGGTGGGCTGGGTGTAACATTGGAACACAGTGCAACACATCAAAACCAAATCCAACGTTAAACCCAGCCCAAAGGAGGGAAAATATAAAAAAAGGCTATAGTAAGTTGCTGGGCATTTTGGACAATACAACATCACTAAAATCTCACATTTACCCTCTATCAACAAAAGGTTATGTGCCAATTAAATGGGTGTATATGTAATTAACGTTCAAACAAGACTTATTAGTCAACAAAATAAAAAGGTAGGACCAAATGGTGCAACACATTAACATTTGGGACTTATTGATGCTTTACCCTTTTTATGTCTACATTTCTCTACATGACTTTTTGAAAAATAAAAAATAAAAAATCAATTAAAATAATTCCTTTGGGTTTTAAATTTTAAAAAATAATTTGTTGAGTTTTAAATTCGTATTTTGTATTTTTCATATTTTTTAAAATTTTAATTATTTTTTTTAAATCTACATAATATTGAGATATTTAAAGTGGGCAACTTTTGTACATAAATCTTAAAAAAATTCATTAAATATAATAAAGTATAGAAATATATACTAAATTTTCATAATTTTATTTGTATTTTTTGTATTTGTTTTTTAAATCACAAATATTACTTTTTAAGTCTATATAGATTAAGTATATTTGAAAAATAAAAAATTACATAAAATATTTTAAAAAATTACAAAAAATTAAAAAAACATAAAAATTAAAAAATTTAATTTTCAGATAAATAATCACTATACTTGGTTCCACGTTTTTGAAATAATTGTCAGAATTTGTTCTTAAAAAGTGTTTTTTTTTTTTTAAATGGCCATTGTTTAGTTGTTAAAGTTAAATTCAAAAGTCTCCCAAAAAAATCTAATCACTTGATATTAAGTGGACAAAAATGATTCGTAACTCGAAACTGATGAGGCTCGAATGGCCCGAACTGCCCAAAACGACGTCGTTGTCGTTTTGGGCAGTGTTTTTTTTTTTTTTTTTCTTGTCCTTTCTTTTTCTTTCGAATATAGACAGGAGAAGAGGAGAGAGAGAGAAAAGAGAGGAGAGGAGAGAAAGAGAAAAGAGAGGAGATGAGAGGCGACAGAGAAGGAGAGGAGATGATCGACGGTGATGGTGGCAGCGCCGGTGGGTATCACCGATCTCTCTGTGTATCACCGATCTCTCTGTTTTCTCTCTTTTTTTTTTCTAAGTAAATCTGGATCTGGAAAAAAAAAATTTTGTTGATGATGAAGCAAAAATTCAAACCCAACTGTCTTATGAATTTTGCTTCTTATGATGTTGATGTTGATGAAGATGTTGTTGTTGATGTTCTGTTTTCTCTTCTTCTTCTTCTTCTTCTTCTTTTTTTTTTTTTTTTTTTTTTTTTAAAGTAGATCAGGATCTGAAAAAAAATAAAAATTGTTGATGATGATAATGTGTTGATGATGATGATGTTAATGAAGATGATGATGATGATGTTGATGTTGATGAAGATGTTGAGTTGTCCAGCTCCAGCTCCAGCTTCCTCTTCTCTTCCTCTTCTTCTTCTTCTTCTTCACTTTGATATCTTTCATCTTCAGAAAAAACGAGAAAGAGAAAGAAAAAGAAAAAAGAAAAAAAAAATTCAAAACGTCGTCGTTTTCTACTCGGGCCATTCGAGCCCCATAAGTTTCGAGCTACGAAACGGGATTGTTAAGTGGAAACAAACATGTTGAGTAACAATAACATAAGCGTGATGTAATGGCTCAATCGGGCAATCCGATATCGTGCGCCCGTGGTCTTACGCGCAATCGAAGGAGAATGTGATTCCAATGTTAATGCGACATTACTCCGAGACGGAGACCAACTTTAAAAATTCACATTTTCGGATGAGCTGCCATGTCTGAATTAGGGCCATGTTTCTTCTGCGTTTTAGCGGATTAAAATTAAGATAATGTTATGATTTGTTTGGTAATCATTTCGTTTTTTAATTTTTAAGTTTATATTTATAAAAATTTTAAAAATTGTCATAAAAACTTGTTTGGTTTATAAATAGTTGTCTCAATTTATAAATTTGAAGAAAAAACATAAACTCAAAAAATGAGTTTACAAAAATTTAAAAATTTGACTAACAAATTTTTTTCAATTATTTTCTGTTCAAATATTTTTTTTCAATTAATTTTTTTGTTCAAATAAAATTTTTTCAATTAATTTTTTTCCAATTTATATTTTTCAATTATTTTTTTAATTAATTTTTTTTCCAATTATAATGTGTATGATCCCTTTGTCATAAATAATAATAAAAATTATAATTATTTTAGGTCTGAACAAACATATTTTTTAATTAATGTTTTTAAAATTTTTGAAACATTTTGTTCAAACCAAACACATTTGTAGTTTATGTTTTTCTAAAAATAAACAAAAATCAGTTTATAAAATTTTTGTAAACATAAACAAAAAAACGTAAATATTACCAAACGCTACCTATGAATCTCAAATAATCTATTAAATGTTTTATTAAATCTCTTATATGGGTGTGGGACCTATACAAATCCACATGTTTGTGGTCCCACACTCATGTGAGAAGTTTGGTAAGACATTTGGGCTCCGTTTGTTTTGGGGTTGAGAAGGTGTAACGCTCTCAAAATAATACATAAAAAACCCACATTCTAGACATGCATAGACATAAGAGAATAAAACATTTTTCCATTTATCAGAGTGTTAATTACAAAAGTAT
The DNA here is from genome assembly GCF_055761805.1 of Camellia sinensis. Lineage (NCBI taxonomy): Eukaryota > Viridiplantae > Streptophyta > Magnoliopsida > Ericales > Theaceae > Camellia > Camellia sinensis. The sequence goes on from NC_138972.1 coordinate 97,758,745, forward strand.
TACATGTTGACAATAAAAGTTAATGCCCTATGGGCTTACAACTTTCCAAGCCAACACTTGGTTACAAAAATGAGAGTACTAACTCATACACATTAAGCCCTCGGCTTGAATTTACATGTAATACGCAAAAAGTAAACAATAAAAGAGTCTTCAACTCCCAGAACCTCCCAAGCTATGTCCTTGGAGGTGGCATATCACCTGAACCTGAAAATGATGTCCCATATAGGGTGAGCCACAGCCCAGTAGAGATATACTAAACCAAATATGAGCAATGACTAAAACAATAACGTTTGATAGATGGTTAACACTTATAAACCAATTTAAATCACAATACAATTCCATGACAATCATGTCCATGTTACATTCCACTTTCCTTTACTTATACCATTTTAATTCATAATCATGGCTTAGAACCTGGCCAAACAATTTAATGAGACTATAACTCATATTAAAACACTTCCATACTTCACAATCCACATAAGATTATAACTCATATTAAAACACTTCCATACTTCACAAATGATACACAGATTTGCTGTATCAATGGAGTCCATCCCCTATCTCCTCCCAAACCGTGGAGTACATCCCCTATCTTTTCCCACACAATACAATGTATATAAACACTTATTATATACAATAATCAATCAATACACAGATTTGATGTATTATTCCAACCGTCATATTCAATGACATAACACGTTCGATTAGTTTCAATTTTCCCTAATCAACATATAGTGTCTACAACAATCAAGACTATCCTCCACCGATAGCCCAAAACAGTTATTGCTAAACAGATTATAAATGCATCAAACAGATATAATCTCAACATTCTCATAGGTGAGTGATAAATTAATCCAACTACACCATTCCATCCCGTAATTCCTCAATTTCATGGATTTCAACTCAATTTCATAATCTCACATTTTTCCCAAATTAATTATACAAATTAATTTATCATAACATAATTAGGGCATTTTTCCCCCTTTCTCAATATCAACCCTAAGGTTCAATTTCACCAATTTAACAACAATAATACCATTTTCCAAGGTCTCACATACATATGGGATTTAACATTTGAAAACCCCTCTATTATAAATTACACAACAAACCCTAACTTCCTAAAATTTCCTAACAACACCAACCTATCAAAATGACCAAAATTTATGACAAAACTCATAAGATGGAGTAGGGTATCCCTACCTCGAAATGAAGAGACCAAATGGAGAAGATGGTAAAAACCCAAAGTGCTCCAAATCCACAACTTTTTAGATTAAAGTGAAGCCCACGCCACCCTCTATCTTTCTTACAAAGAGATTATGGTAGAAACACTCTAGAAATAGATGAAATCCTAGAGAGAAGGTGTGTGTAGAGAGAGAGGGAGCCGGATCTAGGGTTTGAATCAAAAGAGATGGAGAAAAAGTGAAGAAGGAGAAGCTGCTGCGAACTGAAATACACCAGGCTCGCTCAAGCGAAGGAGCGGTCGCTCGAGCGACCACACACAAAGAATCCTCGCTCGAGCGCACAAAGCCTCGCTCGAGCCAACAATTCAAAGCTTCAGGTCTGTAACCCAGAAGCACGCTTGAGCGAAGAAAAGCTCGCTCGAGCGAATAAGTCCAAAACATACAGCTCGCTCGCTCGAGCGAAGGAAAGCTCGCTCGAGCCAAGAAATACAACTCTCAGGTCTAGAACCAGACGCAAACGCAAGCTCGAGCGCAAGACTTCTCGCTCGAGCCACCAGACATAAAACTCAACTCTCGCTCGAGTGAAGGAAACCTGGCTCGAGCAAAGAATCTAAAACACAGAGCTCGCTCGAGCAACAAAAGCCTCGCTCGAGCAAAGACACCAAAATCTGGGCAGCAACCATTTGTTCCCAAACATAATCAACCTGTAACAAACCTGCCCAACACATCCTAAAACTCAAATTAACAGAATTGAAGGATGAAAACAAGATAAATACAACAACCACACCACGGAACCTAAGTCCGGAATACAATAATCAGTGGAGCGAAAACCGGGATCGCTATAGATGGAGTTTTTATGTGCATTAGAGCTGAGCTAGGCCCAGGCGTAGTGAGGGCCTGCTTTATGGACCGGTGTAAAAAGGGCTTAGTGAAGTGGACCATAGTGTTAGCTCGGTCCAAGAGCTTACAGTCACCATGTTTGGAATGGATGTAATTATCTCGGTCAAGGTATTTGGAGCCGAGATATTTGGGCTTCTTGTGGTGAACCTTGCTCTTGTTAGCTCGGTCTCAACAGCCAAAACCGAAGTACAAGTGAACAATAGCCGAGCTATGCAATACATGGGAAGGCACTTTATTGAGTATGACAAAGGGCTAGTATTAGCTCGGTCATACTGTTATCCAACTAGGGTAAAACCATCTCACTTGGTTTAAGCAGTGAGGGGGGTGTTGAAGGATAAGCATTATCTTTCAGGAGTGTGATTCCTAGGAAGACTCTAGAGGGGGGTGGGAGGCGCGAAGATCTACCTTTATCCCGCATATGGCGGATCTAGAACCCAAGCGACAGAACCCCCGGAGGGATGTAAGGGGAAGACGGGGCAATAGCCCCCGTCGCTCTCAAAGCCCTGAAAGACAGAGGCGGAGGTTAGACCCCAGGTTCTGGAGGATCCCGTTAGGGAACAAGACGAGTTAATAAAGAGGATGGCGGCAAATATGGAGTTAATGAAGCGCCAGATAAAAGGGAAATGGGTGGTGACAGGAGAGGGGCGCAAAGGCAACACGCCCCCTCGCCACTCAGAGGACCGTGACAGGCAGCAGGTCACTCCATTGCAAGCACAAAGCAGGAGCCTTAGAACAGGCGACACTCAATCGAGGACTTCCAGGACTTGTTACTCCAGGTCTGAGAGGACGAGAACTGAGAGGTCGTGTACTGAGGGAAGCACCTATCGGCCCTCCTACACCCACCAAACGACATCTAGGCACATAGAGTTGCCTAGATCATCTGACCTACGAGTAGTACATGACGAAAGAGCCCGATGGAAGGAGGACACCAGGGCTCGCGACCCACACAGAGTTTCTGCACTACAGCGATTGGCCCCCAGGACACATGGGAGTGTCAAGGTCGGGATGCCAATGCCTCACCTTGCTTACAAACTAGCGGATAAGGTATTATCAAGGTTACAGAGCTCGCCGTTTGTTCCGGCAATAGAGAACACACCGCTACCTTCAGGCTTCCACCAGTCCAAATTTACTACCTATGAGGGGAAGACGGACCCCTACATGCATTTGAGTCACTTTCGCCAGGTTATGGCAGCGTACTGGCGGAATGAGGCCTTGATGTGTATCCTGTTCCCATCCAGCCTTGGCGACCTAGGCCTAACATGGTTCGAAAGGCTACCAGAAGGCAACATCGCCTCCTGGGCACAGTTGGCAGAGGCGTTCGTGACTAGGTTCAAAACGAACACCAAGACACCAGTGGAGATCGATTAGCTACTCTCCATTGACATGGGCGACAAGGAGATGTTGAGATCCTACAACAGTCGATATTGGGAGACTTTCAACTAGATAGGAGATTGCCACACGAATCTCGCCATCGCGCAATACAAAAGGGGCTTACCAATTGGAAACAAGTTGACGGATTCAATTACTATGATGCCGCCTGTAGACGTGCCCGAACGTCCCAGGGGAAATCCCGTTTTGTCCATTTGGGCTCATTGCAGTTCGGACTCAAATGTCACGGTTCTTAATCTGACCTCAAAACGTGCAGTGTGAGATTGATAAATCACCAAAGAGTCCAAATCTGGCAAATCGTTTTGAAAAACTGATTTTTAGAAAGAAGTACCAAACATGGACTGCTTTGCCAGATATAGAGTCACCACCTAAATATTTTATTTTGGGGAATTTAGGAAACCCTGACTCATGCCTAAGGCCACGTGTCCGTCATCACCAAAGTTGCCTCGGCTTGGAAACTTGGGTACGATTGGGGAAGGTCATTTAATGAGCACTCCCGCTCGCCCGATCAAAGACCGGCCATTACTAAACATGATATCTTGTTTTTGAAAACAATATGTGCTCTTATTTCGGTTTATTAGCCTAGAATTGCTACGTGATGCGCACAACATACAAGTATAGACTGGATCGTCTAAGTTGGAACTAAACATCTCATGTTTGTTTTTGAAAGCGATTTGCTACTCGCGAGTAGGCTAAAATGCGGATTTTGCCACCCTCAAGTGGGCTTAGAAAACATGGTGATTTGCCAAGTGGGCTTAAAATTCGCAATCGATGAATTGTTCCAATTTAAGTAATCCAACCTTCACCCACAGGCATTCAGGCAGGTATATCACATAAGCAGTTAGCCTCATGGCAAGCATGCTATCATGGCAGTCACTCACACACATGCAAGGATGCTAAAGCATAAACACTTACCAAGTATTCCAAGCCAAAACAGAAACTAGTTAGTAATCAATGCATGATACTAGTTCATGTTAAGATGGCTAATGCAACGCATGCAAAATGCAACTAAGATAGGCTCCGCTATTCTAAGATGGCATATGAGATGCTACAGATAACACGTATTCACTTCGGAATTGAAATACAATGCAGTTAGTATGATACGCCGAGCCCGGTGCATACAAGACAGATGAATGAATACAAACATGCGAAACATACGGATGCTAATTGAAGCATGCCCTAAAACTAACCATCGCAAGCTAGTAAATAAAAGGGAGAAAGAAATAGGGGGTGGAAGACATGCATCACACACACGCACACTTATTACAAAATTCACCCTCTCGACGGAGGGTCCGAATAAATAATACAAAACCAACTAGCTAACCTAAGCTAACCTAAGCTAATCTAATTAAACTAGTTATTACACAACGAAATGAATAACAAGCTGCAGCTAATTATTACACAACTCTAATTAATCAACAAATTAACTAAGTAAGCAATTTAAATAAGCATGTAAACTAAATGAAGTGGGCTGCCCTAGCTCTGCTTTGAATGACAAAGGATGCATGCATGCTTGAATTGCCTTGTTCGAAAATCCCTCGCGACGCCCCAACTCGCCTTTGTTTGCAATTGATCTCGAAAACTTGCACAAAGCTCCAGAGAGATGAAACTCCACCCTGGGAATCTGTGGGAAGGCTACCGACCAGCTTATAGGCATGAGAGACTAACTACCGACCACCTTTTGTGGTGGAAACCAAAAAAAGTGGTCGGTCTGCCAGTAAATCTAGTCAGCCGACCAGTTTCCTCTCCTGGTTTCTGGTTTTCTGCAACAAAGGGAAAGAGAGATGCACAGCAAAGTATTTGCAACACATGTGTGCACGACCACTCTCCCCATCATTGCATAAGCTCAAGGGAGTGTAGTCCTCGACCCTCGGGTCACCAATCACGCATTTCGATGCATGATGGCCGAGGAGCTGAATTGCACGACTCAATGTGAAATGAATGCACATATTAACACCTAAAGCCAACAACTCCATCATGGGTAGTCAAGAATGTCGGCGACCGGGAATCGAGGCATGTTTCGTCACTTTGAGTACGAGAAGTCCCTCGTTTCCTGTGTTTGGACTAACACCTATTCCAAACACAATGTAAGCAACATGGCAAACATGTAATGTAACTACATGGCATACATAATGCTATGGACAATATGACATACTCAATGTAATATGATCATGGCATGCTCAATGCAAACAATAACATAACATGCACAACGCATTATGACATGGCATACACAATGCAACAATGGACTTAAACCAAGATGGATAGGCCTCAGCCATGCCCAACTCAGTGGTCATTGGGATGAAATGAAGGCACAAAATACAAAGCATGCATGCACAATGCATTGGCCAATACAAGAGGCCCAAGAGAACAACTCTCAAGAGTGCTCAAAGAGTGACAAATGTGCAAGTGTAAAGACACTAAGTGCACTGAAATTGAGTAAGAAATGATGCCAAATTATTCAAACAAAGCAAGTAGAACATGCAATGGTCCTAAGGCATGAGAGCTATCAAAGAGGACTACACATAAGGCATGCAATGCATGGCAAATATGCATGAACTATGCATGGACAAAGTTGAAATAGGTCTTAACGAAGACCAAAATGTGCTAAGATGAGGGCACAAAGTCCTAGGCATGCAAGCATACACACTAAGGCATGAACTAGGCAACAATGCATAACCATCAAAGGCATTCAAAACATGAACGCAGTAAGAACATGGCAAGTCTATATGTTCTGAAATGTGATGTTAAGTGATGCCAAATCAAGTACACAACATAAATAAAGCATGCAATGGTGCTCAAAGCTTGAGGCAAGCAAGAGCATTTACACTACAAGTATACAAAACATGAAGCATGTGATTAAGGCAACCAAAAACAGTCCTAGTACATGTTAACATGAGACTAAAACATGCATGGATGGAAGCCAAAATGTGCTAGCATGAGGGGCATGAGGCATAATGCATACAAGGCAAATAAGGTGGATCACATTACACCTATTAGGACCGAGCATGGGATGACTCAACCAGCAAAAATCAGAGTTATATAATTGAAAAATAACCCCAAATAAGCACTGAAATGATGGCTCGCAAGCAAAGGCATGAATGCATACACAATGGCTCATGTTAAGGCATAAAGGGGGAACCCTCCAATGCATTGATTGAGTGACAAATGCAAGTGCACAGCCATGAAACATGGACTAAAATAGCATAACTAATGATGCCAAATCATTGGAATGAGCCAAGTAATGCATGCTAGTGGACCCGATGCACAAGGCAAACAAGCTAGGTTGAACCAAAGCTATACAAAGCAAGTCATGGATGACCAAGACAACCAAAATCAGACCTTAAACATGGAAAAATATGAACAAAGTCTTCTTGAAGTCAAGCCAAAAGCACGCTAAAAAGACATGTGCCAACATGATGCATGTTAGGCTATTTCATGGGATTGCATGACAAGTGTATGGAGCATGCAAAGGCCAACCGAACCAAACCAAAATAGAGTCATGACATGGTAAAACATTACCAAAAACATGCTGAAATGAGAATAAAACAAGCTAGAATGACATGTCAAGGCATGAAGCATATAAAGCTAGTTTAAGGGATTTACACTACAAGTGTATTAGGCATGCAAGAGCCAACCAAACTAACCCAAAACAGATCTAAGGCATATTAAAAAATCACCAAAAACCTACTGAGATGGCTCGAAATCAAGCTAGAAACACATGCTCAAACATGAGGCATACAAGACTAGATTGTGTGATTTACAGTACAAGTGTATTAACAATGCAAGGGGTGACCAAACTAAGCAAAAACAGTGGTATGCCTCAGCAAAATAACCACAAATACAAGCTAAGACATGGCCAACACACACTTACCAAAGGTGCTCAAACATGAGGCAAATAAAGCATGTAAAGAGGACACAAAGGAGAGAGGGTGACCCTCTCCTTCTTAGGACCTTAAAACACCATCCCCAGCACTGAAATCCCTCTAGATTTCAGTGGTGAGAAGGCCAATACAAGGTGGTCCCGAAGCTCACAAAGATGGCACAAAAATGAGGTCAAATAAGGCCTAAGAGGGGGTAAACAATCCCAAACACCAAAGTGATCTTAAACAAAGATCAAAAGCATGCAAAAAAACAACTTTTATCAGTTATAAGTTAAGCTCAAAACAACATGCAAAATAGGCTAAAAGATTAAGCAAGAAAGGGGGATTTAAGGTTCAAAAACTCACCCTTGATGAACTTCTTCAAAGCTGTAACTCCAGTAGGTTTTTTTGAGCTTAAACCAAACCAAAAACTCCAGAAACAACCTCAAGATGCCTCAGCAACAAAAGGGTGGTGCTTGGCTAGGAGGTTGTGTGCACAAGTGAAGAGACAAAGCACTTTAAGGCACAAAATATGGAGATATAGAGGGAGATATATGCTCAAGCCTTAGGCCAAAATTCAGAACCTGGAGAAGGGGGAGAGGCCTCCTCTCTTATAGAAAAACAAAGGTTAAAGCTACTTGGAGAAGCTTAGAGCTTGTGTAAATCCCTCCATACACGTGTATGGAGGATACAGTCTGTGCCCTCCAGCTGGCACAGCTGGCATCCACAGACTCTGCAAAATCTGCAAGAAGGTCGCCGACCGGAAAAAGTGGTCGGCCCGTTACTTTTTTTGGTCGGCCGACCACTTTTTTGGGTTTTTCAAAAAAAAATTGGTCGGCCAGGGTAATTGGTGGTCTCCATACTGAAAGCAAGCCAATGGTGTGGTGGGAGACCAGCAAATGTGGCCCAAAGACCAAGAAAACTAGTTTCCCGACCAGAAAATCGGCTGGCGGGGAGAGAAATGGTTTCCAAGGATAAAAGTTGGTTTCCCACCCTTGTACTACTTCCCAAACATGGAGAGTAAGGTTTGTACCCAAGACAAACCAAAACGGATGCAAGACGAGGGTTCGGGAGGCAAGACGCATGGCCGGGAGCCCCGAAAACCAGCTGTCGAGCATCAAAAGTGGCGTACGACCACAAAAGTGGTCTCCCGGACCACAGTGTCTCTCTAGACAGAGGAAACAAGGTGTGTTCCAAAAACCGTGCCAAACGGAGAATGTTAAGCGGTCCCGAGCCGAGGCGCACGACCGACGGCTCCGAAAAATCAGAAACTAGTCTCCAAATGGGAACAGTGGCCTACGGCCACGAAAAGTAGTCTACGACCACTGAGAGATGGTCTACAAGACCTCTCCCTCCCTCCGAGAAGAGAAAACAAGACTTGGTCTGCGGACCGAGTCAAAGTACAAAGGGTCCCGAGGTCCGGAGGCGAGGCTCTCAGCCAAGAACTTTGAAATCTCGAAACGAGCACAACATGCGCAATCATTGAGCGCTCAATCGATGACGTTTGAGTCTTAAGGTCGGTCAAAAATAGGGTGTCTACACCGCCCCTCACGATGGAGGCCCTAATGGAAAGGGTACACCAACATATCCGCGTGGAGGAAGATAGCGCCCGGGCTAAAGCAAAATCTGGTTAAACAGTAACACTGGACAAAAGGACTGCAACAAAAGTCAACACGGTGGAACAACTAAACAAGAATGGGCAAGGCAGGCGAGCCAACAGGGAGGACCCAGAGAAAAGGAGGTTAAGAGTTCGCACTGCCATCACCACCGTGTTCAATAAACCCATCTACTGAATCCTCGGCGAAATAAAGAATGAACCCTTCGTCTGGCGGCCAACCAAGTTGGGAGTCGCACAAAGGGGTTACGATGAGAGGTCCCGATGCACCTTCCATGATGAGAAGGGGCACCTAACTGAAAACTGCACACCCCTGAGGCAACATTTGGAAGAATTAGTAGCTGCTGGTCACCTAGACCAGTATATTGAGGGGGGAACACAGCCGGCCCCCCAGGACCCCAACGCACCAAACGGGATGTCGGTGGACGGACCACCCCAAGGCGTAATCAATGTTATTCATGGGATCATTGAACTTGAACGGGTATTCGAACTTAGGGGGATGATAAAGAAGGCAGAGCACCTAAATAAGATACTAAGTGCACAACCCGCTATCAAAAAGGCAAGACGGAGGCTACGAACGTCATATCCTTCTCAGATAAGGATCTAGCAAGGCTACATTGCCCACACAATGATGCACTGGTGGTAACTCTGCGCGTCAAGAACTTCGACGTCAAGCGAATCCTGATTGACCAAGGAAGTTCGTGCGAAATAATGTACTACGAAACCTTCAAACAGCTGAAGCTAGAGGACAAAGACTTGGCCCCTGCAATATCCCCCCTAGTTGGCTTTAACTCAATGCCAGAATGGCCAGTGGACAAGATAATCTTCCCAGTCAAAGCTGGGACCATGACTAAACAAGTAGAATTCTGGGTATTGAAGGTCCCTTCCACTTACAACATAATTCTGGGAAGAACATGGCTGCATGCCATGTGTTTGGTAGCGTCAACCTACCATCAAGCACTGCGGTTCCCCAACGAAGCCGGAGTAATTGAGGAGGTCTTGGGAGACCAAATCATGTCAAAACAGTGCTTCATCACGGTAAATGGCAGTCGAGCCACAAAAGGCTATGTACAAATGGTGGAAGAACTAGAGAGCAATGAACAGTTTGCGGACATGAGCAAAGGAGCAGAGCAAAAGGCAGTAGAAGACTTGGTTGAGGTAAAGGTGGATGAAAAAGAACGCTCGTCTTTGTCAAGCACTGAGAGAACCGAGTTAATGGAATTCTTAATATCAAATATTGAAGTGTTCGCCTGGACGCCATACGATATGTCGGGCGTTGACCCAAAGTTCATTTGTCATCAACTTAATGTCCACCCAAATGCCAGACCGATCATACAACGCACTCGCAAATCGGCACTCCACCACACGGAGATAGTGGTAGAGGAAGTAGGAAACCTGCTGGAGGCAGGGGCCATTAGAGAAGTGCAATATCCAAGGTGGATCTCTAATACTATTGTAGTGCCAAAGAAAAATGAAAAATGGCGTGTTTGCGTGGACTACAAAACAGTCAACAAGACATGTCCAAAGGATAGCTTTCCCCTACCCAGGATAGACCAACTAGTAGACTTGACGGCAGGGCACAATCGACTTAGCTTTCTCGATGCGTATAGAGGTTACCATCAGATCGCTATGTATGAACCAGACCAGGAGGTCACATCATTTACGACACCAAGAGGACTGTACTGTTACAAGGTCATGCCCTTTGGCCTAAAGAATGCAGGGGCTACATTCCAACAGATGATCACCAAGATGTTTGAACCATTGTTAGGCAGAACAATGGAAGCTTACATAGATGACATGGTGGTCAAAAGCATGGATGAAAAGGACCACCTCAGGGACCTAGGTGAGATGTTTCAAATTCTGAAGAAGAATAAGTTGCGCCTAAATGCATCCAAATGTGCATTCGGCGTAGGTTCAGGCAAATTCCTAGGCTTTCTGGTGACCAACTGAGGTATAGAAGCAGACCCTTCTCAGATCAAAGCAATCCAGGATCTAGAGAGGCCCAACATACTAAAAGAGGTGCAATATCTCACTGGCCTAGCTGACACACTCAACCGGTTCATAAGTCGGTCATCAGACAGATGTCGACCATTCTTCCAAGCTTTGAAGCCAAATTTGAGTGGGATGAAGAATGCGATCGCGCCCTAGAAAGCCTGAAAGAGTACATGTCTTCTCCCCCATTGCTAGTAACCCCAGTACCTGGAGAAGAACTCTTTTTGTACCTAGCAGTATCACAGCACGCAGTCTGTGCAGTGTTGGTCAGAGCAGAAGGAATCCAACACCTGCCCATCTTTTATGTTAGCAAAACATTGCTAGGCTCAGAAATCAGGTACTTACCATTGGAAAAACTGGCCTTTACCTTGATAATGGCCTCAAGGAAGCTATCGCATTACTTCTACGCCCACACCATAATCGTCCTAACAGCTTTTCCATTAAAATCTTTGTTTGAGAGGGCGAACTTTTCTGGGCGAATCTTGAAATCGGCAGTGGAATTGGGACAATTGATATCAAGTTTCAACACCGAACCGCAATAAAAGTCCAAGCTTTGGCAGACTTTGTGGCAGAGTTCACACTAGGAAGTCATCACATCTGCCCAGTTGACTTGACTAGTCCAACCCAAACGGGAACGGAAAATGTCGCAGGAAACACACAACCCCTAATACAAGATACCCAACCCCATTGCAAACTACTCAGGAAGGAATAAACCATGCCATTCCTAGTGAGGACTCATCAGCGGGTAAAAGCTTGGGGCAGTCAGATAGTAAAGAGCAAACCCCAACAGCAGGCATGGACCTGGAAGAAAACATAAGCAACACGCATGACCCCAAGACATTATCCGACCCCTCCACTTGCTGGAAGCTATTCGTGGGAGAGATGTAGAAGCTCTTTGTGGATGGAGCATCCAACAGGCATGGTGCAGGACTTGGCAAAGTCCTCATCTCACCTGATGGACTAATAGTGGAACAAGCAGTCAACCTTCGCTTCCCCACATCAAACAATGAGGTGGAGTATGAAGCACTCTTAGCAGGCCTAAAATCAGCACTCTTCATGCAGGCCACCGAGCTAATGGTTTACAGTGACTCCTAACTAGTAGTAAACCAGATTTCAGGCGACTACGAAGCAAAAGATGAGAGGATGGCGAAGTATCACGAGTTAGTCAGAAGGGAAATCATGAAATTCGAAGTAGTACGGATAGAGCAGATCGGCCGGGAAGAAAATAATAGAGTGGACGAACTAGCAGGCTTTGCTTCGATGATAGGTACTTCCATCCCGCATCCATTATTGATCGACTTCTTACCAAGACCAAGCATCGAAGCTGAGGTATGTTGTGCCGAACTAGGCCCTTCATGGATGGACCCCATTATAATATTCTTAAAAGACGGCGTCTTACCTGAAGAGAAGAAAAAAGCCAACAAGATCAGAGCAAAGTCACAGCGATTTTGGCTCTCTCCATCACTGGCCTTGTACAAAAAATCCTTCATAGGACCTTACCTGAAATGTGTTCATCCCAGCAAGGTCAAGGCATTCTTGTTCAAGATACACGAAGGCGTATGCGGAAGCCACCAAGGGGGAAGATCATTGGCTTACAGAGCGATTTCACAAAGATATTGGTGGCCATACATGCAAGCAGATTCAGAAAAGTATGTCAAGAGGTGCGAGAAATACCAAAAGTTCGCACACCAAATACATCAACCAGCCAGAGAGCTTTTACCATTAACTAGCCCATGGCCTTTCGCAATGTGGGGCTTGGACATAGTAGGACTACTTCCAACGGTACCCAGTAACAAAAATTTCTTCCTTACAGCAACAGACTTCATAAAGTGGGTGGAAGCAGAAGCACTCGCATCAATAAAGGAGAAAGATGTGAAGAAGTTCGTTTGGCAGAATATCATCACTCGGTTCGGCATACCTAAGGCTCTAATATCTGACAACGACACTCAATTCGATGGTAAAATTTTTAGAGGCTTTTGTGAGGAATACAAGATAGAATTCTACAACTCTACACTGGCATACCCCCAAGCAAATGGCCAGGCGGAAGCATCAAACAAAGTTGTCTTGGATGGATTGAAGAAAAGGTTAGAGAAAGCAAAAGGCAAGTGGGCTGAGGAGCTTCCTCATGTTTTATGGGCTTACCGTATCACACCTCGACGATCAACTGGAGAAACGCCATTCTCCTTGGCCTATGGCATGGATGTAGTAATCCCACTGGAAGTCGGCCTCCCTATTATTAGAAGTGAAAATTTTGACCCAGACTTAAATAGAGAAGCCATAACCTTGGAACTCGACCTTGCAGAAGAGAGAAGAGAAAGAGCACTGGTTCACATCACCTCATACAAGCAAGGGTTATCCAGAAAATATAATAAGACAGTACATCCGAGGCAATTCAAGGTTGGAGATTGGGTGCTGCGCAAAGTAATGGGAAATACTTTGGTACCCGGAGATGGCAAGTTAGGGCCTAATTGGGAAGGTGCATACAAAGTGGTTGGCTTAGCAGGAAAATGTGCATATCACTTGGAAGATGGAGACAACAAGGCAATTCCCAGGCCATGGAACACTGCCAATCTCAAACTATTTTATTTTTAGCTTTTCTCTAAAAATACTTGTTATTTAGCTTTTTTCAATAAAATAAGTAGTTTTCTTTTCAGCCCAATTCTTTCTTCTGTAAAAGTTGTTTTAGCAAAACTAGGGGCAATGAAAAATAAAGTTGGTCGAAATAACCAACACTTAGCTCCAAGTTGGCAGGAATAACCAACTTTGAGCTCTCTTCAGTCGAGATCAGGATCTAGGCTGAAGAAGTTTGGCAGGAATAACCAAACACCTGGCTCTAAGTTGGCAGGAAAAACCAATTTTGAGCTCTCTTCAGCCGAGATCATGATATAAGCTAAAGAAGTTGGCAGGAAAAACCAACTTTGAGCTCTTTTCAGCCGAGATCAGGATCTAGGCTAAAGAAGTTGGCAGGAATAACCAACTTTGAGTACTCTTCTTCTGAGATAAGGATCGAGGCTGAAGAGTGGTTGGCTAGAATAACCAACTTTGAGTGCTCTTCAGCCGAGATAAGGATCCAGGCTGAAGAGTGGTTAGTTGGAATAACCAACTTTGAGTACTCTTCAGCCGAGATAAGGATCCAGGCTGAAGAGTGGTTGGCTGGAATAACCAACTTTGAGTACTCTTCCGTCGAGATAAGGATCTAGGCTGAAGAGTGGTTGGCTGGAATAACCAACTTTGAGTACTTTTCAGCCGAGATAAGGATCTAGGCTGAAGAGTGGTTGGCTGGAATAACCAACTCTGGGTACTCTTCAGCCAAGATAAGGATCTAGGCTGAAGAGTGGTTGGCTGGAATAACCAACTTTGGGTACTCTTCAGCCGAAATGGGGATCTCAGCTGAAGAGACTTGGCAGGTGTAACCAAACAGATTATAATGTTTCAAGACCGAGATAAGTATCTCGGCGAGAACAGAAAGGTAAAACTGAATACAAATTACAGTTGAAAAAGAAGTGCAGGTATGGAACAGACCGAACAAAAAGACGAAGATTTCATTCAAAATTCAAAGCAAAGGTACAAAATGAGGGGTCGTAGCCCGGTTACAAACTTCATATCAAAAGAAGAAAAGTACAAAATCAGGAGAAAAGGTCTTCCAAATCGGCGTCCAAATCAACCCGGGCGTCACCCAAAGGTAGCTCGGTTGTGGCAAGCACACCTTGGTTGAGCTCGGTTGAAGGCACCGTGTTAGTCACAATAGGCGAAGGTGGGATGGAGACCACTGGAGTGGGAGAGATAGACTGGCGACCGAGCTGGGCATTGTTTTCAGGAGCAGGGTCCTCGTCCTCTCCTTCTTGAAGAAATTTTTGTTGAATAACGTTGGCATACTCTGCCATGTAGCTCAGTATGAAATGTGGAGGAGGGTTCTGGAAGACCTCGGTCTCTTGGCCATGACTGAGCTTCGCCACAACCGCCTTCCATCCACACTTGAAGAAAATATCTTTTGCGGCTTCACGTTGTTGGATGTAAATGGCCTTCCTCTCCTTGTAACCGCGGTCTTCCGCATCTTCCACACTCTTCTCCAGCCGAGCTATCTCTGCATCCTTCTTTATCTCGAGTTTGGCCAGTTCGCGCAGGTATTTATCTTTCAACTTGGTCGAAGCCTTTTGCTTCTCTGCTTCAGCCAAGTTGACTAGCCCGGCCAGGCCGGCCATTTCGGTATGTAGCTCGGCTATTTTCTGCTTGGACTCTTCTAGCTCGGCCGACTTAGCATTGGCCTCTGCCACGGCTTGCCGAGTGGTCTTACGTAGCTCCAGCACACGCTTATGTGCAATGTGGTTTTTCTGCATGGCCTGCAAGAGGGCGGTAAGCAATTGAAAGTAAAACCGAGCAAACAGATGCACAAAATTGGAAAACAAAAAAGTACTCACCAGCACCATCGATTTGGTGGCCGATCGGATGGCTTTGAGCTCAGTGAGATGGTCATGGTGTTCCATATCAGAGGTCAAGCACATACTCTTAGCCAAGTTGAAGGCGAGTGTGTGGTCTTTGTCTGCCACCATTGAATCTGTGTCTCTTATGAGTCGATTCTTGTATGATAATTTTGGGGCCCACTCAGAGGAGCTAGCCCGGTCAGCGGTCAGAACGCTCAGGTTCTGGGCTTGGTGGTGTGGATTGGGGAAGTATGGTGTCTTCTTCATCAACGAGGCGTGGCTCGGTTGTGGAAGTCTGAGCGCGCTTGCTTGGCCGAGATGATGAAGGCTGGGCGGTTGGAAGGGCTACCACGGCCTCTTGTGTTTGGCTGGCTTGTGGTACCTCGGCTTGATTTGTTTCGGTGATGAGGGCCCTAACTGCTCTCTTCTTGGCCATTTCTTGTCCGCTGTTAATGGGATCAGATTGATTTGAGGTAGTGTTGGATCTGGTTCTAGAGAGGGTTCCAGAAGAAAATCTGTCACCCTGGTCTTCCTTCTACTACTGTATCTGTATGTCGGTTCAAAGTTGAGTAGCTTGGCCCAACCTCGATCACGGTACCGCAGCGCGGCGCGGAGTGCGTCTAGATTGGGGTAACTGTACTGCGACTTTAGATGGTCCAAGTCTGCATAAGGAAAAAAGCAACGGTTAGCAAGGTGCGAAACTAATAAATAGAGTAAAGAACGTACGAAGCTAAAATCAAGGTATTCATACCAGCTACTCCCTTATTCCAGTTAATTCGGTTGCCCAGGATCTGGGCCTCCTAGTCTTCAAAGTTGCCCGAGACCCAGAAAAAATCATTGTCATTTACATCTTTGTCTGGTGTATTTTTAATTATTTTCTCTCGGCGGCGTCTTATTCTTAAGTAATACACCCAGCCGTCTTCATTCTGGCCGAGGGAGTATTGGTGAAATATCTCGGCTAAACTGAGGTTGAGGCCAAGTTGGCGGTTTAGCTCGGCGATGCCATTTATTATTCTGTACGAATTTGTAGAAAGCTGGGTAGGACAAAGTCTTGTTTGTCTAAGGAGTTCACAAAGAAGAGGCTGAACGGAAAACGGAGACCAGCCTCTACAATGGATATGACGGAGAAAGGGACGAAGCCCGATTTTCCCCAGGGAGTGGTGTCTAGTTCGGCTAAACTGAGATGAACATCATCAGGGATGTTGTAGTCCTTTCGGAACTCAGCTATAGCCCCTGGAGAGTTTACTAAAAATCTATATTTGCCCATGTGGACTTAAATTATGCATAATTTAGCCTGAAGTGCTAGCTCGGTGCTGAGATGACGTTGAGTATCTCAGTTAAACGTGCAAGGGAGTGCCTGCCCAACCTAGTCAGAGTCTGCATAGTGGAGATGAGAAGTGTTAAGCCCAAATCGTTGGACCGCTGAATATAAAGGCAAAAATGAATGTAAAGCCTAGCTCGGTTATGTGGGATACTATCTATTCTTAGTTCGGTTGGAGCAAGGAATTTTAGCTCGGCAAAATGAAATATTAGACTAATTGAAACCAAGGAGTGGCGTGAAGTCTTAGTTCAATTATTGGGGAAGTTATCTAGTTTGGCTAGGTGCACACCTTAAAAAGTTCCCTAGTTCGGTTGTACCTAAGCCTTGAGTTGCCCAAACAAGTTTTTAGCTCGGTCACACCACGATTCTAGATTCAAACTTCATGTTTTTTTAATCCAGAGGGTGTGTTCTTAAGCACGAACCTATGGTTTGGGGGTCTAGTTTTTGGTACTATTTGTTCTTACCCATTTCATCAAAATTACAGAGTGTGTTTTGTAGAATATATGAGTATATGCATCTATATTATATGTTCGTAAAGTGAACGAAGGAAAGAGAAGAGATTTGGTCCATGTACCAGTTCAAGATGGGGGGGACTGAAGATTGAAATAGTACCAGCTGAAAACACGAGCTTTGCAGATGTAGTGTTGAGGAAAAATGGAGGCTTAGAAGGTAGAGAGAGAAGATGGTGAATAGTGGCATGTTTGGTTCAAAGAGTAGAATTTTTTGTGAAGAGCTTGAATTTGGGTGGGACTATTCAAATTTTGCGAAGTATGAAGGCGGCGTGGCAGCTGTATTTGACCAATAAAAGCTAGCCACGTGTCCAAGAGAATCGTAAGCGATTCAGTTATGCAGTGACTGAAAAGACGTTTGGACCGAACAAATTAGTAGCCCGGTATCAATTTAGCTCGATTGAAGGCCACTTTTAGCTCGGCTAATAAAAAGGTAATCCCAAATCATGCATGGCAGATGGAATTAAGGGGCAATTGAGAGGGAGTTTTTATGTGCATTAGAGCCGAGCTAGGCCCAAGCGTAGTGAGGGGCTGCTTTATGGGCCGGGGTAAAAAGGGCTTAGTGAAGTGGACCATAGTGTTAGCTCGGTCCAAGAGGTTACAGTCACCACGGTTGGAATGGATGTAATTATCTCAGTCAAGGTATTTGGAGCCGAGATATTTGGGCTTCTTGTGGTGAACCTTGCTCTTGTTAGCTCGGTCTCAACAGCCAAAACCGAAGTACAAGTGAACAATAGCCGAGCTATGCAATACATGGGAAGGCACTTTATTGAGTATGACAAAGGGCTAGTATTAGCTCGGTCATACTGTTATCCAACCGGGGTAAAACCATCTCATTTGGTTTAAGCAGTGAGGGGGGTGTTGAAGGGTAAGCATTATCTTTCAGGAGTGTGATTCCTAGGAGGACTCTACATGGAGGAATAAGAGTCCTACTAGGATTGTGTAAAAGCTCACTACAGAACCTATGGGAGGTAACGCAACTTTGATTCTCGAATACATAGAGCTTTTGTATATTTGTCTATTGGGCTGACTTAGGCATCGGAGAGGTATTCGACACACACCCACCGGCTAGCTCACGTTTGTGTTTTCAGGGAATAAAGCGACGACTTTTGGAGGAGCGAAGACTTGATCAACAAGATTATACGAGAGAATTATTTCGTGCTCGTACAGGGGTGTAAAGGATGGAAGGAGATTAGGATGGAAGTGGGGCTATTTAGTATTGTGTTTGTTTGTAGAGTTGGGGAAGAGATTAAGATGAAGGAGGGGATTAAGATAGAGGTTGGAAAGGGGATTGTGATGGAGGAGGTGGAGGTGGAGGTGGTATTAGAAAAAATAATGAGGGGATTATAAATTTATTTATTTATTTTTTATTTTTTACATATTAGGAATTTTTTTTTTAAACATTAGTGTTTAATTTTTTGTATTTGTTTTATTTGTTTTATTATTTTATATAAAAATAATTTAACAATTTCTACACTAACAACTATTATAAAAACAAACACAATTTTACTTAATCTCCTCACTATCAATCCCTTCACTAGCAATCCTCTCACTATTAATTCTCTCATTATAAATCCCCTCTATTCTACCTCTGAAAACAAACAAGGCATTGGTAGATTATTTGGGACAAAAATGCTAGAGACCCCAAAAATGTTATCAAAAGTTCTATCAAATGTCTTACATGGGTGTGAGACCTACATTGTGTGGGTTCTACAACCATGTGAGACATTTGGTAGAAATTTTTGTAGAATTTTTGGGATATCTAGCATTACTCTATTTGGGATCCTTGGCATTACTCATTAAATTAATAGTCCGTGAAACTCACTTAAAAATTGTTTGACAAGCGATATGAGTGAAGAGATTAACTATCTCCTCCTTAGACTAGTAATTCTCCCATGTGGTAGGACTAACAAAGTCATGGGAGAGTTGTGACGCCCCAAAAATCAGGAACATCAGATAATATATTAACCATTAAATACAGGGTTTATCTAAGGTTACAAGAGTAGGAAATGTCACTAATGAGTCATTTGGCTAATAACCAAGCAAGATCCCAGGAAGGTCGGAGGAGTCAAAATAGCCTCCCTTCTAAATCTAACCACCTTAGATAGCAAAGCTACCTTTTTGACAGATTTTGACAGGGTATTAACACAAGGCCTACATGAGTTGACGGAGTATAAGGATATGTTACAAATGTTATATATACAAATTACAAAAATCATGGCTTAAATACAACATGGAATCTATCACTTACAATCTCAAAACACGTTTAACATAACTAGTTCCTATCTCTCATAGGATAGCCATACGTCCTCAAATACTTCAGCTTTGCCTTCGACCAGCCTAATAGTCTTCAATACCTGGAATGAAACGCCATGAGTTTTGAATGCCTAGTAAACGCACACATACCCCGTTCCATTTTCCCAAGCCATACACTATCATATTTACAGAGAGCAAGTTGTAAAGCATGATGTTCAAGTTAATAACAACAATTTTAATAACAGAGGAAGGAACATGTCATTCAAATAGATAACAAAGGTCATAATGTTAGTGGTTAGTATTCTAGAAATCCCCCAAAGAGATTTCATCCTCCCAACCACAAGAATTGGACACCGGACTATTCGGAACTCCCCCTTTTGCTGCTTGGTTGCAGAACTAACATTGGATGCCTACCAACGGTTATATACTGTGTAGCGCCAACCATAGGGCCTTAAAAGGGACGGCGAAAAGAAAAAGGTTTTATCTCTTGAATCTAACCTTATCCTTCCAAAAAAGTTTTATCCTCCTAAATGTCCCATCCGGACCCAACCTTATCTCACCAATCAAACCATCGCAAAGAGTCCGAATACGTCCGTTCCATTCTAGGGTTTACGCGACAACCACTTGCGCAAGACTTAGCCTTCAATTAGGGAACACATTCCATCAATCCATACATAACACATTATCATCTCTTCAATATTCAAGTGATCGAAAATCCAATACCACCCCAATGAAGTTTCTCGTTGAGTTAAATGTTTTAAATCAAAGTTAGAACAACTTAACAAGATAATAATATCCACATAAGTATAAGCATCATCCATTGAAGAAGAAAAGAAGCATAACCATAACACACTCAATATCATACCAAGACATGATCATGTACTAATAAGCATATTCATGAACACAAGAGCATAAAATACTCATGCAAAACTAAATTTCCAGATTAGTACCGGTTAAAGATTAAAATCAAAAGGGCTATTTTAGATTTTTCCCGAACTCGGCCTCCCTATGGTTTGTAAAGAATTTAATCTAGTTTTTAGAACATGTTTCAAAAATGTGATAGCATGTCTAAATTTTTAGTAATTTAAGAAATACTCTAGCGCTGTCCAGATTCGTCGATCGTTACAAAAATTGGATTTTCTCACAAATCGCTCACTCGTTTTCAATGAAACCAATTTTAGTTGAAATATAACTCCTTAAGGAAGATTTTGACATAAAATGGAGGTCTAGAATATTTTTATAAATTTTTCTACAATTTTTTGAAGGTGGCTGTAAAACAAAATTTTCTGGCACAGTTCTTGAAAATAGAAATTTGGTGAGAAAAAAGGTCAACCAGGGGAAATTTTCCACTTATCTTGCGATGAAAACTTGCTAAATAATATGTATTAAACTCAGAAATTTAAGGTGAATGTGTGCCCTTTGGAAATTTTGAGAGTTTGATATGGAAAAAGGTAGTCTTATACCGATTAAGAGAAATACAAGAAGGGTAGAATTAAGGCTCAACTTCTTTTATTTTTAACACAAGAATACCATCAAAACACATCTGAAATGAATGTTTAAAACTTCTAAGAGCATATATTTGAAAAAAGAAAATAAAAGAGAGAGTTGTGTTGTGGCTTACTCAAATGCTTATGGAACTAGTTTTGCAAGACTTGCTCTCTTTCTTTTCTTTCTCCCTCCCACAAGCTCACTCTCCACTCCTCTCCCTCTTTCTATGACATGTGGGTGTGTGGGTGTGGTGTTTGATGTTCATATAGATGGAGGATGGTGCTGTATTTATAGGAAAAATGGTGTGAATTGTCTAAAATGTCCTTTGGTTGAAATGTAATGGAATTGAGTTGTATTTAGTTCAAATGAAATGGAATAGTGGATAATTAGGACCTTAATTATGTATTTAACTATGATCTAGTTAGGCTTAAGTCTAATTTAATCCATTCTAGTTACAAGTACATTAGATATATACATGTATATATATAGAATTGGTACCAAGGTCATAATTATTTCCATGATTAAAGAAATTTGTCTCTAAAATACAATGATTATAGACTAGGAGGTAGATGGTTGGCCATGTGCTCAAGATTTGGGGAGATTTTGTTGATTTTATGTATATATATATGAAGATATTTGTGTATAAAATTATTTATTTAAGAAAGGTACAAGTATGTATATGTATATATGTGTGTAATGGTACTAGTTTGGGGTCAAAATGTGATTTAAGAAAAATATGAGGACATTGGGTTTAATTTATGAATTAGAACATTTATTTTAGTGTCAAATTAAATTAAATTGGTGTTAGAGAGTCTAATTTGGTATGGATTTATTGTTTCGAATAAAAACGCGATCAACCGACGTACGTGATAAAGACTGGAAAAACCTAGGGTTTCTAAGTGGTAATTTCATATTTAGGGAGTCAATTAGAGTATTAGAAATTATTTCTAAGTTTTCGAAATCGATTAGGGTTTGCGGGTTTTTTTTTGCTAGCGCATGTATTTTGATCTTAGGTTTAAAATTGCAATTAATTAAGAAATTGAGCGATTTCAAATAAATAATTTAAAAGTAAGGGACCTAATAGGGTTTACAAAAGTTAGGAGTCTCATGAGAGTAGGTATTAGAAAATTGAGTAAAGGAATTAGCGAAATTTTAAATAATTTTTAAGCAAAAATTATATTTTTTTAGAATAAAAAATAATTATAATATTAAAAAAAACTAAAACTTAAAAAATATTAATTTATATATTAATACTATTTATAATATTACTAATCCGGTAGTGTATAAACAAACACTCTTTATTCTACATCTTCAACCTAATTCCACCACATTAATAATCTTTTCACTCAATCCCACTGTACTATTAATCCGCCCCATTCTATAGAATCTAACAAGCATGGCTTAGGGGTGCAACTCCGAATTTTTTTTAAAACTTGACTAATATATTTTGATTCGATACAAGTTTAAATAAAAAATTAAAAAGTCTAAATTAAATTTGGATGATTTTTAATAAAGATATCAAATAATTTGAGTAATTTGAAATACAAATTATATATAAATTAGCGTATGCCTGTGCCTAAAGGCACGGTGTAAATAATTTTAAGATTAAAATGCAGTTATAATTTATATGTATTATGTTGAAATTTATGAAATTTGTGCCATTTTTTTGATAAAGATACTGAAAAAATATATTGAAATATTTTTCTTCTTAAAGAACTTATAACAATTTTCCTTGTATTAAACGCTCTACAAAACTCAAATAAAATAACAACTCTGCCTAATCTTAATCCAAATTAAGAAACAAATATATAAGATTTAAAGTTATATTGCATATCAAAATATAAAAGGCAGTAAAAAAAAGTGTAAACACTGAACAAAAAACAGAAATTAAAGTTATATTGTCATACACCAAAAGAGTGGGTTAAAACTTTGCAAAAAGTGGGTTAAAGCTTTTCAAAATATGTATGCTTTACAAAAGATGTGTCAATAACATGTCTTCAAATATGTGTTTGCCCAAACTTCCTCCTCATTACTTTTCAAAAAGTCATTGTATCAACTTGTATGTATCCCTAATGAAGAATATGCACAACAATCTGGTAATTTGTGGAAACAAAAAAAATATAGATTAGTATATTTGTTGGAAATATGCATATCAAAATACTTTAAGATTGAAATTACTTTATTACATCCCCATCGAAGAAAACTAGTTGTATATCTCCTTTTAAGCTCTATAGATTTTTCAATCCAATCCTACAAAAGTCCAAATTTCAAATTATTATTAAATTAAAATTTTATAAAAAGTTATATAATCAATAGAAATAAATTTACATGGTTACCTTCTGATAAAACGTCATTTAATCTACATAGAATACTATAACAACACTTCAGGATAAACAATATTTGTAGTAAAATCCAAACCATCTTTAGGGAGGATAATACTTATATGATTAAAGGATGTACATCTAGACAATACCACATATAATTGTCCATGGCTAAACACTGGTATACGCAAATCAACCCCAACAAATTTCACAGATTTTCCTTGAGATTTATTAATGGTCAAGGCATATGCCAATTGGACTGGAAATTGACGTCTTGTCATTTGGAAAGGCATTTCTGAAGAAGATGGTGTCAAAGATATCCTTGGTATGAATGCCAAATTGCCAAACTTTTCTCCAGTTAAAATTTGAGCTTCAATTATGCGAATGCCGCACCTAGTAACCATCAATCTTGTACCGTTACATAGTCCATCTTTCAATGCAATGTTTCTCAACAATATTATAAGACAACCCACTTTCAACTCTAACTTAAAAGTTAGCAGCCCAGGAGGATCCAATGAATTTAAATATTCATTAGGATATCTATTTGTAATGATAGGATCAATTTCATTATCTTCAGACATTTTACTTGCTACAAGATAAGTATATAATCTCCCTGGAAAGATATTCAACGCAGTAGTATTAATGTCACTGACATCATCGTTACGCGGAGACAGAATTGTGCGTTCAGTTAAAAATGTTGGGGTTGAGGTCTCTATCATATTCAATTGTGGATAAACTATAGAGAGTAATTCATTCAAATCTTGACATTTGTGTGTTGTTGATGGAATGTTAACGATTTCTTGAGGATTGGTCCCAATCTAAAAAAAAAGTGAAATCAATAAAAAAGTAAGAGTGTAAACACAATGTATAAATTTAAAATAATCTATATAATAAAGGTTAAAGTAGTGTTACCTCCATCAAGAAATTTGTAAAATTAGCATTTTCATGGCCTTCATGATTTAAGCGCATATTCAAATCCAAAGTTAAGATATATATATATATATATATGCTTCCATAGAATAGAGTGTCTTAATGATGCATTCACAATTTGCTCATGAACTCCTTTGGGTATAACTGGTAAGATTTGTTGAAAGTCTTCACCAAGAACAACAGTAATATCCCCAAATGGCTTTTCACTATCACAAATATCCCTCAATGTACGATCAACCGCCTCAACACAATGTCTATGTTGCATAGGAACTTCAACCCAAATTATGAGTTTTGTTTCTCTAAATAACTCAGCTTGTAATGATTGTTTGCTAAACCCACAAAGTGAATTTTCCAAGACATCTAACGGAATGGAAAATGTTGAATATGCAGTGCGACCTCCTACTAGTAACAATGATGCAATTCCAGACGAAGCCACAGTAACAACGATATAGCCAAGGCTGCGACATTTTAATGCTATCGTATTGTACAGAAATGTTTTCCCTGTTCCAGCACCCCCATTCAGAAAGAAAATAGTTCCTTTATTTTGAAAAACTGAAGAAGTGATTGTGTTATAAGCATTCCGCTGTCCATTATTGAGACAATCAATAGTAATTTGTGGATCTGCATGTTATGCCTTACTCTGCAGTTGTTGATATTCGAATATCAATCGATTACCAACTACTGCACTCTAATTTGCAGTAGGTTGTGGCATGGGTGGGAAGTCAATTAAACTTTTTCTTGATTCATGAAGCATTTGATTCAAAAGATGGAGACCATAATCTTCAATTTGAGCCTCAGTTGGGTTAGAAATGACAAATAATATACGAATCTTATGTGCAAGATTATCACATATATGCGTTGAAAATTGATTTTATAATGCACATGGATTTAGTGGAGAGCACTGGGTGAGAATAATACTAAACAACCTCCTCAATTGATATCTAGTTTTTATAACTGTAGCCTCTTTCAAGCATTGTATCCATTCATCATCATCTTCTAAAAGCATTTGCAACACATGCTAATTTAAATGCATCATGCACAACATTATCGACCGCGCGTAAAGATTGAAACGACTTTGGTCCTTTGACAACGGTTAGTAACAAACGCAGATAAAATCTTTCACTACAATCAGGGTTAGCAAAGTACATTCTACTAATTGCATATCCTCTTTCTCTTGATTTCCATATCTTTTCTGATTTGAGTCACACAAAATGTTGTGAAAATTCTTGATAAGTGAATGGACATTCATTTTCACTGACAGCACAATATGCAAAGAAGCCAGTAAGAGTTGACATTTGTTGACCAGCTCTAGATTGAATCGTTTCTAATTACTCTTCTGGGTTAAAAACAACGCGATGCATTCCAGGTAAATGAAGTGCCAATCGTATAACGGTTGGCATCTCTGCATACAAATGATGACCAAATATTCGCCAAGCAGTTTCTGGAGGTCCAATATACCTTGCATCGAGATATTGTTGAATCTCATTTATCATTCCTAACACCATCGTTGTACGATCATAACCCTTATAAATGTACTTATGTATATACTTGGCACATCTCATTCCGACACAAACTTCCACATTTATATGACAGTTGAAAAGTTTAGAAAGATATGCATTGTATGGTACGACATCCCTGTTATCAACTTCTTGCCCCCTCACAATATGTACTTGACCATTATTGTGACAACGATAGATAAGGTATCCATTTTGATCCATAGTTGTTGTTTCTGTGAAAGCTCGAGGGTATCTCTTAGTGCATCTACCATTTTCCATACATGGTGCTTGTGGATTTCGAGCACCACATGATCCATGTACCATACAACATTTGATATTTTCAAAAAGCATAGGATCATCTTTTGGGTCTGGAAATTCTGCACAGACCAATTTGTCTACTTGAGCACATGTCAGAATTTTATCTGGATCCTTAAGAAATAAAAGTGCATGCATATGAGAGAGGCCTCATTTTGGAAATTCAATTATAAAAACATGTGCAACTTTATTTCCAAACACTTTATTTGTTTCTATCTCCTTTATCAAACATTTTCTCTTCAACTCAAAAACACGGACAATTAAATCAGGATGATCAATAGGTTTTTGATGTGGTAATAATGCTGAAGTAATTTCTAGCCAATTGGGATTTACAGTCATGATAAGAAAAATATATGGGTGTTGGTTGTATCGCGTGATAGCCATTGAATCTTGAAAGATTTCAAACATATATCTAGGACTACCAGTAAATAAAGATGACAAAACAAACCTTTGATCAATTTGACCAGGTCACACATAATCTGGACCCATATCTGACAACTCTTGGTAAAGCTCAGCCCGAAGTTTCCCTTGATTAAGCTTGTAGTATGTCAATCGATTTTGCTCAGTGGCAGCCCAAGCATCTACCAAAAACTCTTGAAATAGTTTCCAACCTCTCAAAATTGTTGAATACTCTGTGGGTCGTTCAAACAAACGATAACTATAAAAATCTATTTGAGTAAGTCGATCAGTTGAATATCGATCATACTGAACGTTCCACAATTTCAACTCAGGTTCCCATCCAAGATCACCATGTGGAAATAATAGAACATAATGCAATGGCAAGTATGCTGGGTGACATTCATTAATTTGCATCAACTCATTATTTTCTCGAAAATGTAAGATAATATCTCTCATTCCATGTACCTCTGTTCCATCACCTGGTATTACAATTGCAATCTCATCTGCAGTTGGTAAGTTATACCGACGTTGATCAGTTGTTGAATTGTAATGAAGATGAGCAGGTAGATTGTGTCATGTCGAGTCTAATTGATGTAAAATGGCATGAGCCTGGCGAAATTTATCTACAAATGCATTGACTTGCAACAAATTATCCTGAATAGTTTTGAGAACATCCCTTCTCAAGTTAGGATTTCTACGATTACGAATTTCTAAAGCTGAATATGGGTCATAGATATACAATTGAGCATAACTCGTATCCTGCCCTGGTTGTGGTTGTAGTGATCCTGTTCGATGTCGCAATTCCCCATGAATTGTGAATGATGTAGGGCCCATTCCACTAAGTACTCTATGATCCAATGTAACACCAAGACTCGTAAAAGCATTGGTTGCGTTGTATACTCGAGTATAACTTTGAAAGGATTTTGATTGATCATTATTCCCATCATACAACGCCTAAAGTGGTGAAGGGGGTGTAATAAGTAAAGGTAGCCTAATCTTTCCTTCCAAACAGCAAGTTCCGAATAAGGGGCACTTCATAGATGATTTTGTCAATTTTTCATAAATCCAATGTAAGGCTGAACAATAAGGACATAACACATCCATCTTGCCAAGATAATGGCGGCAAGAATCTTTGTGTGCCCGGGCATCAATCGATGTACTCATAGGCATATCTTCTAATTCATCATCAGTACGTAGATCTTCTTGAAGAAATCGATTTATAGGAGTAGGCCAACGAATATTTGTGTATAAATAAAATTATGAAAAACAAAACGGTATCAGTAAAAGTATGTATTTGAAGATTACACATAGTAGTTTACCAATTCCTTTGTGGAGCTAAAGATGTGCTTGGCATAGAAAATGAACATGTAGAATGATGGGTAACTATTGTTCGTTTTTGTACCAAATGAGAATCTTCAGTTATTGTTTCCCACTCCAAGTGAGTGCGATCGCGACGAATTGGTGTTAAAGAAGGTTGTCTTAGTTGAACACAATCTTCTAATCCCTCTTGTACTCGTTACAACCATTGAAATTCAAAGTATAACTTATCATTTTTTTCATGCTCTCACCGTGCACATTGGGCCAATGCAGCTTTTGATATTACATTATCATTTTGTGCCTAAAATGAAAATATTTTATCATTGATGCAAAATATGTGAATATCTTGTGCTTAAAATGAAACTATCTTCTTATTTCTTTCCTTTCTCTTAATTTTGTTTTCTATTTTATTTGTTTTATACCTTTAATAGTGTTATCTTTATTTATTTCTTTCTTCATGCATTTTGTTTTTTTATTAAAATCCTATGTTATTTAGTTTCTCATTTCGTTATATATTTTTTCTTTATGTAAGTAACAACTTATGGATGGTACATTATAAATGCACATGTATCCATGCAAAATAAAAATAATTAATTTTGGAAAAAACATACAAATAATAGCAAGTTACAGGAAAATATATTATCATTCTACAAAAATAACAGAAAACAACAAATTCATTTTATACACTCCTACCTTTTAACTATTAGAAATTTTGATTAGTTTTGCATCATATTTTTAAAAAAGAATATATACCACTTGACATGCATTTGTCATTCTCTTGTCAGTAGGAGCCATCTTTTCTTTTCCTTTAGATATTGGGTTGATCTTTTCTTTTTCTTTTGCCTAACAAATATAAACAAAATATTCAAAAGATTAAAAAAATCTTATATAATCTTATATAAATAAAATACATACAATATTTTACTTGATTTTGTACTTACCCCACGAACACAAATAACATTAAGGTCGTGCTCATCACGGATGACCACACCAAAATTTCTAGATGGGGTTGTAGGAGCAGGCCTACAGAAATGGATTGTGAACAAATTAAAATCTATATAATAAAGTAGTAATAGTAAGAGTATATATTTCAAGAATTAAACATAGTTGTTTACCAATTTGGTGTTAAAGAAGGTTGTCTTGGGTTAATACATTCCTTTGATCTTTCTTGTTTTCATCGCAGGCGTTGTCCCAATTGGTATGCAGAACGTGACTTTTGATTTTTTTTCTCGTTCTCGCCGTGCACGTTGGGCCAATGCAGCTTTTGATAACACATTATCATTGTGTGCCTAAAATGAGAATATTATATAAATAGGTGCATAAAATGTAAA
This sequence comes from Camellia sinensis, assembly GCF_055761805.1. Classification (NCBI taxonomy): domain Eukaryota; kingdom Viridiplantae; phylum Streptophyta; class Magnoliopsida; order Ericales; family Theaceae; genus Camellia; species Camellia sinensis. The sequence continues at coordinate 97,787,786 of NC_138972.1, forward strand.
GATTATCCCCTCTCTTGCTTCCCTTTCATCATGTATTTTTTCTTCCTTTGAGCTAACTTTTCCTCTTCATTCGGTTGAGTTGTTAGTCATATAAGAACCAATGCATGTATTGATGAAATTTAAAAAGGGAGGAAAAAATAATTTGGAAACACATTAAGTACACAAAACTGCAAACTCACTATGCACTTATTGGTTTAAAGACACTACCCATCTCTTTACAAAATGTACGTTGAAAAGGTAAATATTAGATCATTGGGTACGTAAAATGTAAATATTAGCGTGTAATATTTTCTACTTTTCTTTTCACTCTTCTTGTTCTTTCCATTATATTAAATTTTATTTTTGTCCTTTTCTTCTTTCCTTAAGAACTTCTTATAAGAAAAATAAAAATTAAAAAAATTATATTATATAGTTTTCTTTTCATGACATATTTGTTCCTTATTCTTCTTTTCCTTTTTCGTTTTTTTCTTTTACATTTTTATTATGTTATGTTGTAAATGCAACATGTGTTCATACAAATAGACAAACATATTAAAAATTCAGATTAATGTTCACACAAATGCATTAGCATGTTGTACAAATGCTTACTTTAACATGCTTCAGAAAAACATTTCACATTCTATAAAAAGAATTGAATAAATATCTGAAAAAGAAACTTTTAAAAAATCTACATGAAAAAGAGTATATGATACTATGCAATTCCTAAAAAAATCTATACAAATTTTTTTATATAATATTCGAAAAAGAAACTTTTAAAAATTGTTGAGAAATCATACCACGAGATGTGCATTTTCCTTTCTTTTGCCAGAAAGGATAGCCTTTTTTATTTCCTTTGATATTACTTTGTCTTTTTCCTTTGCCTTTGTCTATAAAAAATAAGTGGAATATATTTATAAATTACTTTTAAAATGATAAGAAAATGCATGTCCAATGTTCAAGTGGCTTTTAAGCTTACCTCACGAATGCGAATAGTATTAAGGTCACGCTCACCGCGGATAAAAACATTAACATTTTTTTCTTGAAGAAATCGAACCTATACATACAAAAACTTTAGAGTGATAAATAAAACTTTATACACATAAATAAGAAAATTAGTAAATGGAGGTGATATTACAGTTCGGTATAAGTTTCCATCCACCTATAAAGTATGAGGAAAAAAGTAATTTATTAGAAGAAAATTAGATATGATAAGTTTTTTTTTTTAAAAAAAAAAAAAAAAACTTATTTGACCAAAAATAGTGATATTGTCCATAACTGTTGTACTTCAACCTAAAAATGTTTGGTTATATAATTTTAGACACCAAAAAACAAAAAATTAGCAATAATAAAAGTTAACATGGATTTCAAAATTTTATTTAAATAAATAGTTGCTATAGATAGAAAATACTTAACTGGCAACAAAGCACTAACCACAAACCAAGTCCCAAATAATTTATACAACATAAAGCACTAACCACAAACCAAGTCCCAAATAATCCCTCTCTCTCTCTCTCTCTACATTCTCTGAGAAACCCATAATCAAACTCACATTTTCTAAGCCAATCCAACATTTAGAGTAGATGTATTTTAACAATCACATTAAAATGATAAATTAAAATCGGAGCACAACAATTGTCCAAATTTAAACTCTTCTCTTTCCTAACTAACTTTAATTTTATAGAGATGAAATTAAAACCAAAATCAAAACCCATTGTAATCATAAATATTTTGAAATTCACTATTTATTACTTGGAAAGTTCAAACATAAATTTATGCCCAAAAAAATAAAATTCACCAGATAATAAAGCTATTTTATAAGCAATAATGAATAATTATTTCATGAAGGCAACTAAAGTAATACATACACATATACATTCACCAGAATTTTAGAATATTATACCCCCTTAAAAAGATGCAAAAAAAAAAAAAAAACATAAACTCTCTTGCCATATTACAAATAAATGTTAAAATGCCAAGTCTCCGAAATTTTTCTTTTAATTAGGAACTCTAGATATTCAAAATAAATTATATGAAAAATATTTATCATCTGTACATTAGAATCATACAGCAAATAACAAACTAAGATGAACAAAGAAAGCAAGATGAACAAAAAATAAGATGAGCAAAAATTAGAACTGAGAGGGTAATTTTTGTGAAAATTGGGCCGAGCTATGAGATGGACTTTATGGCCCAAAGTATGAAAGACTGCGTAAAAAGGCCAAAAAGTTACTCCGGCCCAAGAGAGATAAAGTTACTCCGGCCCAAGAGAGATAAAGTTACTTCGGCCCAAGAATTGTAAAGATACTCCGATCTGGAAGCAACTTGGAGTTAGGTCGGTCCAGTGTTAGTCCGGTCGTGACGTATTGTGGTTAGAACGGCCAAAACCTTGCTACTCGGTAGCTCGGTCTTGGAGTTATACCGGTCGCGATTTGTTAGTTCGGTACAACCATGTTCGGCTTATTCTACGGCTTTGCATAGTCGTGTTTATTTCGGTCGCATTGGAGTTCGGCCGTGATAAAACCATCTCACTTGGTTTAAGCAGTGAGGGGGGTGTTGAAGGATAAGCATTATCTTTCAAGAGTATGAATCCTAGGAGGACTCTGCGTGGAGGAGTAGAAGTCCTACTAGGATTGTGCCACACGAAACTTATAAAAGCTCACAAACATCACCTTGGAGGAGGTAACACACAACTTTGCTTCTTGAATACACAGAGCTTTGTCTACTTGTCAAGTTTACTGACTTAGGCATCAGAGAGGTTTCCGGCACACACCCGCCGGCTAGCTCACGTTTGTGTTTTCAGGTGATAAAGCGACATCGTACGGAGGAGCACAGACTTAGTCAACAGGATTATACAAGAAGATTTATTTCCTTCTCGTACAATTGGCGCCGTCTGTGGGAAGAGCAGACACAACAAAACCTCTTGACTAAGCTTCTCCTTTTTTCGAACAATGGCACACATTGAGGAACTGTCGCAGTCTGCCGTCGACGGGCTAACTCCAGATGGGGGCGCAAGGCGTGAAGGATTACCCTCTGTCCCTCCCATGGCGGACTTAGAGCCCCAACGACATAACTCCAGGAGGGATGCTAGGGGGAGACGGACTAATAGCCCCCGTCACTCTCGCTCGCAAAGTCCTGACAGGCAAAGGAGGAGGATTGATCCTCAAGCCCTGGAAGACCGCGTGAGGGAGCAAGATGAATTGATAAAGAAGATGGCGGCGGACATGGAGGCCTTAAAACGCCAGATGAAGAAAAAAGAAGTGGCGACAGGAGAGGGGCGCAAAAATAAGACGCCCCCTCGCCACTCAGAAAGTCATGGTAGGAATACCACACCCTCGCAAGGAGAGAGCAGAAGCCTCAGGACAGGCGACACTCAATCCTGGTCTTCCAGAACTTGTCACTCCAGGTCTGAGAGGACGAGATCTGAGAGATCATACACTGAAGGAAGCATGTATTGGCCCTCGCACTCGCACCAAACCAGATCTAGACAGACGGAGCTACCCAGAACATCCGACTTACGAACCGTGCTCGAAGAAAAGGCACGATGCAAGAAGGATGCCAGGGCAAAGGATCCACACAGAGTTTCCGCCTTACAGCGGTTGGCTCCTCGGACGCATGGAAGCGTCGAGGTTGGAATGCCAATACCGTGCCCTGCCTATGAACCAACGGACAAAGCATTGGCAAGGCTGCAGACTTCGCCATTTGTTCCGGCGATTGAAAACACGCCCCTGCCATCAGGCTTCCTTCAGCCCAAATTCACTACATATGAAGGGAAGACGGACCCGTATTCACACTTGAGCCACCTTCACCAAGTCATGGCCGTGTACAGACGAAACGAGGCCTTAATGTGCATACTCTTCCCATCAAGCCTTGGCGACCTAGGCTTGACTTGGTTCGAGAAACTTCCAGAGGGCAGCATAGCCTCCTGGGCTCAATTGGCAGAAGCGTTCGTAACGAGGTTCCGAACAAACACTAAAACACCGGTGGAGATCGACCAGCTACTCTCCATCGACATGGGGGATAAAGAGACCCTTAGATCCTACAATAGTCGTTACTAGGAGACATTCAATCAGATTGGGGACTGCCCCACCAATCTCGCCATTGCACAGTATAAAAGAGGCCTTCCAGTTGGGAACAGACTAAGGGACTCGATCACCATGACGCCACCCCTCACCATGGAGGCCCTGATGGAAAGAGTGCATCAGCACATCAGGGTAGAAGAGGATGGCGCACGTGCCAAAGCAAAATCTAGTGCGACCGCAGTACCAGAAAAGAAAACCTCAGCAAAGGTCAATACAGTAGATCGTCAGAATAGAAACGGACGTGGCAGACGAGATAACGGAGAAGACCCAGACAAAAGATGGTTGAGAATCCGCACTGCCATAACAACGGTGTTCAAAAAACCGATATATCGGATTCTGAGCGAAATAAGAGATGAGCCTTTCGTCAAGTGGCCAGCCAAGCTGGGAGAAGCCCAGAAAGACTACGACGAGAGATCACGGTGCACCTTCCACAAAGAAAAGGGGCACCGCACTGAGAATTGCACACCGTTGAGACAACACTTGGAAGAATTGGTGGCGGCAGGACACTTGGATAAGTACATTGAAGGAGGGACGCAGCCAGCCCCCCAGGACCATAATAACCCCAATGGGATGCCAATCGACGCCCCGCCTCAGGGCGTTATCAATGTGATTCATGGAGTTTTTGAACCTGAGCGTGTATGCGAGCTTAGGGGATCAATCAAAAAAGCTGAGCACTTTAGAGAAGTGCTAAGTGCCCAACCAGCCACCAAGAAGGGGAAAACAGAGGCAACAAATGTCATGTCTTTTTCAGATAAAGACTTAGATCGAATATACTGTCCTCACAATGATGCCCTAGTCGTCACTCTCCGAGTCAAGGATTTTGACGTCAAGCGGATTCTGATTGACCAGGGTAGTTCATGTGAAATCATGTATTACGAAACATTTAAACAATTGAAGTTGCAAGACAAAGACTTGGCGCCTGCCGTATCTCCCCTAATTGGATTCAACTCCATGCCAGAATGGCCCGTCGAAAAGATAATCCTTCCAGTCAGAGCAGGAAGCGTAACGAAACAAGTGGAGTTCTGGGTATTGAAGGTCCCCTCCACTTACAACATCATCTTGGGCAGAACATGGCTGCATGCCATGCGATCGGTGGCGTCATCCTACCACCAAGTAATGCTGTTCCCCAACGACACCGGCATAATTGAAGAAGTCTATGGAGATCAGATCATGTCAAAATAATGCTTCGTCACGGTGAATGGCAGCCGCGCTGCCAAAGGATACGTTCATTCGGTGGAAGAACCTGAAAGTAATGAGCTATTCGCAGATGTCGGCAAAGTGGCGGATCAGAAAGCAGTGGAGGACTTGGTAGAGGTAAAAATAGATAAAAAGAACCCGGATAAGTTCTTTTTGCTCGGTTCGTCGTTATCCAGCACTGAGAGATTAGAGGTCTTAGAATTCTTAACCTCTAACATCGAAGTGTTCGCCTGGACACCCTACGACATGCCAGGCATTGATCCAAACTTCATCTGTCACCAACTCAATGTCCACCCATCAGCCAGACCAGTCATTCAGCGCACTCGCAGATCGGCACTTTACCATGCCGAAATAGTGGCAGAAGAAGTAGGTAACCTGCTAGAGGCAGGAGCAATTAGAGAAGTGCACTACCCAAGATGGATCTCCAACACAGTCGTAGTGTCAAAGAAGAATGGCAAATGGCGTGTCTGCGTCGACTACAAAACAGTCAACAAGGCGTGCCCAAAAGATAGCTTTCCTCTACCAATGATAGATCAACTGGTAGACCAAACGGTGGGGCACAATCGACTTAGCTTTCTGGATGCATACAGAGGCTACCAACAAATCGCCATGCATGAACCAGACTAGGAGGTCACATCCTTTACAACACCAAGAGGACTATACTGCTATAAGGTCATGCCCTTTGGCCTAAAGAACGCAGGGGCGACATTCCAACGGATGGTCACCAAGATGTTTGAACCATTGTTAGGCAGAACAATGGAGGCTTACATCGACGACATGGTGGTCAAAAGCAAGGATGAGAATGACCATCTCAAGGACTTAGGAGAGATGTTTGAAGTCTTAAAGAAGCACAAGTTGCGCCTCAATGCATCCAAGTGCGCATTCGGAGTAGGATCTGGCAAATTCTTGGGCTTCCTCGTGGCCAACCGGGGTATAGAAGCAGACCCCTCCCAGATCAAAGCAATCCAGGAGTTGGAGAGACCAAACTCAGTCAAAGAAGTGCAGCATCTCACCGGCATGGCAGCTACGCTCAATCGGTTCATAAGCAGGTCGTCAGACAGACTACGACCATTCTTCCAAGCTTTAAAGGCCAAGTTTGAGTGGGATGAAGAATGCGACCAAGCTTTGGAAAGCTTGAAGGAATATATGTCTTCCCCACCACTGCTTGATACCCCAGTACCTGGTGAAGAACTCTTCTTGTACCTGGCAGTCTCTCAGCACGCAGTTAGCGTAGTATTGGTTCGTGCAGAAGGAATCCAACACCTGCCCATCTATTATGTCAGCAAGACATTGCTGGGAGCCGAAACGAGGTATTTGCCACTGGAAAAACTGGCATTAGCCTTAATGATGGCCTCAAGGAAATTGGCACACTACTTTCATGCCCACACCATAGTCGTCCTCACAGCTTTTCCACTAAAAGCTTTGTTTGAGAGGGCGAACTTTTCCGGGTGAATCTTGAAGTGAGCGGTAGAGTTAGGACAATACGACATCAAGTTCCAACCCAAAACCGCAGTAAAGGCCCAATCTTTGGTAGACTTCGTTGCAGAGTTTACTCCTGGAAGCCATCATATCTGCCCAATCGACCTAACTGACACAACCGAACTAGGGATGGAAGTTGACGCCGGAATAGCGTAACCCCTAGAATAAAGTACTCGGTCAGACTCTAAGGCAGACCAGACTAAAGACAGCAAGGAAGAAACAGACCAAGACTCACCAAAAGTACAATCAGAAGGCAAGGGGCAAACAGTGAGCATGGACCTTGAAGAAAACACCATTCTTGACCCCACGACATCATCTGACCCCTCCACTTGCTGGAAATTGTTCGTTGGAGAGATGTGGAAGCTCTTCGTGGATGGAGCATCCAACCGGCATGGTGCAAGACTTGGTATAGTCCTCATCTCACCAGACGGCCTGGTTGTAGAGCAAGCAATCAACCTTGGCTTCCCAGCATCAAACAATGAAGCGGAGTATGAAGCGCTTCTCGCAGGACTCAAATCAGCATACTACATGAAGGCCACCAAACTAATGGTATACAGCGACTCACAGCTGGTGGTAAACCAAATTTCTAGCGACTATGAAGCAAAGGATGATAGGATGGCCAAGTATCAAGAATTGGTCAGAACAGAGATCAAAAAGTTTGATGTAGTAAGGATAGAACAAATCGGCAGGGAAGAAAACAGCAGAGCAGACGAACTAGCAGGCTTTGCCTCAATGGCAGATGCATCCATCCCTCATCCATTACTCATCGACTACTTACCAAGACCAAGCATAGAAGACCCCGAAGCAGAAGAGGTATGTTGCGCAGAACTAGGCCCCTCTTGGATGGATCCCATCATCCTGTTCTTAAAAGACGGCGTCTTACCAGAAGAGAAAAAAGAAGCCAACAGAATAAGAGCGAAGTCGCAGCGATTTTGGCTCTCCCCATCCTTGGCATTATACAAGAAGTCATTCTCAGGACCCTACCTAAAGTGTGTCCATCCCAGCAAAGTGGAAGCATTCTTGTTCGAAATACACGAAGGGGTGTGCGGAAGCCATCAAGGTGGAAGATCGCTAGCTTACAGGGCCATTTCACAAGGATACTGGTGGCCATACATGCAGGCAGACTCAGAAAAATATGTGAAGAGGTGTGAGAAATGCCAAAAATTTGCACACCAAATACATCAACCAACTAGAGAACTCTTACCATTGACTAGCCCGTGGCCTTTCGCAATGTGGGGCTTGGACATAGTAGGACCACTTCCAACAGCACCAGGCAACATAAAGTTCTTTCTCGCAGCAACAGACTACTTCACAAAGTGGGTGGAAGCAGAAGCATTGGCATCAATCAAAGAAAAAGATGTGAAGAAGTTCGTCTGGCAGAATATCATCACTCGGTTTGGTATACCAAAAGCCCTAATCTCAGACAATGGCACTCAGTTCGACGGCAAGATCTTCAGAGGCTTTTGTGAAGAATACAAGATAGAGTTCTACAATTCTACACCGGCATATCCTCAAGCAAATGGCCAAGCAGAAGCATCAAATAAAGTCGTCTTGGATGGACTGAAGAAAAGGTTAGAAAAGGCAAAAAGCAAGTGGGTGGACGAACTTCCTCATGTTTTATGGGCTTACCGCACCACACCTCGACGATTAACAGGAGAGACACCATTCTCCTTAGCTTACGGAATGGAAGCAGTAATCCCACTAGAAGTTGGCCTCCCCACAATTCGAAGCGAAAATTTTGATCCAGACTTGAATGGAGAAGCCATAGCATTGGAACTCGACCTTGTGGAAGAAAGAAGAGAAAGAGCACTGGTTCACATCGCCTCATTCCAACGAGAATTAATCAGAAAATACAACAAGACAGTGCATTCAAGACAATTCAAGATCGGCGATTGGGTACTGCGCAAAGTAATGGGAAACACCTTGGTACCCGGAGATGGCAAGTTAGGGCCAAACTGGGAAGGTCCTTACAAAGTAGTCGGGTTAGCAGGCAAAGGGGCATACCACCTAGAAGACAAGGACGACAAAGCAATCCCTAGGCCATGGAACATGGCCAATCTCAAGTTATTTTACTTTTAGCTTTTTCTCTTTCAAACATGTGTAATTTTTTATTTCCTCAATAAAACAAGCGATTCTTTTTAGCATAAGTTGTTCCCTGTAAAAGTTAGCTTTAGTGAAGTACATTGCAAACATTTTATTCTAAGTTGGCTGGAAAAACTAACTTAGAGGTTGGCTGGAATAAACCAACACCCCTCCTAAGCCCAGGATAAGGATCCAGGCTGCAGGACGTTTGGTCGGAATAACCAAACATTTTATTCTAAGGTAGCTGGAAAACTAACTTAGAGGTTGGCTGGAATAAACCAACACCCTTCCTAAGCCCAGGATAAGGATCCAGGCTGCAGGACGTTTGGTCGGAATAACCAAACATTTTATTCTAAGGTAGCTGGAAAAACTAACTTAGAGGTTGGCTGGAATAAACCAACACCCTTCCTAAGCCCAGGATAAGGATCCAGGCTGCAGGACGTTTGGTCGGAATAACCAAACATTATTCTAAGTTGGCTGGAAAAACCAACTTAGAGGTTGGCTGGAATAAACCAACTCTTGTTACTTTTCAGCCGAAGTAAGGGTATGGCTGAAGAGTGGTTGGCTGGAATAAACCAACTCTTGTTACTCTTCAGCCCAAGTAAGGGTATGACTGAAGAGTGGTTGGCTGGAATAAACCAACTCTTGTTACTCTTCAGCCGAAGTAAGGGTATGACTGAAGAGTGGTTGGCTGGAATACACTAACTCTTGTTACTCTTCAGTCGAAGTAAGGGAATGGCTGAAGAGTGATTGGATGGAATAAACCAACTCTTTGTACTCTTCAGCCGAAGTAAGGGTAGGGCTAAAGAGTAGTTGGCTGGATTAAACAAACTCTGTGTACTCCCCAGCCGAAGTAATTATGTCGGCTAAGGAGTGGTTGGCTGGTAAGCATAGTTTAACCAGCTAAAACCGAAATAGCAGTTGGAGTAATAGAAAACATTACAAGTACAAGCATACAAATCAAAACCGGAATAAGAGTTAAGCACAAAAGAAGATTTTCATTAAAAACAAAAACAGGTACAAAGGAGGGGCCGCAGCCCGGTTACAAGAGCAAAAAAGTAGCAAAAAAGAAAGAGTACAAAATCAAGAGAAAAGGTCGTCGATTTCGGCATCAATGTCAACTAGAACTCCGGTTGCAGATGGAGCATCCGTCTCAATAGCAACTGGCAGGACGATATCAGTCGATGGCTCAACAGTCAGGTCTTCCGCCGTTGTCTCCAACCGAGTTGATTGATCGTCAACTTGCGCGTTGACTACCGGAATAACAGTTTGTTCGTTCTCATTGTCTGAATCATCTGAATCTTGCAAGAATTGTTCTTGGACCGAAGCACAATATTCCGCAAGCGAGGCCGGAATGAAGTACTGCGGAGCATTGTAGACCTCGGTTTCGGGTCCACAGCCGAGCTGCTCCACGGCACTTCTCCAGCCGCACTTGAAGAACAAATCTTTTGCCCCCTCGCATTGCGCAATGTATAGGCCCTCCGCCTCTTTGAAACCTCGGGCGTTGGCATCACTGGCTTTCTTCTTGAGTTCAGTTATTTCGGCATCTTTCTTCTTTTCAAGCTTCACCAACTCGCGCAGATACTTATCTTTTAGAGCGATGGCGGCCTTCTGCTTTTCTGCTTCGGCCGAACTAACCAGTTCAGCTAGTCGGCCGTTCTCAGCTTGTAGCTCGGCCATTTGCTTTCTGGCTTCTTCTAGCTCGGCCGCCTTCACTTCGGCTTTCGCCACGGCTTGCCTTGTTGTTTTCCTGAGCTCTAGCACTTTCCTATGAGTGATGTGGTTTTTCTGAATGGCCTGACAAAACAAATATCTCCCTCGAGCCGAAGTAAAAGTTTAAAAAAGAGCCGAAGTTAGAGTTGAAAAAACTAAACTGAAAAACGGACAGAGCTACGTACCAGGATCATGGACTTTGTTGAAGACCGGATGGCCTTCAGTTCGGTGTTTAGTTGCTTTTGGTGGTGCTCCATATCTTTAGGGAGGCACACACTCTTGGCCAGGTTGAAGGCCAACTGGTGATCTTTGTCAGCAACAACCGAATCAGAATCTTGGATATCTCGGTCATTGAAAGTAAGCTTTGGTGCCCAGCTGGTGGTAGTTTGGCTAGTAGGCTCCGGTTGGGGGCTTGGTGGTAGGCTCGGTGGAAGAGCAGTTTCGCCTTCATCAACCAAGCTTTGTTCAGCTTCGGTAGTCCGGGCGCACTTGGTTTGGTGGGATGAGGACGGTTGTTGAGTAGGAAGGGCCACCACCGCCTCTTGGGTTTGACTTGATGGTGGTACTTCGGCCTTGTTTGTCTCGGTTAGAAGCGCCCTTACTCTGTTCTTTTTAGCCATCTCCTCTTCAGCTGTTAGTGGGATTAATCTAATCTCGGGCAAGGTTGGGTCCGGTTCTGGGGCCTCCTCAAGAAGAAAGTCGGTTACTCTTGCCTTACGGAGACCGCTGTATCTGTAAGTCGGCTCGAATTTCAACAACTTAGCCCAACTACGTTCTGGATACCATAGTACGGCGCGCAAAGTCGCTAGATTGGGGTAACTATATAAAGAATGGAGGTGGGCAGAGTCTGCGAAAAAAGACAACTGTTAGTTCGGCTGAAAGATTGACAAACTGAAATACAAAATAGCAAGCAAGAAAACCGAAGTACATTTACCGGGCTCTCATTTTTTCCAATTTATACATCGGCCAAGAATCTGGGCTTGGAGATCCTCGAAGTTCCCAGACACCCAAAAGAAGTCGTCGTCATTTAAGTCTTTATCCAGTGTATGTTTTATTATCTTCTCTCGGTGACGTCGTATTCTTAAATAGTAGACCCACCCATCTTCTTTTGAACCAATGGAATATTGGTGGAAGATTTCGGCAAGACCAAGGTTTAGTCCGGCTTGGCGGTTCAGTTCGGCTATTCCCATTATTATGCGGTATGAATTGGTGGATAGTTGGGTTGGGCATAGTCTAGTTTGCCTAAGAAACTCGCAAATTAAAGGTTGGACTGGAAACCGTAGTCCGGTTTCAATAATGGATAAGAGGGTGAAGGGGACAAAGCCTTCATTGTCCATGGAATGACATCTTTTTCGGCTAACGACAAGTGGACATCGTCGGGTATGTTGTAGTCTTTTCTGAATTCGGCTAGGCCGCCCGGAGTATCTACTAGATACCTATACTTCCCCATTTATGGTATAAATTATGAATAACTTAGATCGGTGCAAAAGTTGTGCTCAATAGCTCGGTTGAGCGCATGGAGGAGTGCCTGGGCAACCTAAGTCTGCAAAGTAGAAAACAAAGGGGTTAAGCATAGATCATTGGACCGTGCTACAAATTAAAAGCAAGGTAAAAGAGCCCTACTTCGGCTTGGTGGACAGGTTCTATCTCGGTTCAGCAAAATGCTTGGTAGCTCGGTTCGAGCAGGGTTTTTATTAGCCAGACATTGGCGAGCGTTTCAGCATAATGGCTTTGGAAACAATTTTGTTAGACCGGTTCATCGTCTAGGGGCAGCTTTATGATCGGTCTAAAAAACTGAGAAAGCTGGTTTAGCCCCAAAGGCCTAAATCGGTTGAACTATGAGTTTTATTACTTCGGTTGAGCCTCTAGGGGCAGCTTTCTGAGTTAGGTTCAGAAACTAAGAAAGCTGGCTTTGCCCCAAGGCTGAGCTCGGTTGAAGACCGAGGTTCCAAGTTTAAACTTCGTTCGGTGAGATTATCTCGGCTAAAGTGAATCAAGAGTTGGTAACTTGCTGAAACTATTGTTATTGCTACAAGTTCTAGTTCGGTTATTGTCTAATTGATCTGCGTATATAGCACAAACAGTCTCCTAGTTCGGTTGGGACAAGATTCTAGATCGAAAATTAGTTTTCTACGAGGTATTCCATATACTTTTATGTTCTATGATAAAGTTTTTTCCAGTAAAAATACAGAAGCAAACCAGAAATGGGAAAAAATGTTTCGCATAAACATTGAAAACAGAATACGAAAGCAAAACAGAGGAAGAAAAATGGATTGGCTTACCAGATTGAAGAAGAGGGAACTGGAGATGGAAAAGTGGCAGCAAAGTCATAGTCTCTTCAGATGCAACGGAAGAACAGCAAGAACACAGGGTGGAGAGAGAAGAGAGGTAATAGTAGAGTGGTTAATCCAAAAGGTAGAAGTTGTTTTGTAAAAGAAAGGACGAAAGAGAAAAAGCGGGAACTGTTCAAATTTTTCGTAGTACGAGGGCGGCGTGACAGCTGCCCCCAGCCTATCAGAACCTGCCATATGTCATTAGAAAAGGAAGCGTTTGAGTCGCTGTGACTGAAGGGACGTTTTGACCAGACAAATAGAGCCCGGAGTGAAATTAGCTCGGCTGGAAGGCTAAAGAGTTTTTAGCTCGGCTGGAAAGGCTTAACAACTTCAGCTCGGCTGGTAAACAGGTAATCCCTATCAAGCTACGCAGATGGAATTAAGGGGCAATTGAGAGGGTAATTTTTGTGAAAATTGCGCCGAGCTATGAGATGGATTTTATGGCCCAAAGTATGAAAGACTGGGTAAAAAGGCCGAAAAGTTACTCCAGCCCAAGAGAGATAAAGTTACTTCGGCCCAAGAATTGTAAAGATACTCCGATCTGGAAGCAACTTGGAGTTAGGTCGGTCCAGTGTTAGTCCGGTCGTGACGTATTGTGGTTAGAACGGCCAAAACCTTGCTACTCGGTAGCTCGGTCTTGGAGTTATACCGGTCGCGATTTGTTAGTTCGGTACAACCATGCCATGTGTTGTGCATGAGAAGCCGACGTCAGAGAAGTAAAAGGAAGAACTAGTTCGGCTTATTCTACGGCTTTGCATAGTCGTGTTTATTTCGGTCGCATTGGAGTTCGGCCGTGATAAAACCATCTCACTTGGTTTAAGCAGTGAGGGGGGTGTTGAAGGATAAGCATTATCTTTCAAGAGTATGAATCCTAGGAGGACTCTGCGTGGAGGAGTAGAAGTCCTACTAGGATTGTGCCACATTAAACTTATAAAAGCTCACAAACATCACCTTGGAGGAGGTAACACACAACTTTGCTTCTTGAATACACAGAGCTTTGTCTACTTGTCAAGTTTACTGACTTAGGCATCGGAGAGGTTTCCGGCACACACCCGCTGGCTAGCTCACGTTTGTATTTTCAGGTGATAAAGCGACGTCGTACCGAGGAGCACAGACTTAGTCAACAGGATTATACGAGAAGATTTATTTCCTTCCCGTACAAGAACAAAATTGAGAGAAAGATGAACAAACTAAGATGAACAGAATTAGAAAGTGTGATTTCTTTAATTGTTGCCAACTATCAAAGAAATGCATTAATATTTGGAGCCTCATCTGTGTCACCAAAAGAGAGGTGATATTTCTTTGTTCAACATGTTATCTATCAAGGCGAGCTACAAAGGTAAGACTGGGTGTAAGGTGAAGAAAGGTCGTGATTTTCTGAAAATGATTAGATTTAAATGTGTTTTTGAATGAATTTTTATTTCAAAAATATTAAAATGGGTTTCTGAAGGGTTTGTTTAACTACCAGTTTGATTTTTGATTTTCACTTTATTCTAAGTTGTTTTGCTACAGCTCTTTGGCCCCTAAAAAAACTTTGCTTACATATGGAAACACAAACACAAACACAAAATACAAAACAAGATAGAAACAGACACGCAAAATATTGGCCAAAACTGTCTGACCCAAATATTGGCCAAAGAAAATAAAGCTGTCTTGTAATTAAACTAAACAAAGCTTTCTTGTAATTAAACTAAATAAAGCTTTTAAACTAAACAAAGCACACCTTCATTTTTGTTGTGAGTCCCAAATATTTGCCCTATTTTTTATTCACTGGATTAATAGACTTTTTTAATTATAAACAAATATTATTTTATTCTCTCATAATCCTCTCATTTTCACAACAGAGGCGTTTATATAATTAAAATTGGAGATCAATGTTTATTTTCAATCCCCTCAAAACAGAGGCATTTTCACTGCATTTTTTTCAAAATTGGAGGCATTTTTTATTTTTTTATTTTGTGTGTAAACTGTTTATTAATATTAATATTAAGTAAATACAAAATAAGAAGACCGAGTAACTTTTAAAGAAAAGTTGTAATATTTTTTAACAAAAAAATCATATAGAGAGAATATATGAAGAAACTAAAAAAATATAAAAAGTTTGAGATTCAAAGAAAACGTTCTCTCATAATCCCCTCATTGTCTAGAGGCATTTATATAATTATTTTATTTTAATAATTAAAAAATCTTAGTGTAAATAACTTAAAAATTGTTAACATGATATTATTTGGGGTTGACGGTACATTGTTTGGTTCTGTAACCTAATTAATGGCTAAATATTGGAAGTAAACACAATGTGTATAACTTTACTATTAAGGAGGAAAAGGAGGTTACACAAAATATTGACCAAAAATAGCTTGAATTACTAATGAAAAGCTTTTTTTCCATGAAGTTTTAACCCAACACATAGAAAATACAATGGAAAATACTGACCCAACACACTGAGAGAAAGGAAGAGAGACAAAAATTGGTAGCAAATGTTTTTTTCCAAATCACTTGGTAGCAAATCGGATAATAAAATCCAAAATTTAATTTAAATAAAATCTGAACCTGATCATATAGAAACGCATATCAAGGAAACACAAAGCCAAACACAAATGATAGCAGACTTGGACCAATTCAACCAAATTCTAACTCAAATTGGACCAATAGATATTGGCTTAACCAAATGGGTTATGCATAAACTGCATATCAACATGATTCCAATATATTCTAGGTGTTTTGATTTAAGGTTTAGAGAAACAAAAATCAAAATGAGGGTCAAACTACAGGTGACTTTTATAACTTGGCAATCTAAAACGAATCCCAAAAGAACAACCACCTAAAAAATGCCCCAACAAAAACATCAAACCCAGATCCTCTCCCTAAAATCGCACCAAACCCATATCATAAAAGTAAAATTCTTGGGTTCAAAACTTATTGTTAAATAATTACAAAAGATTAGACAAAAGAACACACAGGCCTATCGAAAGAGATAAAATTCCATTTAATCCAAAATGAGGAAAGTTTAAAATATTTATGGGATGAAAGTTTAAAAATTTAAACTGATCTTTTTAAAAAAACAATTTGAAAAATTTGAAAAATTAAAAACAAAAACAATTTGAGCCCAAATTTCACTTTCTTTACTATTTCCTATACTTATTCACTAACCGAAAATTGATCACTTTCTTTATGGGCTGATAAAAATCTGATGAAACTACTGACATATGCTTGACATATGCTCAATTTGATCAGAAAGAGAATAAAAGATTTGTAAAAGGAATCCAGCCTTGTGAAACTACCAAACTCCTATCATCAATATGATAATAAAAAATAGCAAGTAGTTTATCTGTGCATTGGGGTAAGGTTGCCTACAAATTTCAGTTTATCTGCACATTGGGATAAGGCTGATAAAAAGCAGAGTCAACTTGGTGATAAAAAATAGGGTCAACTTGAATGTAGTCTTTGCAACTACTCTTTAATTTTTATTTTTAGATTGATGACTACTCTTTAATGTAGTGAACTTCTTATTCTTCTTCATGCCTACCAAACGTTACCAAAGCAATAACAAAAGAAAAAAATAAGAACCAAAGTAATAAACTAACCTAGCCATCAGCAAAATAGAGAGAAAGGAGGAGAGACAAAAGCAAAAACAAAAAAAATTATACATTTTCAAATGCTTGCTCTAATCTCATTTCATGTGTTTTGTTGCCAGAAACTGTTTTAATTCCCAAAATTTGTGGTCCATTTTAGGAATTAATGCAAAATTCTAAGTATTTGTCATGATTGGAATATGAGAGGGCAAATATTGTTAATTTTAGGAGTTAAATTAACTTGGGCTGTTATGGGTAGTAATTTTTATATCAACAAAAAAATCAAAATTGTACTATTGGTTTTCCTCCCCACTCCATTACCAGCTATGTCCCGACCTTTGTCACAATGGGCTCCAATTTGGCAAGTGTTTTTTTGTCATCCTCTATGCCCTAAACAACTCCCAATAAATTAAGTAGGTCATTTCTATACACTTTGAATGAATAGATTAGAATGTTGATTCTTGTCAAATATAAAAATTGATTATTTTTCACCCATTATGAGAGTTTTTCATTGTATTAAGTTGCTTATTTATTCTAATTAGGACTCTTTATTGTGTTGGTTTTGGGCTTCTAGAATTGTATTATTGGAGTTGTATTTGATATGATTCTTCTCATATTTATAAATAATCTCTTACCGGCTGACACTAAAAAAAAAAATTTATAGGAGAATAATATTGACCCACCTTATTAGATAGCTAGTTTTCTTCTTTCTTTTAGAGAGCAGTTAGCAAACATTTATATAATTATTTTAGTGTAAATAACTTAAATAATTTATTAACATGATATTATTTGGTGTTGATGGTACATTGTTTGGTTCTATAACCTAATTAATGGCTAAATATTGGAAGTAAACACAATGTGTATAACTTTACCATTAAGGAGGAAAGGAGGTTACACAAAATATTGAGAGGGATATTTCATGAGAACTAGGGCCGAGCTAGGCCCAGACATTGTAATGGACCAATCTGTGGGCCGTAGTGAAAAGGACTTCGCAACTGGACCTTGCTCCTGATAGCACAGTCGAAAATGGTTGCAATTAGCCCGGTCGGGAATGGTTGCAATTAGCTCGGTCCATGTATTTCGAACCGAGGTATAATTGAGCAATGACCGAGCTAAGCATCGCATGTGGAAGCGCCGAGCTATAGTGTGGTAGAAGGTTAGAGATAGCTCGGTTGTGCTGCTATTCTACCGTGGTAAAATCATCCCCACTTGATTAAGAAATAAGGAGGGGGTGGAAAGATAAGCATTATCTTTCTAACTCCTGGGAGGACTCTGCTGAGGAGGATAAAGTCTTACTAGGATTGTGCAAACCATCTTACTTGGTTGGTAGTGAGTAGGGAGTGTGATTCCTAGGAGGATTCTGATGAGGAGAGTTGGAATCCTACTAGGATTGTGCCAGGAAGAATCTATAAAAAGCTCATAGCAGAACCTATGTACAGGTATCACAATTTTGACCCCTAAATACACAGAGCTTTTGTTTATTGTCTATTTGCTGACTTAGACATCAGAGAGGTATCCGACACATACTCACCGGCTAGCTCACGTTTGTGTTTTCAAGGAGTAAAGCAACGACGTTTAGAGGAGTGCAAACTTGATCAATAGGATTATACGAGAAGATTATTTCGTGCTCGTACAGGAAGTAAACATAATGTGTATAACTTTACCATTAAGGAGGAAATGAGGTTACACAAAATATTGACCAAAAATAGCTTGAATTACTAATGAAAAGCTTTTATTTTCATGAAGGAGGTTACACAAAATACATGCTCTGTTTTACCATTTCCCAAAAAGCTTTCCATGAAGTTACAATGGAAAATACTGATGACTACTCAAAAATTTAGTGATAAAAAACATTAAATTTTTATCACCATGAGCACAAAGCACAGAGCCATGAGCACAGAGTCAACTAATAAAAAACATAGCATACAAAGATTTTGGTGATAAAAAACAGAGCATACAAAGCTTTGCAACTACTCTCTAATTTTTATATTTAGATTGATGACTACTCTTTAATGTAGTCAGCTTGTTGTTCTTCTTCAATTTTACTCAATAGTCATGCCTACCAAACGTTACCAAAGCAAAACAGAGAGAGAGGAGGAGAGAAAAAAGCAAAAACAAAAAAAATACTGTAATGAATAGCCGAGCAACTGAAGTGATGTCGCAGCCGGAGTGAACAACGGTGAGAGTGGTCAAAGTGATCCACAGTCGAAGTAAGCTCTGATGAAGGCAAAAGCTGAGAGATGGAAAAAAAAAATTCAAGAAGAAGAACATATTGAATTAATTAAGATAAAAATGAGAGAATACTTAAAGGATAGTCAATTACCCGAGTCAATTCTCATGAACCTAGCATTAAAGTCATGTTTTCAACACTAAATAATAATACTGAATTGGTTCAATTTCAATATAAAATAATAATACTAAGTTTTCCAACTCTATTGAACCCAGCAGTTAAAAATCTATCAAAACATGACTCTTTCATATACTTTTTCCAACTCTTCTTTTTTTCTTTTCTTTGCTTTTTTTCTTTTTTTCGGGTACATATTATTTTCCTGTTTATTTGGGTTATTATACATATCCTTAAAGACTAATGCGATTATTGTAAATATGGATACAGTAAGTGATGCATTTATTATCTTTAATACCTTGATCCGTCTCCCCTTTACACATCGGATAATGAAAAGTGCATTCATGTTCATATGTTCACACTAAAGATGTGCAAATTGATTAGTTATGGACAAAATAATTTGACTAGAAGTCTTCATCTAAGTTATCAAAAGTGAGGATGACAACTATAGTAGGTGATTCTGAGTTAAGTTATTGAATGGTTGGAAATAATGGGTGGGAATACAGCCTAGGGGAAGACTGTAAAGTGCTCACATTATTGTTCTTATTTTTCTTAGAAGTTAGGAAGTTTTTGGGTAGAATATGGAAGGGAGCCTAAACACTGAGTCTCTGACATTATTTGATGGGTGTAAAATTTTCAACATGGTTGTGCTTGCTTACTGCTATAGCATATGGTTTATGCATGATTAACTTCTGCTTTCTACGTGTCATTTGCATATACCTCTTGCAAAGCTGCAAAAATGCCCTCCACCAACAATATATGCCATAGTAATTGGAATATGAGAAATCTCTTATATGATCATTAGATGCTATTGGCAAAGTCTTTGTTTGTTGCTTTCTCCTCCCCTCCAATTTTTTTGAAGGGTTATCCGAACAAAGACATTGGCAATTATTACCAGGTTTAGTTACCAAGTGCCAGATTCTTATCTTCTTATGCTAGCTACTCCTTTGAACTACTCCTTTTCCTATTACATTTATTTTTAGTTGATAATTGAGTGTGATAAGATTCTTCTTAGCTCAGCTTAATATGCATATATTCTTTCATAGACTCCTTTTTGCTTAAAGGATATGGCTTTTAACCTTCCTCAAATATCATTCAAAATCCAAACCCAACACAATAAGATAAACCCAAAATCAACATACATCACACCAACAATAAATCTGTAGGAGTTTTCCAATGTGGGTAAACCCAAAAACACACCTAGAAGATTGAAACGGAGCAAGGAATAATACTAAGTTTTTCTAACTCCATTGAACCCAGCAGTTAAAAATACTTTTCCATATAAAAAAATCAAACTTTGAATATATATATCATTCAAAATATATATCAATATATATATCAATATTTGCACACACAACATACCTCACACCAACAATAAATCTGCAGGACTTTTCCAATGTGGGTAAACCCAAAAACACACCCAGAAGATTAAAACAGACACTGCTGGGAAAATGACTTTTAGCGGCGTTTTAAAAACGCCGCTATATGTATGAAAAACGCCGCTAATTCCTTTAGTGACGCTTATCACCAAACGTCGAGGACGCGGCCGTCGCTATAAGTTTATGACGCTTTAAAAACGTCGTAAATTTAATATAAGCGGCGTTTTAAAAAACGCCGCTAAATGCGATAAATAATGATAAATGACATCATCCAATATTTAGCGACGTTTTTAAAACGCCGTGATAGATTTTTTTATTTTAAAAAAATGTCCGTTGGCACTGTAGTGGCGTTTTGAAAAAACGCCGTTATAGCTCTTTTTTTTAAAAAAAAAATTTTCTGAATCTGTTATATTTAACTAAAAAACATACCTGTAATAAAGCTGAAAAATAACAATAATATGAATAAAATTTTACAGCTACTTCAATATATTGACTAAATAAACATTACATGATTGTGTCTGAACCAAAATCAAACAAAAAAATAAAAAGAAAAAATAGATTAAGTCATTTGCTTGCACATGCAGATGCAATGGAATAGTCAAGCATATTACACATCATTACACTGCAGAATAGGAAAATCAACAGATGGGCTATATCATAGCAAACTGATCTGTAACTTACATTCTATTATACTTGCAAGCTAAACAACAGATGGGCTACCTTTTGCTTAACAATTAATAGACATAGACGTGAGTATTCTACTGAATAACATATATCCTACAGGTCATACTCTTGAGGCAGTCCACCATCAGTGGCACAATTACTAGAGCAAAATTCACCCCATTCTTTACTATGTGAAATTGTCAATAAAATCTTGTCATGATAACTATCGGGTGTTTACAACAATTTTTGGTCTGAACAAAATCCAAAATACTAGGGGAGTTGCTATTTGCACAAGCAATTCTTCCAAATACAACCACCTTAATGGAAGTTCCCTTCTGAAACATAGATCCACTGTAGAACCCATACCCTTCCATATTGAAGCAAATTCAACAGCAATGTACCTAAAAACAAGAGAAAAATATGTCATTTAAAATTCATAAGCATGCCAAGAAAAATCAACACAGCAGATAGATAATATTAGTTTATACTTCATTCATATTTTTTAAATGTCAAAATTGTTCCATTAAGACCAGATCTGGAGATTTTTTATACTAGTACAACACAGCAGATAGATAATATTAGTTTATACTTCATTCATATATTTCCGAAATTGATTTTTTGGTCTGGAGATTTTTTTTTTTTTTTTAAATGTCAAAATTGTTCCATTAAGACCAGGGAAATAAAGTAAAATTTTAGTTTATACTTCATTCATATTTCCTTCACCTTTTTTTTTTCCACCACAAATCCCTACCCTAATCCTAAATCCAAACACAGCCCAGTATATGTTAGACATGAACATACCTGGGCATATCATATGGAACAGATAAAACACAAGCTGCCAAAGCAAGTACAGCACCGTGTATGGAAGCTATGGACAGACCAGAACTTGAATTTCTGCATCAGTAAATTTCCAAGCTTTGGATCAGTATATAAAGGGAATATATCAAGTAGCAGGAGATATTTAATAAGTTACCAAGGAATGTAAGGAAAACAAAAGTGAGGTCAATCTACCCCATAAAGGAGGAGGTACTAAGCTCAGGACAAGGAATGCAAGCACAAAAAACGGGAGTAAGATTAATCTGATGACTTCACATTCATGCTGATCTTGAGCTGGCCAAGTCCTCCAGATCTTGGTGACAGGCCTTCATATAATATTTGTTTGCAATAATTTATATATGCTTCTGCTGAATTATACCAAAACTTGTCCTTAATTCATCACGAAGATATGCTTTTTCAATGCTCCTTTTCTTCAATTTTGGCCCAAATCCAGCAGATAAAGCAAATTGTCGCAATATCTCAGGCCAGGTCAATGGATTTAAGTGGCGCTGCCAGCTGCGTATATCAAAGCCCCAAGCATACGCCTGAAAGTAGAACAAAGGAATAAAAAGTATTTCAGAATGAATAAACACAAAATCAAGCCACAATTGACAACAAGATAGAAGCCGCGTCAGCAAAATTTATTAAAAATCTCCAGACCTAAAAATCAATTCACAGGTACTAAACATTTGAATGATCACAATACCTCCATAAGCATCACCATTAGATCTAGTCCATATGTTGCTTGAAAAATTATAGTTCAATCAACATTTAGTCAGTCTTAATTTTTTGTCTTCCTTACATTTTCAACTAGATGATGCAGCTCAAGTCTGTTCCTGCCTCCCCAAAGCTGACTGTGTGAAGTCTAAATCTAAACCAACAGGGCCCAAAAAGCATAATCAATAGGATCAAAGGAACAGTATGACAAATTTTTAGAATTCAAGGTTTCCTCTAATATTATCATCTCAAAAACTAACCTACCCTGGAAACTACAGACTGATTTGTTACTATTAGCTAAATATGATGCGACTCAAAGGGTGAATCCTTCGCTGTATCAGGTCTTGTCACAGGGTTCCTCTGTTAGTTTCTGTTTATGGCCTTGGTCCTCCATGTAACAAAATAACTTACAAAAAAAATTAATAATAAAAAGAAAAGATAATGGAATACCTTGTATAAGTAATGCCGATGTATTGAGACTTGGACAAGTTTCTTATAGACTTCCATTCTGATGATTGCTAAGATACGCTTCTACCTGCCCTGTTGCTGCCAATATAAGTCCTACAATGCAAAATCACAACTGTTAAGATAGAAGATAGATAGATCATTAGGAAAAAGCTTATACTGGAATAAAAATACAGTTAATCAACTTTTCTTTATGGAATTGTATACAAGGCATCAAATTAAAGCAATCTGCTGGCTTTTACATGTGGCAATTCGTCGATTGGGAAGCAAATAGCACGACATGAATCTACAAGCAAGTGCTTTAGAAAAATGTACTAGAAATTTCAGTTGGTCATCATTGTTGATTTTTGTACAGAAAATGGTAGTTTTCCGGTCATCGCCCGACCTTTAGTTTATTTATCGAGGATCAAGTAGTGTGAATGCAAATCCCATACAAAAAAATGAACTGTTCAATTCTCGGACGACGTAAAACTCCCCTTTTCCCATGTTGAAAGGAGGAGCATTAGAAGTTTTTTTCTATCTTCTCTCAGATCAGAAGCGCAAGTCATTACTACTGCCTCATGTGAACAACAGCAAATGAAGCCAAAGTGAAAATATTGGCTTGAAAAACACAAACATGAGTGAGAAGCTAATGTTGTGAAAACCTAACACTTCCTCTGCAAGGTTCATTCAATTAGAGTGAATGATCTTTTCTGAATGTATATATAATAAAATGAACATTTCATAAACTGCATACAAACATTTGAATACCTCCCACCTTGGTATGTTTAAGATGGAATTGTTTAGATCTGGGTTAAAATAGTCAGTCAATGAGATGCATAAATTCATAAGGAGAGCATTCAGGATTTGTAGCATTACAAAGATCGGCTTGTATACCAGGAGTAGAGCAATTGAACTGTCCTTTTCCTTGTATCAGAAGTGACTGCAAATTCAAAAAAGTGATAAAAAAAAAAAAAAGAAAAAAAAAAAAGAAGTAACAAACCAACCATTAAACATATGTAACTAATTGGGATTGTAAATACCAAATAGTATCAAGTGTGGATAAACCTGAAGCTCCCCAACCCAAATATAGAGGGGAAATTACTTAACAGTTAGATAGATAAAAAGAAAATACACAAATATAGAGGGGTGCAAGTTCGCACCTCCACAGTTTTTCGCTTGCACCCTACCACAGAGTCACCTTTCATATTTTTGCAATTTTTTTTTCTCTACCCCACTGTCAAGTAATTCCCCCTTATTTTAATCTAGTAAAACAAATTAGGATACCATACATATTTGTCCCAAGAGCACTATATAATTTTTCTTCTCAAGTCTTAGCTAAAAAGTAAAAAACAGTCGGCTTTTTTGGCAATCGCAATCTGAATAATTTATCCATTTACAATATATGTCTAGATAGTAACATACATTTCTGGGTTTAAATATGATCTATTTGACCAGTGT
Source organism: Camellia sinensis (assembly GCF_055761805.1). Taxonomy (NCBI): domain Eukaryota; kingdom Viridiplantae; phylum Streptophyta; class Magnoliopsida; order Ericales; family Theaceae; genus Camellia; species Camellia sinensis. Next base: position 97,812,044 of record NC_138972.1, read on the forward strand.
CGAGTTTGCTACAACTTGGGTAGAGCCCAGTTTCAAAGCTGAACCCAGCCATCACACTGACCATTGTGCTCAAAGCTAGACCTTCGAGATTAAGACTAAGGATAGACCAGCATGAGGTTGAACAATCCAATGTCAAGTTGACCACAGCACAGCCATCCAAGCCAACATTTTTTACTTATATGTTTAAAAAAAATCAGTTCCAAAACATAAGACAATAAATTGATGATTTTGCTTAAAAAGAATGTCAATCAATGTGAAGAAGAAAATGAGAAATGATGTTACAAAACCATAATATGATTAAAGGCTGAGTATTATAGGATAACAGGAATAATCTTATAGAGAAAACATACTTGTGAAAAGCTTTTTGAATTTCGCGTTGACTTGCATTCCGTTCAACCCCAAGAACCTGAAACAACATAGTCAATAGAAATTAATGAAGAAGCCAACAAAATTAGCCCCCCCAAAAAAACCACTGAGGGAAAGAACCTAAATTTATCAACCATTTTAACGAAACACTCAATATTAAATCCCCACTTAGACAATGTAGATTATTCATTATAAAACAAAGATTTCACTTCAACTTTTGAGCAATCAATTCAAGTATGAGATAGAGATGATTTCATCCACCACACTGACATTCCCAGCACCACAGTAAAGATTACTAAACAAAATCTAAGATAACCATTCTGGGACAACTTGGCTGAATACAATCCAAAGGTTTACTTCAGGTTTTTGCATTTTAGGCTGTCTGAAAACCTCAAGAATCATGACACTCATGTAAAGCTAAAAGTCATCTTCTTCTTCTTTTTTGGTAACAGGGGTATCTAGGGTTTTTCCCCAACCAATCTCCGGGTACATGCAGTTCCCGTCCCACACATACATACTAATTACCAGAAACAGATGCTGGAGTGGCCCAAATTCAGTTTCATGGGATTCGAAATCATTGTGATTTATGCTTTCTCGGGATCTTATCCTGGCTCAATTTGCCAATTGGCTAATCCCCTGGGGTTTAAAGTCATCCTTCTATTTATCCATTTACCCACAACATGTGAACAATCTGATAATTCTTTTCTCATTAATTGATATCCATTTCAAATTGTCTTCACTACAACCTTTTTGTTTCACAAGAACTAGCCAAAATTTGTGAATTATGAGCAACTTTCTCGATCAATTCTACAAAAAGCTTATCATCCATCACCAAGATAAAAAAAATTAAACCATTCTTTGGAAACAAAATACTGAATTATAAAACAATTGTCATATATCGCTGGACCAGTCACAACAATTTCTTACATCACAAAATCATTCGTCAATTCAATTAGAACAATAGAATAGATGAAGCGAAACACACACACATTGAACTTGCACACACACATACACGTAAATATACAAAAAAACGAAATATATATATAGGCGTACCTTGTAGGGATCGAGGGTTTTTGCTTGTAGGGTTAAAATCAAGAGCGAAGCGAAGAAGATGATAGAGAAAGTTGAAGGAATCTTCATTTTGAGAGCTGAATCGTGAGAATAGAGAGGTTTCGATGAGTGATTCGTCTGTGTAATAATAATATGTGAGAGTGTGATCGTTTGAGAAGCAGCGAAGAGGTAAGAGGATTGAAAGGGGTTGTTGAGGTTAATAGATTTCAAAATCAAACTTCGAAATCGCAATCTGAGATGAATCACTGAACTGAAGAATAATCACCGAACTGAAGAAGAATCGAGAGAGATTTGAGTGAGAGAAAGGGAGAGCAACTAACCTCTGATTGAAGAAGACGAAGAGTTCCAAATCCACGGAGATGAATCACTGATCTATGCTCAAAATCGAACTTCGAAATCGCAATCCCGAGATGGATCGCCGAACTGAAGAAGAATCGAAGAAGAATGACTGAACCGAAGAAGAATCGAGAGAGAGAGAGAGACGAGTGAGTGAGAGATTTGAGTGAGTAAGAAGGAGACGGCGGTGCTCAAAATAGGTTTTCAAAATAAAAGTTTAGGGAGATGGAAGAGGGTGTGAAGAGAGACAGGGAAGAGGGTGTGAAGAGAGACAGGGTTTTGGAGGCGCTTTTTAAACGTCTTCTATTTACAAAACGGTACCGTTTTACCTAACAACAAAGGCGACGTTTAAAAAACGCCGTTAATTATCAAAAAAGTGACATTTAATAAAACGTCGTTAATTAAACGCCGTTAAATCGTCATTTTCCTGTAGTGAGAGCAAGGAATTCAGCAAACAATAGGCTGTTTAGGGGATGAGAGTGATTGATAGAGGGTATGGGGAGAGTCAGTGAAGAGTAGGAATGTTTAGGCGAGAGAGATCATATGATGAGAAGGATAGATAGAGGGTATGGAGAGACAGACGGTAGACAGAGAGGGAAGGCAGAGAAATGAGATGCAAAAGTTGAGATAGGGAGAGGGAGATAGAGAGGGAATGTAGATAGAGGGTATGGAAAGACAGATGATAGATAGAGGGTATGGGGAGACAGAGGGTAGATACTGATACTGAGGGAGAGTGGGAAGACAGAGGTAGCTCATTTGGGTGGGAACATCATTAATTCTCAACCATGGATATTTATTAGAATTCATCTGAGCCATCCAAATGAATTGTGTCTCTCATATATTTTATACATTTTCAAAAACCCTTCTCCCTTATTATATAGATATATATATATATATATATATTGATGTAAAGATTATAATACTTGAGTAAATTACGATACAAAAATTTTCTTGCACTTAAATAAGGCTTGTCACCCTTTGTACATCATGTGATGGATTTTTGGTTTTAGTATTCTTCCCTTTTAATATTTTTATCCCTTTTCTAAAACCAGTTGTCACTTTCACATTATATTTTGCAATTCTCCCTTTGGCTATTTTTGAAATGGAGAAGTTTGAAAAGTAACTAACTAAATGAATGTGGATTTAGTAGGTCACTCTCATCAAGTCTCAAGGATTTTAGGCATGCACGGTGATAACCTTCACATAAGAGCAGACCTCATGCAACTTTACTCTGGATGCTTTTTCCAGGAAACTCTTATCATATTTATGTCACAAACAATATAAAATACTCTCTTTTTGAAATTCTGTCTATTATCTATTGTAATCTAAAAAGTGATTTCTCACCACTAATGATCTTACACCATTAGAGTGGCAGTGTCTTTTTTCCTCTCTTAAGAATGGGACCGTAAGAATAGCAAAGAAGAGTTGAATGTGCCTTTGATTACAACATTTTCCTACTCTCTGCGTATGCGAAAACAACATCCATTATCACCGATGCTGATCACTGCTCATGGAATAAATTGGCACTTGAATTGAAAGCATAATTTTCCTGTTTTCTTGGCAAGTTAGATTTAGATTTTTCTCATGTTGTCGGTTGGATTTGAAGCCATATATAAGAGTTCCTTGTAATGATATACTCTCTCTTTCTCTCGGAGCCAAAGGTGAGCGATATGTTGAGCTTTAAGCGGATTCAAATGAAGTGTGGGAGTAGAAGAATTACATGCGGTGGCTCTGCAATTGACTTTCAAAGAAGAGCACAAGTGGAAGTCCACCATGGATCATGCGCCTTCTTATTGGAGAAGCTAATTTGTAGGTTAAAGTCACAGTGGAAACAAACTCTCAGATGGGAAAGAATAAGAACAAGCACTGTACTATACAACTATGACATTCAAAGCTATTCTCAGAACTTTGATGAGGGTTGCCTGGATGAGCATATCTCACCTTTAGCTCCAAGATGATTTTGTGTTTGCTTATGTTTGTTTCTTAGCCTCTTGAGTTGTGATAGTTTCTTTGAGTTTTGTTTTTGTGCTCCTCTGTTTGTCTTTTTCTATTCGTAATAAATAAATAAATCAAGTGGCTCGATTGTTAGTGTGGGGACATAATTTTTGAATGACAACACGTGGCCGAGGTGACACCGAAGTGTCAGCCGAGGTGTCACGTGTCCTGGTCATGACGCCGGGATGATCTCGGCAAGGCTGAGGTTATCTGCGAGAATACCAGAATCCGAAAAAAGCGGATAGGGGACAAGAGTCCTAGAATGAGAGGAGACTTCAGTTTGGGTAAAGATAAGACTCTTAGAGAGTTTATCACATTCTTACTGGGAGTCCATGATTAGCAGTAATCTTGAGTCCATTGAAGTTAGGCTTCTATTGAGATTATGTAAGTGTTGGCTATAAAAGAGAGGCACTCCCATGGGTCTAAGGTATGTTTTTTATGTTCTGAATAGTGAGTTAAGCACTTTTGCTATCTTTAAGAGATAACTGACTTGATCGTCGGAGTGCTTCCGGGTGGACGAACCACCGCCGGAATCTCTTCTTCCTGTTGCAGGTCGTTCGGGCTTAATCTATTCTGCTGGTGCTCTCCAGCTAAGTACTAATTTGGCAGTGTGGTCGGAAATTGACACCTACAATTTGGCACCGTCTGTGGGAAAGAAAGGAGAATAGATGGCCAACGACGGACAGAAATATGCCCAGAAAGGGGGGGCAGAACACAGTTCCTGCAGTCTCTCAGCACGACAGGGTAAATGGGCATTCTCACTGGCCTTCACGGGAGGTCGGGCATGGAGAATCAAAGAGGGCTGGAGAATGATGCTTGGGAGTGGGAATTTACAAGCTAAGGTTGGTTTGACACTTGTTGAAATTTAAATTTACAAGTTGAAGTTAAACCGAGATCATGTTTAACATTTGTTGAAAATTTAAAAATTTACAAGTTGAAGTTAAACTGAGGTCATGTTTAACACTTGTTGAAATTTGAGAAAAATTTACAAGTTGAAGTTAAACCGAGGTCATGTTTAGCACTTGTTGAAATTTTGAAAATTTACAAGTTGAAGTTAAACCGAGGTCGTGTTTAACACTTGTTGAAATTTAAGAAAAATTTACAAGTTGAAGTCAAACCGAGGTCATGTTTAACACTTGTTGAAATTTAAGAAAAATTTACAAGTTAAAGTTAAACCGATGTCATATTTAACACTTGCTGAAATTTTAAAAAAAATTTACAAGTTGAAGTTTTAAGAAAAATTTACAAGTTGAAGTTAAACCGAGGTCATGTTTAACACTTGTTGAAATTTAAGAAAAATTTACAAGTTGAAGTTAAACTGAGGTCATGTTTAACACTTGTTGAAATTTTATGAAAAATTTACAAGTTGAAGTTAAACTGAGGTTAACACTTGTTGAAATTTTATGAAAAATTTACAAGTAGAAGTGAATCCGAAGTTATATTAAAGGAAGATTGGTTTAACACTTGTTGAAATTTTTGAGAAAAATTTACAAGTTAAGCCAAGGTTGTATTGAAAGAAGTACCTAGGTACTTGCCGAAATAAACCAATAGTGGTTTAACCGAGGAATTCCACCTCGAGGAGGTTGCATAGTTAAGGTGTACATTGAAGACATACAAATTATTCTATGTATAGAATCATACAAGAGTAAAAGAAGGCGAGCTCAGCCGACGTGCCAAGTTGAAGGAATGATATAGGTTTCATCACCTCAGGATGCTGAGGTAATAGAACCTAGGGGGCAGTTGTGGGGACATAATTTTTGAATGACAACACGTGGCTGTGGTGACACCGAAGTGTCAGCCGAGGTGTCACGTGTCCTGGTCATGACGCCGAGATGATCTCGACAAGGCCGAGGTTATCTGTGAGAATACCGAAATCCGGGATAAGTGGATAGGGGACAAGAGTCCTAGAATGAGAGGAGACTTCAGTTTGGGTAAAGATAAGACTCTTAGAGAGTTTATCTCATTCCTACTGGGAGTCCATGATTAGCAGTAATCTTGAGTCCATTGAAGCTAGGCTTCTATTAGGATTAGGTACGTGTTGGCTATAAAAGAGAGGCACTCCCATGGGTCTAAATATTTTTTATGTTCTGAATAATGAGTTAAGCATTTTTGCTATCTTTGAGAGATAACTGACTTGATCGTCGGAGTGCCCTCGGGTGGACGAACCACCGCCAGAATCTCTTCTTCCTGTTACAGGTCGTTCGGGCTTAATCTATTCTGCCGGTGTTTTCTAGCTAAGTACTAATTTAGCAGTATGGTTGGAAATTGACACACACAGTTAGTACTTATTTCAAGGTGTGCCATTTGAGGCACAAAGACAAGCTTTTGTTTTTGGATGTTTAGAAACTTTGTGAATTACCCAACCTCAATCATCTTAATTTAGTTATGCAGCTTTGCTTGAGAGGCGATGAAACTAGCATCATGATACGATGTGTGGCTATTTAGGGTAGTAGTTGGTTAACTTCAACAAAAGTGGAATGAAATTATCATTACTCGAAATATTATCCTAAAATTTTGAGAATTCCTTATTCTTTTGCCCTTTTTTGGGGTGGAAAAATTCTTAAAATTCTTGCCCATGTTTGGTAAGCTCTGTAGGCTCTTTTATTATGAGCCATCATGTTTTGTTTTTGTTCTTGTTTTTTTTTTTTTTAAAACTTGCGCCTGCACCTCCAATCCCTTCTCCCAGTGCAGTGGTGACAGCAGAAAGGTAAGATAGCATTTGTATATGTGCAATCGGATTTGGAATCTAATAAAAGATATGGGCCCTCCACTATCCATTACTATATTCTTTATATAACCGAAAGTCTCGTGTTATTTTCATTTTTTCACATATATTTAGATCTTAAATTGTAAAATAAAATAAAAAAAGAGTTAAATTTAAACTTTCATTGTTCCTTCTGTTTCTCCTTTTGCCAAGAGAACATAAATGACTTTTAGGGGACAGAATGATGCAAGAGAGGAGAAAGTGGGTTTCTTGAGAGAGAAAGAGAATAAAAGGGAAGGGAGAGAATGGGTTTCTCGATAAAAGAGGGGAAAATAATGTTGAAAACGTGCACCGAAAGAGAAATATATTCTAATAAGATTTGTTTATTTGTATAATGTTATTTTTCTACTAGGTGGTCGCTAGAGCAGCTAGTTGCTAACTGCTAAGATTAATTTACTTGGAGAATTATTGTTGGTCCATAAGGCAAAATATATAACAATCATGTGAACTGTAATATCAATTTTTATTAACCAAAAATTTGAAAAATATTCCAAAATTACATCCTTAGATGTTTCTATTCAATATGTATAATTACAGTTGTGTAAATATGACTAAATACAATGAGATAGGACTAGATAATTTGCTAAACAAAAACAACAGAGAGAAAGAGGTCCATATGCGAGGAAATTCTATTCACCCTAGAATTTTTTTGTAGGCAGAGTTTGTATTGTTTGAATATAAATTTCTGAATAAAAATTAAATCTTTGATTATAAATTTGTGGGTAAAAATTAATTATTCAAATATTTATTTTGTTTAACTATTTATATCCGAATAACTGGTAACATAAAAGGGTTGGGTTAAAATGACCCACTTAAAAACAAAATAAGTTAAAATAATCAATAAGATAAAATGTTACATCCATCCCATTATTAATTTTTTTTTTCCCACGACTATCAAATCAACTACAAAAAAAAAAAAAAAAAAACTTTCAAAACATAATTATTTTAATCAAGCTAAAATAACTAAAAAATCAAATAATCAACTAAAATAACTTACTTTTCAAACAAAGCCAATATGTAATAATTTTTTTTGTGATGCACAAATAGAATTACCTCTCGAATAGAAAGTCGACCTAACTCGGAGTGCCCCGACCTTTTTTGTTTTTTTGTTTTTGTTTTTGTTTTTGTTTTGGTTTTTTCAATTGTTTATTTATTTCACTTCATTTGTACTGTGGTGTGTGGTGGGTGTTTAGGCTTCCAATTCTCATAATCATTGGGCAACAAATTGTTGGTTGTGGCGTGAATTACACTTAAGGGGACCTTTTTAATTTGGGAAAAATACATATCAGTGCATCTCTCAAAAATTAATTATTATTTGATGAAAAAAATTATCATTTTATATTTTAATATTTGTAAAATTTATCAATAATTTATAAATATTTTTTAAAATCTACACTGACATATAATTTCTCCTTTTAATTTCGTTGGTCAACATTTAAGGGGCTTAATTATTTGTTGAGTTTTTTTATTTTATTTTATATTAATTAAATTGAAACTCATCTCCTTTTGTCAATTAGAGGCTTGTGGATTTTATGTTGCCCAAAACTCTCCTTGGGAGAAATCTATTACACTTATAAAATCACCATAGTAATTTGAAAAAAATAGTAAAATAACTCTCCTCAACTTTTAGTAGTAGGAAAGATTCAATGTATTGTTTCTTAGTTAAAGTTCCCCAATAATATTATTAGAGAAATTTCAGCTCGTTTCTTTGTGACGAATTTCTTTGTGATGAGTTGAAATTTCTTTGTGAAGCTAAAATTTTTTTGTGAAATTTCTCTTTGAAGAGTTGAAATTTCTCTGTGGCAAAATTTTTGTGTAAAAATATTGAGAGATCCCAACTACTATGAAAATGTTGCATTCACTATGTTATAAATTCTTAATATGAGAACTTTAAACTAAAAACCCCTAGTAATTTTATGGGCGAATTACTCTAACGGTCCATATAGTTTAGGTCTTGTGTCACTTTGGTCATCAACTTTTCAATTATGACATATTTGATCATGAATTTTGAATCTTGTTCCAAATAAGGACAATTGAAGATACAATTACTCAATTTCAACGGTAAAATTGTCAAATTAATAAAATATAAACTAATTTGATAAAAATAAATTAAAAAAAATATTTTTGAATTTTTAAAAATTATTTCTACCCACTATAAACAAAATTATGTAAAATTGATATATCTTTTAAACATTTATTTATTTATTTAAAGCCTAACAACCACCTATTATATAATTATCATCCAAACACATAATAAAAATTAATTTAGTAAAAATAAATAAATAAATGTCTAAAAGATTTATTAATTTTATATAATTTTATCTTTGGTGGATAGAAATTATTTTAAAAAATTCAAAAATACTTTTTTGACATTTATTTTTATCAAATTAGTTTATATTTTATCAAATTTATGAATTTGCCCTTAAAATTGAGTAATGGTATCTTCAATTGTCTTTAGTTGGAACATGATTCAAAATTCAAGGTCAAATGTGTCACAATTGAAAAATCAGGGACCAAAGTGATACGAATCCCAAACTATAAGGACTGTTAATGTAATTCGCCCTAATTTTATATACACGAGATCAAATTATAAAAAATGTCAAACATTTATTTTTGATAAATATAATGTGGATAGTTTTAAACGAGAATGGGTTTTGTATGATATTTTTTTAATTTTGTGTATGTAAAATTACTCAAATCACATATTGCACTTTTTCTTTTTTTTTTTGGGCAAATTACATATATCCCTTCGAGGTTTAGTAAAATTACAGATACTTCCTGAGGTTTGAAAAATTACAGATACCTCCTAAAGGTACTATTTGCATAATAAATTAGGGGACAAATTGTTATGAAAATATAAACCTCAGGAGGCAATTTATTATGAAAATATAAACCTCAGAGTGGTATCTGTAATTTAGCTAAATCTCAAAAGAGGTATATGTAATTTGCCTTTTTTTTTTTTTTTTTATCTGTTGGAATATTGTTAATGTGATTAGGTAGTAAAACTAACTAAGCTATTTGATTTGGACTTGTGTTCAGTTTCTTAAAAAATTGTTTGGGATCTATTTGTAATATAAACAAAGTTATATACAAAACCAACTTTGTGATGTACAAATAAAATTACCTTTCGATTACACAAAGTCAACCTAACTCGGAGTGCCCATACCTTTTTGTTTTTATTTTTTTCAACTGTTTATTTTAGTTCACTTCCTTTGTACTTGTGTGTGGTGGGTGCAGGCTAAAGTCGATAATCAATTAATAAATTTTTTAGTCTTTTATATTTAATGGAAAAAAATTAAAAATAAAAGATAAAAGATTTATGTTAAAATCACAAAAAATATTTAGTATTACATTATAATAACTAATAAGTATTGTTTAATCCTCACTCTTCTTGTGTTTTTAGACGCAAATAAATCAATCATACTTGTATAATCTAATTTTTTTACAAAATCATTTTCAATGAATAACAATGCTGATTATTTTAAATAGGTCTTTCAATTTTTTAATGGATCAATTTATTTTAAGTTAATTTGGGCCTTCCTTAATTTTTTTTGGACTTAAAATATACTTAATATATTAGACTAAACTATAATAAGAGAGACCCTTTTTTTGGGTATATTTTCAATGGATAACAATGTTAATTTTTTTGAATAGCCTTTTAATTTTTTAATGGATCAATTTATTTTAAATTTGTATAGGCCTTTTTTAATTTTTTTAGACTTAAAATATACCTAATATATTACACTAAATTATAAAAAAAAATGACCCCTTTTTTTTAGTCTATTTGAAGGGACCTACGCCATGGTGTTGTGGCCTATACCCAGGGCTATACCCAGGGCCGGCCCTTTAGGCTCCCCATTCTCACAGTCAGTGGGCAACAAATTGTTGGTTGTGGCGTGAATTGCACTTAAAGGGGCCTTTTTAATTTGGAAAAAATACATATCAGTGCATCTCTAAAAAAAAATAATTATTATTTGATGAACAAGTTTATCATCTTATTTTTTAATATTTATAAAATTTATCAATAATTTATAAATATTTTTAAAGATTTACATTGACATGTAATTTTTCCTTTTAATTTTTGTTAGTCAGCATTTATAAATATATATATATATATATATATATATATATATATATATATATTGTGGGTGTTGATTTCCAACCACACAACCAAACGGGGAACTCAGCTGGAGAGCACCGGCAGAATAGATTAAGTCCGAACACCTGCCAACAAGAAGATGAGAATACCGCGGTGGTTCCTCCACCCGGGGGCACTCCGACGATCAAGTCAGTAATCAATCTCTCTCAAAGATAACAAATAGTGCTTAACTCACTAGACAGAATATAAAAAGCATACTTTAGACCCATGGGGGTGCCTCACTTTTATAGTGGTCAGTGTCCAATTTCCCCTAGAAGTCTTACTTCATGGAACTCTATCCTTTACAAGGATAACATTTATCATAACTCACACTATTCAAATTAAGATAAACTCCTTCAAGAGTCCTATCTCTATCCAAATAGGTAGTTTGATGTCATCTAAGACTCTAGTCCTCTCGAATTCCGGTATTATCGTACTATATCTCGACATCATGGTCCATCCACGTGGTACCTCTGCTAACAACCTCGGCCACGTGGACTACCTAAAAATATGTCCCCACAACTGCCCCCTAAGTTCTATTACCTCGGCAAACTGAGGTAATGGAACCTATACATGTACTCTTCCGACCGAGATCGTGACTTGTCGGCGCTAAGAAATAAGGACTCATATGTCCACTTGTCAAGAATCAAGAACCAAAAATCAAGAACCATCATGTTCTATCTCATCCAGGTCCAACATCTCAACAGAGATCACATTACTAGCAGAGATCATGACTTACTAGTTCAAGAACATCAAGATCCTAGTATCATCTCATTGGAAACCAAAAATAAACAAGTTCTTCCGCCATCCAAATTCAACATCTCAACCGAGATAAATATCTCAACTAAGATCACACTTCTCAATCAAGATCATCATCAGATTGGAGCATACCAATCACGTCCCCATTGTATCGCATCAGTTCTACCTCCCGTCGCTTGATGTCAGCGCGAGCACGTCGGGAATCAAAATCATAATTTTTTGCCATCTTTTTCCAATTCTAGCAAAACCTTTTCATTTTCTCATTTCATGTCTACTTGTGCCTTTAGACTCTCTTTCTCTTGGCCTCTGCAAACCATCATCGCTGCTCTTGAAGCATTCATTCCTATTACAACTCTGGTCATCACTTCTGGCATGCACTCAGCAGTTCTGTTCCAATCATAACGTTGTTTGACTCCGGCGAATCCCTTTCCGGTATTTACTTCCTGGGCTTCACTTTGTAAGCCCTTGAGTTCTTTTATTTTAACTTTAGTTCTCCACTGTTTTCAAATATATTCCTTCTGTGGATTGTTATACATCATACACGATATCTGTATTTGTATCTACATTGTCATCTTGTATTCATATTCGAATCCCATTGTTCTACATGCCTTCGCTTGCTTTGACTCATATTTTGTCCTTCATGTTCTTGAGCCCATATTCACATTTTTTCTGTACATATCTTCTAGCACACTGTCATTGAATTCTATCAATTTTGTTCATTCCCTAAATCTATCAATGCTCTATTTTTCTTGTGTTCTTGAGTCTTTGATCACTGTTTCATGTTTTTGAGACTTGTTTCTTATGTCTGTTCTTGCTTGTTAGTAGATTACTGCCTCTGAATCCTGTACATTTGCATAAACGTAGGTTTGGGATTTGCTAGAATCCACACTTAGGAAAACTAAAACAAATTTTGCCTCCAAACCTTCCTCATAACCCTAAAACTAATAACCCAGCAGTCCTTAAGGTTTCGTCGAGGTCTTTAACCCACATAGTCCAACTTTCCTTGCCAAATTCACCCTAGCCGAGGTCACGGGGATGTTCAAATGGAGGGTAAACTTCTCCAATAAACTAGAATACTTCCGTCAGGAATTCTTCATTCCAGCTGACGTTCATCTAAGGTTGGCTGGGGAGGAGGATTCCATGATGCCTGGAGAGACATATATGCCCTTCCATGTAGTATCTATCATTTGAGGGTGAAGTCAGATTCCATCTTGATATCTTGTTTTGCTTTGGGCCGAGGTGCCTTCTTTGGTATCTGAACAAGTTGTCTTTTTGAATTAAGTCTTTTTTTTGACTAAGTGTTCAATGCTTGTCTCTGTCTTTACTGTCTTATATGATTCCATACTTAGAATATTTTTGTACTTCTTCCAAGTATACTTTAACTGTGTAATCACGTTGAGTTAGAACACATCTGACACTTACCACCTCGGATCCACTTCATCTGGGGTACACCCTTAGTTGGCCACCTCGGACCAACTTACCTCGGAGTTCACCTTTTACTGTGATCTCGGCCAACGAGCATTTTATAAAAATTCTTTAAACAACATTCAACAAGCATTGTTTCCTTACTTGTACTTACAGCCTTCCAATATTTCCAGGTTTGACGAACTGGTTGGTGATCTCGGGTAACCAACAAGTCGAGTGTCCCCTCATCTAGATATCTCGGCTGACTCCAACTTGTAAAAAATTTCAACAAGTGTTAAGCCTATTCCTTATTCCTGCTTCTTGCCCCCTAATGTGAACCAAAGTGTCACTTATGTTCACGTTAAGCATGCATCTTCAATTTTGCCGAAGTCTGATTCAAACAAAGACTAGCTGAGGTGTTCAACCTTGGTTTCTCTAAAGCAAACTTAGTTCCATTCTGAGTTTAACTCTGCCGACATGGCAAGTTTAGGTGAATTCAACTTAGTTCAACTCTATTATATGCAAGTATAATTCAACTGCCATATAAAAAGTCTAAGTTACTCGTCATGTTTCATTCAGAAATATTGCCAACTTAGTTCAACTCTATTATATGCAAGTATAATTCAACTCTGTCATATAATAAGTCTAAGTTACTCGTCATGTTTCATTCGGAAACATCGCCAACTTAGTTCAACTCTATTATATGCAAGTATAATTCAACTTTGTCATATAATAAGTCTAAGTTACTCGTCATGTTTCAATCAGAAACATCGCCAACTTAGTTCAACTCTATTATATGCAAGTATAATTCAACTCTACCATATAATAAGTCTAAGTTATTCATCATGTTTCATTCAGAAACATCGTCATAGGACTGGTCGGTCGTATCGCATAGATTTCAAATTCACAAAAATCAAACTAGCACATTATTATTACTTCAGCCGATATGCCCCATTGCCAGCAATCGAGATGATTCTATTTGGGCCAAGTTTGGCCTCCCTATGATCCTTCTTATTGCCGACAACCTTTCTCAGGATGAGGTCCCTAACCTTGAACTTTGTTAGGCTGACCTTCTTGTTGTAAGCCCTAGCAAATTGTTGCTGGTATGCCCCCAGCCGAATTGCTATTCTCTCGCACGTTGCAGGTGGATTTCAACAACATTTTCATGCTTTTTTACATAGGCTTCGGCTTCCTTTTGCATTTAAGGCCAAAAGAATCCCTGCGATATTGCTCTATGGGCAAGGGATCTGCCCCCTGCATAGTTTTCACATACTCCTTTGTGGACTTTATATAAAAATTCTTTAACCTGGGAAGGATGTACACATCGTAATATAGGTCTAGTTAAAACTCTTCTGTATAGATGGCCTTCTGCCGACAGGCAGAACCTGGCCGACTTTAGTTTGAACTTGTGTGCTTCCTTTTTATCTTCAAGGATCTGAGATCTGCTTACTTAGGCTGAGCTCTTCTCTTCTTGGACGTAATCATCTAGGCCGAAATCTTGTCTTCTGAAATCTGGGATCTGCTCACTTTAGGCTGAGCTCTTCTCTCCTTGGACCTAATCATCTAGGCTGAGATCTTATCTTCTAGAATCTTGGATCTGCTCACTCAGGCTGAGCTCTTCTCTTCTCGAACCTAATCATCTAAGCCGAGATCGTGTCTTCTGGAATCTTGGATCTGCTCACTCAGGTTGAGCTCTCGTCTTCTCGGACCTAATCACCTAGGCGGAGATCTTGTCTTTTGGAATCTTGGATCTGCTCACTCAGGCTGAGCTCTTCTCTTCTCGGACCTAATCATTTAAGCCGAGATCTTGTCTTCTAGGATCTGGGATCCGGGATCTGGAATTTGGGATCTGTTCACTTGGGCTGAGCTCTTGTCTTTTCGGACCTAATCATCTAGGTCGACATCATATCTTCTAGGATCTAGGATCCGGGATCTAGAATCCAAGATCTGAGCTTTTGTCTACTCAGACCTAAGTATCTAGGCCGAGATCTTGTTTTCTAGGATCTGGGATCCGGGATCTGTTCACTTAGACTGAGCTCTTGTCTTCTCGGACCTAATCATCTAGGCCGAGATCATGTCTTCTAGGATCTGGAATTCGGGATCTGAGCTCTTGTCTTCTCGGACCTAATCATCTAGGCCGAGATCTTGTCTTCTCGGCACCAGTTTTGGTTGTTGGTGCCGACATGTCCTAGAATGGGGATGTTCGGTTGCATCACGTTGTTCTGCATCATGAGGTTGACCACTGTCTGTAGATTTGTCAACATATTTGCCATGTTTTTCAGTTTTCTCGTCTTTTCTCCAGCATTTGTCCCTGCATACCTGAAGGTCCCTTTCTCAGTAGAACTCATCTCGGCTACTCTTTTTGTTCCCTTCCCGGCCTTTGGTGACATTATTCGCCTTAGGATTCACTTTTTGCACTTTTCTGTTATGGTCCAATTCTTTAGTGTTAGGATCTACATGCTCCTCCTCTTTATTGTGGATGTTGTCCCCAATCCTCATTTCTTGTTCGTTGTTGGCCATCTATCCTTACTAAGTTCCCACAGACGGCGCCAAATTGTGGGTGTTGATTTCCAACCACATAACTAAACGGGAAACTCAGCTGGAGAGCACCGGCAGAATAGATTAAGCCCGAACACTTGCCAACAAGAAGATGAGAATACCGTGGTAGTTCCTCCACCCGAGGGCACTCCGACGATCAAGTCAGTAATCAATCTCTCTCAAAGATAACAAATAGTGCTTAACTCACTAGACAGAATATAAAAAGTATACCTTAGACCCATGGGGGTGCCTCACTTTTTATAGTGGTCAGTGTCTAACTTCCCCTAGAAGTCTTACTTCATGGGACTCTATCTTTTACAAGGATAACATTTATCACAACTCACATTATTCAGATTAAGATAAACTCCTTCAAGAGTCCTATCTCTATCCAAATAGGTAGCTTGATGTCATCTAGGACTCTAGTCCTCTCGAATTCCGGTATTATTGCACTATATCTCGGCATCATGGTCCACCCACGTGGTTCCTCGGCTAACAACCTCGGCCACGTGGACTACCCAAAAATATGTCCCCACATATATATATATATATATATATATATATATATATATTTTAAATTGAAACTCACCTCCATATGTCAATTAGAGGCTTGTAGATTTTATGTTACCCAAAACTCTCCTTGGGCGAAATCTATTACACTTGTAAAATCACCTTAGTAATTTGAAAAAATTAGTGAAACATTTCTCTTCAACTTTTGGTAGTATGAGAAATTTAATATATTTTTTTTCTTAATTAAGGTCTCTCAATAATATTATTAGAGAAATTTCAGCTTGTTTCTCTGTGACGAATTTTTCTGTGATGAGTAGAAATTTCTATGTCTAAATTTTTCTCTGAAAATATTGAAGAACCCCAACTACTATGAAAATGTTACATGTACTATCTTATAAAATCTTAATATGAAATCCCTAGTAATTTTATACACACAAGATTAAATTATAAAAAATGTCAAACATTTATTTTTGGTAAAAATAATGTGGATAGTTTCAAATGAGAATGGGTCTTATATGATATTTTTTATAATTTAATTTTGTATATGTAAAATTACTCAAATCACATTCCCATCTACTCTTCCATTTTTTGGAATATTGTTAATGTGATTAGGTAGTAAAACCAACTATGCTATTTTATATGGACTTGTGTTAAAAAATTTGTTCAAGATCCATTTGTAATATAAATAAAGTTAAATTTGAACAATTTATTATTCAACTCAATAAACTTACATGTACAAAATTAAATTACTCAAACTCAGCTCGTCATTAGCTCGATTAAAGTTTATTTGCAATTAGTTGAAAAAGTAAGCAAGTTAATCTTAAATACATTTAACATAAACAATCTATTACTTGACTTGAGTCAACTTATTTATAGCTCTTAATGTAAAACACCCAAAATGTTGGTGTCCATTTTTCTTTCTCATTTAGCCTTTTTTCATGCTAATGTAAGAGAGAAGTGCATGAAAATAAATATATAAAATTATTTTATAATGCCAAAAGAAACATATTTATTAAGATTTTACTATTGATCGGTAACTAATATGAGTGGATGAACTCATTCAAACAAATTAATTTTAACACATAAAATAATAAACAAAATAGTAAGGGATCAATTTCATTATTATAGTATTATTAGAAATCATTGTGGGGCCCATGGTAAAATGGGCTCTTTGTTCAGGTTCAATTAAATCTATGATTTATGCTAGTAAATTAGGGGGAAACTTACCAATAAGTCCCATATACAAAGTTCAAGGCTCATCTAATTCTCAAACAAAACACTTGCACCAATTAGTCTTATATAATTTTAATTGTTACCAAAAAATCTTTTTTTTTTTTTTTAAATTTGCAGACACTGTTATATCTTACTACCGTCGGACTTCCGTCAAACGGTTACCGGAGACTCGTTGGAATGTTCAACATCACCGGAAAGTCGCCGGAGTATTGTTGAAAAGTCACCGGAGTATCGCCGAAAGTTCACCGGAGTGTTAAGAACGTTAATGGAAGTCGTCGGAATGTTCAAAACGTTCACTGGATGTTAAGCACATCATTGGAGACTCACCGGAATGTTTAGAATATTGCAGAAAAAAAAGAATAAATGAAGAAATTAGAGCAAAAAAATATAGCAAAATGTGTTAAATATTGATAAACTAAAAGAAAAAAAAATAAAACGACAAAAAACAACAACAATGGAAAAAACATATGCTATTTTTCAATTTTTGTAAGGTTTAGGCAAATAATCTCCAATATTGATCAAACTGAAAAGTAAGTTTTGAAATTGTAAAATGTTACAGTTTCAAAGCAAAAATCTATTAAGCATTTATCCTTATTAATCAAACTGAAAAACATGTTATGAAACTGTAAAATTTTAAAGTTCCAAAGAATGTTATGAAACTGTAAAATTTTACAGTTTTATACCATGATTCATTCTAGCACCAAAAAAATTTGAAACTGCAAAATTTTACAGTTTTCACCGCCTGTAACTAAAACTCGAAAACTACTTGTTCAGAACTTGAAAATTTTCTCCATTAGAACAGAAAAAGAGAAGTGTATAATAGAGAAAATGTAGAAAAAAATAAGAGATCGAAGGAGAGAGGCGGATATAGAGAGAGGATTGTATTCCGACAATTATTTTTTGTTTAGATCTTGCCATATCTGATGTAGATCTACTCAAATCTGATGTAGATTTACATCAGATCTAAGTAGATCTACTCATCTTCTTCGTCGGAAATATATCTTCTTCGCCATCGGTGAGGGTGAAGTCACGAGTTGATTTTGATGGTTGGTGGTTACTGGCGAACCCCGATCAATGGAGAAAAACGTGATCACCGGTCGTCGTCCATGACAAAGAAGATGAGAGAAAAATACAAAAAAAAAAAGAGAGAGAGGAAAACGTAAAGAGTGAGGCAAAAAGCACACAGAGAGAGAGAGAGAGAGAGAGGAAAGTAGGACTTTTGGGTTTACTCAAAAAGTTGTTAGATTAAATAGTGTGCACATATTTCAAATAGGACCTTTGGGTAATTTTTCCTAAATTAAGTTCCCATCTAACTAGTTACACCTAAACCATGTGAATTTCAGAAGAGGTCATTGATAATACAACCTACCCCACCATGTGACCTAAAATCAGATCTTAATCCCATGCCATGCCATCCCATCCCATCCCATCCCATCCTCCACCAAAAAAATACTATAAAAATTGCTCCACCCCCTCCCTCTCTCTATAGGGGTGAAATGAAAATGGTACAAATGTAAAGAGAAGTGTGCTTGTTTCTAGCCATCATTAGTGGAGGCCTCTTCATTAGCTTGGTGGCTGCAGGTGGAGGAGATTGGAACATTTTGAATCATCATCACAAAAACAGGCCATTCAATGTGAATGTAAATGTACATGTGAGTGGTGGCAACGGCGGTGGCAGTCACAGCGGCAGCCTGAAGAATTACTGCGAGAGTTGGAGGATGAATGTGGAGATGAACAACATAAGGGGATTTGAAGTAGTTTCTGAAGAATATATTGACTTCATAGGAAAATACATGACCTCTTCTCAGTACAAGGCTGACTCCGAGAGGGCCATCGAAGAGTCTTCACTCTATCTCAGTAGTTGCTGCTCTTTCAAAGGTGATGGCAAAGATGCATGGATCTTTCACATTGATGACACCCTCTTATCTACTCTACCTTACTTCAAGAAACACCACTTTGGGTAAGTCTCCCATCTACTCTGAAATTTTTGTGTGTTTTTCTATGATTCAAAAACATTTGTCATTGTTAGATTATACGAGATGAGAACACTACAAGAATTTACACTTTTGCCGACCAAAAAAATTTTGGTCGCAAAAAAATGACATTTGGCGACAAAATATTAATTAGTCGCGAATGATCATTATTTTGGCGACCAAATATTATTGGTCGCAGAAGGTTATATTTCGGCGACCAAAAAAAGAGTTGGTCGCAGAAAGTGGTATGCTTTTGCCGACCAACTAAAAATTTGGTCGCGGAAGGTCACATATTTTTTGGCGACCAAAAATTTGGTTGCCAAAAACTTGTTTTCAGCAACCAAAAAAAATTAGTCACCAAATTAGTACTTTTAGCGACTAATATTTTAGTCGTCGTTGAATGAGATTTGGCGACTAAAAAAGTTTGTCGGCGAAGGTACATTTTCTGCGACTAATATGGTCTTTTGGTCGCCAAAAGTTTGAGAGGGAAATTTGATTTTTAGTGGGGGCGGGAATTGAAATTTTTTGGCAACAAATAAATTTGGTCGCTAATTTAAAAACGACGTCGTTTTGTACCATGAAATCAGAAAAAAAAAAAATCAAATCGGTGCCCTCTCTCTTTGTTTCTCGGTCCGCCCTCTCCCTCTCTGTGTTCTTCCTCTCAATCGGTGCCCTCAATCGGTGCCCACTCTCCGCCAAATCGTCTCTGCTTCTCGAGACCGCTCCATCAAGCTGTGGAACACTTTGGGTGAGTGTAAGTACACGATTCGGGATGGTGATGCTCATTCCGATTGGGTCAGTTGTGTTCGATTTAGCCCTAATAATCTTCAGCCTACGATTGTGTCTTCGTCTTGGGATCGGACTGTGAAGATTTGGAAGTTGACCAATTGTAAGATTAGGGCTTCGCTTGCTGGGCATTCTGGGTATGTGAATACGGTGGCCGTGTTGCCCGATGGGTCGCTGTGTGCGAGTGGTGGGAAAGATGGGGTTATTTTGTTGTGGGATCTGGCTGAGGGAAAGAAGCTTTACTCGCTCGATTCGGGTTCGATTATTAATATGAATGTATGAATGTATTGTATTGTAGAACCCTAGATGTCTTAGGATATTTTCAATTCCTACATTAAGTATACATGTCAATGGATCAATACTTTTTCTTACTGTAACCTCTATGATTTTTGTTTATTTGTTTTTACCCTAATCAAAGATATTAGAATTTTATTTTTCTTGTCTTCCTTTACAAGGAATTCTGAATTGCAGCCTGATGGATTAGCTACATCACATGTGGTTTAAGATTGCCGAGAATCCTCTTAGTTCTGTTTTTGTGTTGATTTTTCTTGCTTCATACTAATTTAGGTAATATGTATAATTATGCAACATCATTGCCAGCATATGTGAGGGTAATGAGTTTACCATAGTCCATCTATCATGATGGTGGATCTTCTCATCTCATTCTGACATGGGTTACTTTTTCATGAACCATGTTAACCTTGTTGTGGCAATATATTTCCACTCTTTTTAGTTGTGGTGTTCTCTAGGGCACATCAAAGATTGTGTCTGTTACTGTGTGTGCCTTCTTTTCTTTCTATAATTTCTCTACAAGATCTGCCTAGATATGTTCTGTATCAGAGATTTATTATGTTGGGCCTCCATTTGGTTATGGACAAACCATTCCCTCTGTGGATGTCTAATTGGGGAATTAATGTTTCTACATGCAAATGTCTAATAGCATGATCTTGTTTCAAATTTACTTATTAAAAGGAAAATCATGATCTTGTTCCACTTTTAATTATGTATTTTTTGTTGTTTTAAATAATTTCTAGTAGTTGGCATATATATTATTGAGGGCTATGACGTTCTGATTCTTTTTATATTATGTGGTTGTTGAA
Source organism: Camellia sinensis (assembly GCF_055761805.1). Lineage (NCBI taxonomy): Eukaryota > Viridiplantae > Streptophyta > Magnoliopsida > Ericales > Theaceae > Camellia > Camellia sinensis. The sequence goes on from NC_138972.1 coordinate 97,833,014, forward strand.
TTGTGAGTTTTTACCTGTGTCTTCCAAGTGTATGCAAGATGGATTTCAGTACACCTATTGTGTATATATATATATTTTAGTGTCTATTAGAGGAGTCATGTGTTGGTTTCCTCCATCTTCTAATGTAATTCTGTTCAAGTATTGTAAAAAACTATGTTTTTTATTTTTTAAATTATGCTATTTCATAGTTTGTGGACAGCTTTATATGCATTAACGTTGTTCGGTCATTGTTGCAGGTGGGCGTCCTCCACCAGAAGAGGTGGCATGACTGTTTTGGGAAAATTTGCTGTTCCAAAACCTTTAAACTTACCAAGCCAAAGGTATCTAGCTTGCTGCTTAATTATTTCCATTTTCCTATGTTAATTATGGGGGTTCTCTCTCTGAAATTCTGTTCAATGTTGTTTCAAGGTTAGAAAATCATGGTCTGAACCCAAGTGTGGAAATTGTTCCCAAGTGAGTAATACATAGTCTTGGTGATATATACTCTCTCTCTCTCTCTCTCTCACACACACACACACACACACACACACACGTGCATGTGCAAGCACTTGGAGACATGCACACCTTTTTATGATCTTTCCTCATCTGATAATTCAGTTGCATGGGGTCCAACTGGTGTCTCAGAGAAATTGGTAGGATGGCATAATTAAGTTCAGCATTAAATATTCATGTTATAAATTTTTAGTTAAAAAAATATTTATTGTCTTGCTTCTAGTTATTAAAAAAATTGCTGCAATACATTGTCTCAAATCTTATTTATATGAATGATTAGATTTCTTAGTTGGAGCTGCCTTTTTTCATTTTTAACCCTTTTTGTGTTTATAGTAGTTACTCCTGTTAAGGTTGCTGCATTATCTCTTGGCAACTTGACCTAACATATTATGTATGCAGGGAGTGGCAACCTCCAAGAAGGATGGGTTCTCTCTGAGTTCTGGAGACTTTCCGACACTTGGTTCAGAAAAAGACAATTCTGGAAAGAGTCCCGACTCACAAGGTGACAGTGCTTGCATATAAGAACTTCTATGTCAGTTGTCTTCTGTTTGATACTTCTCTTACAGTTCTCCACTTCTATTACATTTGTTTTTGGTTGCCACTGTGATTGATGCATTACATTATTTTTCTACTAGGTCGGTACTCTCTACAATGATCAGAGTAGTCATCTCTTTTTTGTATTTTTCTCAAGTTTGGGTCTTGATAGTTCCATACCTTGCATGGTTCGAGTCTTGTCATTGTACTTAACTGCTCTACAATATAATAAAAGTCCAGGAATTACAATACTTCAGGTTGTGGCAATCTTTACTCTCTTTTTTTCATCAAGTTTGAGTGAAAATTTAGTTAAAAACTTGATCTGCTATACAACACTCCGATTCTTACTCTCTCCTTTTTCATCAAACCTGTTTTAACCATTTTTGATGAAAGAAAATCATCTCCCATCCTAATCATTTTAGAATTTCGTTGAATTTGAGTAAAAATATGTGGTGAAGGATTTGGTTCATCCTTTTGCTGAAAATTTTGCCTCTCCCTTGATTTGATACAAGTTTGATTTGATACAAGTTCAATGAAATAATTGGAGCTCACTTGTTTAGCCCTCTATTCTTCAAATTAAAATTTTGGTCAAAGAATTGGTGAAGGATTGGAGGTGCTCTATTAGCATGCATGTAAAGGCTAATTGTTGCGACCCATTTGCTTTGGAACTCTGTTTTGCAGAAACATTGCTTGGTCATCCTTGAAGGGTTTTCTTTCTCCAAAATTGGGAGAACTCTCTTCCTTACAAGAACTGTATGCTTTCCATCTGTACATCCTACACAATTTTCTCTCTTATTTTTTTGTCTTCCAATTATTCTGTTATTTGTTAAGTAGAGCACAAAATGTTTGAAAACTTATTCTGAGAATGGTTGAAACTTAATCTAACATCCTAATGCATTACAGAATTTTGCATGGGAACAATCTGTTGGTTCAATACCCAAAGAAATTGGCATGTTAAAGTACCTAAAGGTCTTGAATTTGGGAAATAATCAACTATCAGGTCCAATTCCTTCCGAGCTTGGGAGCTTGACCAGCCTTCTGAAAATGTAAATGGTGTTTGACATTTTGTTTCTTCAATTGAGTTTATGTGTTTGCTTCTGGTTTGAGATTTTGCTTTTCTTGTTTCAGGAACCTTCAATCCAATGGGTTGATTGGAAAACTGCTTTCTGAACTTGGCAATTTGAAATACCTTGAGGAACTTCGGCTGGATAGGAATAAGCTTCAGGGAAACGTTCCTGCAACTAACAATTCAGATTTTACATCCAGCATGCATGGGATGTAAGTAAAAGATTCATATATAATTACACTATAATTCCTCTAAATGTTGCAGTTATCTATTTGGGGATCGATTTGATGCGCTTTCACTGAAAATAGTTGCTTGTAGCAAGAATGTGAATAATATTAATTTAATTTTTTGTGGTAAGTAAACATGTGAACTTGAATGAAGAAAATAAAAATGTATAACTACTATATACTTGCACTTCCTATTCCTGTATAATTCTTCCATCAGCTAGAATATTGATGAGCTGATCAACACAATCTATAAATTCATAGTGTGGCATCTTTGTGAACAACCCATTAAACTTCTGTGACACAAAGTTTACACATCACTTGTTTAGGTGTTTAAATATGATTCAACGTTGTACATTTTTATTGGGTTACATCTAAGATTACATCTAAGATTCAAAGTTGTGCTCTTTAAATATGATAGATCTCATGTTGACTTGGTGGAGTCTATACAGATTCTGAGATGTTGAAGGATGTATTGAGATTTAGCAGACAAGAACTCGAAGTAGCATGTGAAGATTTCAGCAACATTATTGGGTCCTCTCCAGACAATCTAGTCTACAAAGGGGCCATGAAAGGTGGGCCTGAGATTGCTGTAATATCGCTTTGCATTAAAGAAGAGCATTGGACAGGCTATCTTGAGCTTTATTACCAGAGAGAGGTAAAGTAATTAGATTGATGGTGAACGTAATTAGATATGTGGCAAACGACTTTTAAAATCTCACTTATTTTTACAATTCAGGTAGCTGATTTGGCAAGATTAAATGATGAGAATACAGGAAAATTACTGGGTTATTGCACAGAGAGTAAACCATTTACAAGGATGTTGGTTTTTGAATATGCATCAAATGGGACGTTGTATGAGCACCTCCATTGTAAGAGTAAAGCTTGTTATTTCTAATAGTTGGTTACTCCAACATGTTTCAGTAGCTGAAATTTGAGCTTTCTTTATAATTCACTACTACAAATATAGATAAAGATCACACCTTTTAAGTTTTATTAAAGTGTGGTCTTTAGGAGTGTGATTAAAAATGGTCATTTTTAATCACACTTTTTAAGTGTCATTAAAAAATGCTTTCATCACATCTTTTAAGTGTGATTAATAATATTTAGATCACACCTTTTAAGTGTGGTTAAAAATATTTAGATCACACCTTTTAAGTGTGGTTAAAAACATTTAGATCACATCTTTTAAGTGTGATTAAAAATATTTAGATCACACCTTTTAAGTGTGGTTAAAAATATTTAGATCACACCTTTTAAGTGTGATTAAAAACTTTAGATCACACCTTTTAAGTGTGATTAAAAAAATTTAGATCACACCTTTTAAGTGTGATTAATAACTAATAAAACCTGTGATAAAAAAAAATTGACATATTTAAAGAATAATCAATATTATTTTTGCACGCGCATTTGAATAATGTAATACACACTATATACTATATTTTGAATCACAACCATATATTGAATGAAATAATATCATATATTTCATAAATGAAAGTTAAATGTTTAAAAGTATATACAAAGAAATTAATAAAAAAAAATTAACTGTGATTACATACATTAAAAAATAAAAAATAAAAAACTTGAAAAAAGTAAGTTCTTGAATTCTTTGACCATATTTTGCATCTCTCCAAGAAATTTCTGACCTGAAAAATAAAAAAACAAATTAATTTAAAAACCGCCAGAAGCATATGAATAAACTTACTAATTAATTTATAAACTTACATTTAGATCACACCAAAAATAATGTAATTTATCCAGTTGTTAAACTGCCCCCAATCCTTTCCCCACAACCACCAAAAATGACATAATTATTTTGATTCTCCACACAAATATCAGTAAAATAGCACCACAAAAGAAGACAATATGCAAAAATGCAGAAAGGATCACATAAATGATAAAATGGAGTATTATATGGACAATCAAAATCATATGATATCAACATATAACTCACTAAAAAATATAAAACAAATAAGGATCAATAAAGCTTATTGGTCTTAAAAGCAGAAACCACATAGCCTGAATAATTACAAATTGGTATGGAAGCAATCCAAGTAGAGGAAATAATAAGAGCCCAGCACACTAAATTAAAAAGAAACAACTTGCATACAACCCCCTTATCTAAACCTTCAGCTCCCTAATTTAATAACTTGAGATGAAGCACATCTTTATAGGAATAGGATCAGCCACAGATAGATACTTTAAAGATTGTAACTGTCAAAAATACGAGAATTATATGATTTTCAACCATGACAAAATACTCTATTGAAATAGCAAATTCTCCACAATTAAAGTCTGTCCATGTAAGTGACAAACAATAACAGGTCCTCACTATCCAGCACTTCTCTCTGTGCATGTCAATGAAATTCATCACATACAACATATAAAAGCAATTCGCAAAAATTGAAGTAGGAGACTTGTAATTATCAATTCATTCAATTAGTATATCTTAACTCTTATATGAACCCAATTTTCTATTGGACCATGACATTATTTGCTGAAATCATATTTTTTTAGGCAGAAAAAGTAGCTCATACGGATCTCATCAACGATATCATATCTTAGATTCTGCACCATGCACCTCAAATACAACTTAGGCCCATTTGTGAAACCAACTTTGGAAGTATACCAATGTCAAGAATTAACAATTATCTTGCTATGTTTTAACAGTCTTAGACCATGCAACCTTGCCCTTCAGTGGGGGCAGGATGGTTAAAATAGTATCCAAATTCACATGTTTTGAGTTCCTATGCTGCCTTGACAAATTCACACTGCAGCTATGATGTGGTCAAATAGCTATACCTCTGGATGATTTGTTATGACATCAATTGGTCCAACAGTTTAAAGTATAGAAATACTGAAGCTCAAATTCCAGCAAAATTATAGTTTGCTTTTGAATTTGAGCCCTATCAAATTCTCGTCAGATCAATACAGCCAGTGCCTAGCCTTAAAACTGAACAGATTTTAGGTAGGCATGCCAAACCAGCCATTTAAATAACTTATCTCAAAAGAAGAAAAATAGACATTCAAAGACTTTAATATATATATATATATATATATATATATATCTAGAACTTATTATTTGTGTTAATTTTCAGTTCAATGAGTTAAGGAGGCAACCTGAATCAAAACCTATTATGTTCAAAAGTGAGTAGAAGATTACTTGAATGCAGCCCACCCAAAAAAAAAAAGGTCAAACTACATGCTTACTTCAAGCAGTTCTGCAGGTATAAAATAGTATTGCCAGCTAAACATAAATTCAATCCCACAATAGACACTGCTACTGCCATTTACATAAATCTAGTACATCACAAAAGTGACTAAAATGGCAATTGGGCTTCATTGTTCAAGGCCTACACAAAATGCATTTACACCCAAAAGGTTGAAATAATGAACTAGCATAAATGACCTTACCTTTTCGTCAGCAGAGTACTTAGTGCATTTGAAATAAAACCTGAACATTTGGATCCCTAAGTATGTCTGCAAATAGTTTTAACATTTCAGTCAGTTCACTGAACAATAGTAATACATATATCATAATCAAAGTCTGAAAAGGACGTATTTTACCGATCATAGAAACAAGGATAAATAGAGTGAAGATAACAATATTATAACCATAACAAGGGTATCCATCTTTCAAACAGCATAATGTTGAAATTTCATCCAATGTCACCTCATGTTGTTACATAGAATATGTTCAGTCAGGACATCATTTCATCAGGTTAATCCCTATGTGAAAGTAGAAAAGATAAGGTAGATGGTAAAAATCTGGCATCTAGAACAGTAGTAGATTTGTAGTGACAGTACTGGGGGTACATTGAATCCACATAAAAATATGGTTGCTCTACTTAGAAAGTGTCTCTAGATTTATGATCAATAGTTGCCTTCTTCCACAACTTGTGTTAATCCTCTAACCTCAATTGGAGACATCTACCATTTGTCACTAGTTAGGAAATAATAGGTGACCCACAGAAATAGGGGCAGAATAATAACTTCTAATAAAGACAAAACAGAGGGAGATCCTGAATTTTTGTGCAAAAAAACTTATAAGGGATGAACTATGACAATGTTTAACTCAAGGAAATTGAAAAGGAAAAAAACACTAGATTATTGATTTCATTAGGAAAAGAGAGGCTTGAGTAATTGAGCGAGTCATCACTACACATGTCCCAAACTTACTGTAAATGTATGTTGTTGTTTGGCAGCACCATAGCTTTCCTTAACAACTCTCCCAGCAATAGTTCTCTTTCCAAACCTGTTTGGATATAAACCTGTTCGGAATTAGCTCCTTCATTTACCGAGCAAATATGATTTACAAACTACGATGGAAATCAAGAGATTCATATACAGAAGGAAAACAAGAGCTGAAACCAGTGAGTTACTTCTTGTATACTTTCTGTGTAAACAAAACAACATCTCCTTTGCAGACATCACCTGAAAAGAGAATCAAAGAAGCTTTAAATTTTCAAAACCACCTTGAAGTGAACAAAAATAGTGCACTCAAAAGAAATGTACGTAAATAAACCTTTACCAGTACAATTGATGGCAAAGGATGATCTAGGATAGAGTGTTTCAGCATTTCCATATTTTATCCTGAGGGTTAAAAATCATACAATAAGGATACTCTTATGCAAAAATAGTATAAAGCTACAAAAGATATTAATACCCTTGTAGAAGCCAAAATAAATCATCAAGGCATGAATGATTTCAAACTTTCTTAAGCTAGAATAATTTAATAATAAAACAAAAAAGTGATCTAAAACTCAAGATATGCACTTGTAGAAAATGACTATTATTTGAGAAACAAGACATTTAATAAAAGATTAGATACTAAGCATGACACAACAAAGAGAGTAGGGGTACTATGTATACATCCACTCACTTATAGATTAATGTATTGTGCTAGTCTAAAACAATACAGTCTACACCATTCAAGTTTTTTCGGTGTCACTTATAGATCCACTCACTTCTCTCAAATTATTTCCCAGCAAAATACAAATTAAACTCCCCTTGCTATTTTTTTGCTTCTTCAGAATCTTTGCTAATTGAATCTAGGTGTGAAATGATATACATAAAACTATGACAAACTCTAGTTCTATCAAACCTTATGAACAAAGTTTCCTTATATATGCCTAAAACACAAAATTATGAAACACGAAACATAAGCAAAATTAAAGCAATTATAGCAATTATAGTCCATTTCATTCCATATTACACCAAACATAAGCAAAATTATGAAAATCAGATTCCAAAGTAGCAAAACCAAACAATACCAAACAATGTCATTGAAATCTCAAGTTCATTTTATTTGATACACGACACCAAAAACACTAGTCGAAATTGTAAAATGAAGATCTCTCTTTTATGACCAAACTTGTGGAACAAAAGTGACAAATAAACAAATAACATAACAGAGCAAAATTAAAGCAATTATAGCAATTATAGTCCATTTCTAAACCTTTTTTTCTCCTATTTTGTCAATCTTTATTTTGGACCTTTTTAATAAAATATTGAATTCCTTTAAACAGATTCAGATTAATAAAATATTAAACAGATTCAATATTCAATATTAAACAGATTCAATAATAAAATATTAATAAAATATAAAATACAGTCACAGATTCAATTAAACAGATTGAATGTAAACAGATTCAGTTTGAATGTAAACAGACACAGATTAATAGACACAGATTCATGAAATTAACTGGGCAGTGAGTGTTCAGCTGAAGCACAATCATAAAAGAAAATTTATTTGCTTACCAAGTTGCCTAACTCTGAGACTAGTTTCTTTACTGTAGGCTTGAATTGCTAAATGACTAATCTCTGGTCACAAAACCTTGTGTGGAAGAATGAAGATGAGTACAAAATCAGCATTTCCGTGTAATATTTTTTTTCAAAATTCAAACTATAGGAAATTCAAAACAAAAAAAAATAGAGAAATAAAAAAATATAGCAAATTCAAGCAGAGGAAGATTGAAAATTGAGGAAGGTAGCTGGAGTTTGATATTAGCCTCTAATCTGGGCTGGTAATACTTATTTGAACATTGCGTGACTTTTTCATGACCAATATGGCATGGAGGGCAACAAATCCACTAAGATTTGGCCTGTTCATTGTCTTTCCAAATATATAATGAACTTATTTTTTTTGGGAGCCATCAGTGATCAAGTCTTCTAAAAGTCAGTGGTCAAGTTTCCCTAAATGTTTTAAATATGAAAGCACTCAACAAAACAGTTTTCTAACTATAGTTAATCATGTTGCAGGTTTTTCTTCAAGTTATGGAGTGCTTACTCAATCGTTTTAGTCAGTCAGCATTTATCAATTCTGTTCTGGATACTACTTTTCTCTGTTATTTTCATCACTATTGGCGAGAACTTTCTTAAACATTTAATAACAGACAGATTCATACAGATTATTCCACCTATTATTAAATTCATACCAAAATTAACAGACAGATTCATACCAAAATTATTCCACCTATTTTTTCTAAATTCCACCTAGTTGGTCAATCTGAATTCCAAACAAAACAATTAATAACAGACACAATTAGATGCCAAAACAGATTCAATAACAGACACAATATGAATTCCACAATTAGAGACCAAAATTATTCCACCTATTTTTTCTGATTTCAGATTTAATAACAGACACAACACAATTAATAAAACAAAGAGATTCAACTAAGACACAACTAAGATCAAAACAGATTCATATTTACATTCCAAATAGAGGCCAAAACAGATTCATATTTACAGATTAATAACAGATTCATATTTACATTCCAAATAGAGGCCAAAACAAACACAGAGAGTGAGTGTGAGAGTCGATCGGTGTGCCAAAACAAACACAGATTAACAGACAGATTCATATTTACCTGTGTGTGAGTCGATCGGTGCAGAGATGCAAAACCAGAGAGTGAGTGTGAGACTGATGAGATGAGAGAGTGAGGAAGCCGATTAGGTCAGATCAGAGACATATATATATATATATATATAAAACAAAAAAAATCAACAATCGGGAGAGAGAGAGAGACAGAGATTGAGAGAGAGAGTTTACCTGTGAGTAGATCGGCTGTGCGATGATGATCGGTGCGATGAGATGAACAACGAGAGAGTGAGAGGGTGATCTGTGCAAAAACGAGAGAGTAAGAGAGACAGTGATGTTGAGATTAGGGATTTTGGTTTTGTGCCCGAGGGGTGGGGGAGATGGCAAAAAAAAAAGTGGGAATGAAAAAAAAAAAGAGAGGGAGACGATGGGTGGATAAAAAAAAAAATTAAAATCTTTTGTTTTTGGGGGTCACAAATAAAATTTAAACAATAAAATAATACCGTTTAACTCTTTTTTTTTTTTTTTGTGACGTGGGTTGCAATCATTAAAAAAATTTATTTTTTGTTAAAATAAAATTTTTTTTGTAGTTAATGAAAAAAATTTCATTTTTTTTTAGTTACTAAGATTGAAAATTTATTTGTTTCATTTTTATTTTAATTAAAAAAAATATTATTATTATTTTTTTATTTGGTAGAAGTAGGGGTAATATTTTAATGAAAAATATTTTCCACTAAAATAAAAGTTTATTTTCTGTGGTCAATTAAAAATATTTTTCTACGGCCTATTTTTTTTGGTTAGTAAAAATCATGAACTATTTTTTTTGTGGTAGAGGAAAGGGAGCGACATTAGTGGTGGAGGTGGTGGATAAGAGATGGTGGTGGTGGTGGTGGTGATGGCGAAAAATATTAGTGGTGAAGTTGTGGTAGTGGTAGTGTAAATGGAGTGGCAGGGGTGAAGGAGAGGTAATGGTAGTAGTAGTGGCAGTAGTGGTAGTGGTGGTAGTGGAGTGGTGGCGATAGTAGTAGTAATGGTAGTCGTAGAGGTGAAGTGGCGACAGTGGAAGTAGTGGTGGTGGTGGAATGACGTTTGCAGTAGTGGTAGAGGTGGTAGAGGAGATGGGTGGTGAGAGAGAGAGAGAGATGAGTGAGAGACGGATAGAAGAGATAGAGAGAGAGAATAGAGCGGGAATGGAAAACAAAAACAGGCGGGAATAAAAAATATTTTTTTTTGTCAGAAATGAAATTTAAATAACAAAATAATGTCGTTTAACTTTCTTTTTTTTTTTTTTGCGACGGGAGTTGCCGTCATCAAAAAAAAATATTTTTTGTTAAAATATATATTTTTTTGTAATTAATGATTTTTTTTTTTTTTTTTTTTTTGTAGAGGATAGGGAGTGGCAGTAGTGGTGAAGGTGGTGGATAAGAGATGATGGTGGTGGTGGTGGTAACAGCGAAGGAGATTAATGGTGAAGTTGTGGTAGTGGTAGAGTAGATGAAGTGGCAAGGGTGAATGAGAGGTAATGGTAGTAGTAGTGGCTGGAGTGGTGAAGGTGGTGGATAAGAGATGATGGTGGTGGTGGTGGCGAAGGAGATTAGTGGTGAAGTTGTGGTAGTGGTAGAGTAGATGAAGTGGCAAGGGTGAATGAGAGGTAATGGTAGTAATAGTGGCAGTAGTGGTAGTGGTGGCAATGGTAGTGGCAATGGTAGTCGTAGAGGTGAAGTGGCGACAGTGGTAGTAATGGTGGTAGTGGAATGGCGTTTACAGTAGTAGTGAAGGTGGTAAAGGAGATGGGTGGTGAGAGAGAGAAAAATGAGTGAGAGACAGATAGAGGAGAGAAAGAGAGAGAGAGAGAGAGAGAGAGAGAGAGAGAGAGAGAGAGACAAAGACAGAGTGATGAGCGAGAGAGAGACAAAGTGGTCGCTAAAAGTGCATTTTCTTGTAGTGGATAAATAAATCGAGAGGGAGCTCAGTAAATAGAGAAGACAGAAGGGAGAGAGTGAGCAACGCGAACATAGTGGGAGAGAAAGAGAGAGAGAAAGAGAAGAGAGAGAGAGGGACAAAAAGATAGAGAGTGAGAGACAGAAAAAAGATAGAGAGAGAAGAGAGATGAACGAGAGAGACATGAACGAAAGAGAGAGAAGAGAGATGAGCGAGAGAGACAGAGAAAGATGGGAGAGATAGAGAGAAGAGAGATGAGCGAAAGAGACAGAGAGAGAAAAGAGATGAGAGAAGAGAGAGGGAGAGAGAGAGATAGACAGAAAGAAAAGAGTGATGAGTGAGAAAGAGAAAGAGAAGAGAGAGAGGAAGATGAAAAAATGGGTGAAAAGATATAGACAAAGAGAGAGGGAGAGAAAAAAAGAGCGAAAAGAGATAAACGAGAGAGAGACAGAGAGAGATGAGCGAGAGAGATAAAGAGAAGAGAGATAGAGAAGAGAGATAGACAGAGAGAAAGAGAGAGAGAGACAGACAGACAGACAGACAGAGAAGAGTGATGAGTGAGAGAGAGAGAGAGAGAAGAGAGACAGAGACAGAGAGATAGAAAGATAAAAAAATGAGTGCAAAAGTTCCGTGTCTAAAGCCTCATTTTCTAGTAGTGAGTCATCTCTATCATTCATGGGTAGAATAGAGGCGCGGATTTGGGAATTGTATATTTTATATAAAAATCAAATTGAAATATTTTATACAATCACACCTATTTAGGGAGTGTGATTAAAAAGTAGTAGTGTATACATAATCACACTTTAATTAGAAGGTGTGATTAAAAAATATATAAATAATCACATTTTAATTAGAATGTGTGGTTAAAAACTATCTATATAATCACACCTATTTAAAAAGTGTGATTAAAAAGTAATAGTGTATATATAATCACACTTTAATTAGAAGGTGTGATTAAAAAATATATAGATAATCACACTTTAATTAGAATGTGTGGTTAAAAAATATCTATATAATCACACCCATTTAAAAAGTGTGATTAAAAAGTAGTAGTGTATATATAATCACACTTTAATTAGAAGGTGTGATTAAAAAATATATAAATAATCACACTTTAATTAGAATGTGTGGTTAAAAAATATCTATATGATCACACCTATTTAAAAAGTGTGATTAAAAAGTAGTAGTATATATATAATCACACTTTAATTAGAAGGTGTGATTAAAAAATATATAAATAATCACACTTTAATTAGAATGTATGATTAAAAAATATATATATAATCACACTTGTTTAAAAAGTGTGATTAAAAAGTAGTAGTGTATATATAATCACACTTTAATTAGAAAGTGTGATTAAAAAAATATATATATAATCACACTTAATTGAAAAGTGACATAAAAAATAAATATTATCACACTCAATCAAATTAAGTGTGATTAAAATATCAATCTAATTTTTTTTATCACACTTCCAATAAAAGTGAGATTTTTTTTTTTTTTTTGGGTCGAAGTGTGATCTTTAACTATTTTTGTAATAGTGATTGCAGATGGAGAAGGATGCCAATTATCTTGGACACGGCGAATGAAAATTGTTATAGGCATTGCTCAGGGACTCAGATACCTTCACACACAACTTGACCCACCTTTTACTATATCCGAGTTGAATTCTAGTGCTGTTTATCTTACAGAAGATTTTTCTCCCAAGGTATCTCAAAGCCTTGAATATAGCAGTGTGTTTAACATTTTACTCTTATTTATGCATTTAAAAAGAATGTCCTGGTCATGCTGAGATTGAGAAGATTGGTTCTTTTTCACCTTTTTTCCCCTAATATTTCTTTATTTTATTTTTGAATTGTAATGCATTTGTTTCCTAAGTAATTATTTTCTATTACCCATTTTCTTTCTTTCTAGCTGTTTTTGTTTTGCCTTTCAAATCTTGATATAGTACAGAACCCTATACAAGTTTTTAATCATTGAAGACATTTGCTTCACTTTTTGGTGTAGCTAGTTGATTTTGAAAGTTGGAAGTCGATTCTTTCAAAATAATTTTTTTTCACAAAAAATGACAATTGCCGACCAAGAATTTTGGTCCCAAAAAATACATGTATTGCCGACCAAAACAGTTCTTGGTCGTGGAATCTCACTTTTGCCGACCAGAAGTTTTGGTCGTGAAAAGACACAAATGGCGACCAATTTTTTTGGTCGCGAAATGTGATAATTGGCGACCAAAAAATTTGGTCGCGAAATGTGACAATTGGCGACTAAGAAATTTGGTCGGGAAAATATCACTTTTCGCGACCAAAGTGTTTTGGCGACAAAATAAATTAGTCGCGGTAATTAAATATTTAGCGATCAAAAATTTAGTCGGCAAATCCAACTTTTGCCGACCAACCAAAATTTTGGTCGCGAATTACTTTTGCCAACCCTCAATTGGCGACCAAAGTAGCGTCCAAAAAAATTGGTCGCGGATAACTTTTGCCGACCAAAAATAGACTTTTAACGATCAATTTTTTTATTGCCAAAAGTGTTAATTATTGTAGTGGAATTTCTATTAATATAAAAATCTCGTGACATAATTTAATGATTGTAAATATTTTAAAATACAAATTACAAAACCTTTGACTCTTCACCGTATATTGATGTTTCATTTGGACAAAGCCATAATGGAAATAGAATGATGTCCATGTTTGATTTTTCTGAAAAGGAGATTAGAATTAATTTTTTCGGGAATAAAATTATCCCATACCTAGTTCAATTTTTGTGACTCGTAATAACTTATTTGAGAAGTTATTTTATCTCGCATATACTAAAATAATTAATTCTGAGAGGAGATGGGACAACTTAGAGGTTGTTTGGGGTGTCCTAAATAAGTATACTTTTTGTTTTTTTGAACTAAAAAATTGAGGAAGAAAATATAGATGTTTGGGTTAACTTTTTGACTTTTTATGGAAAAATGTGTAATAAAAAATTATAAAAATTGATTTGTAAGAGAAAATTAGAATTGAGAGTTGTGCAGCCGTAATTATTGACTTTTGGTGAATAGTGTTAACTTTTTGACTTTTTGACTTATTCTGGACTTGCCAAACTTAGCCTTAGTCTTTTGACGTAAAATGACTAAATTATTCTGCTTGAGTTAACTTATCCCAAGTTAAGTTATCCAGCCTAATCCTATTCACAAGTAAATTTAAAATAGAATAATTCTCATTACTTTTCTCCTTCTTGTGTTTTTTTATGGTGATTTTCATTCTTTTTTTTTTTAAAGTACTTTTGTTTTTCTTAGAACATGCTCCGATTATTTGAGTTCATTACAAAGACTATGTGTGGGTATGTGCACAAAACATTGTTTGGTCCAACATATGGTAAAATGATTCACCAAATCTTTTTGAACTTGTTAAAATTATATGGGTGAATCTAAATTTCCATTTTTTTACAGTGAAATTAAACTAAGAGCATCTTTCCCAGTTGGCTTTGGAAGACCAAAACGAACCAATCCCATCTCTAGGAGTCATCAAAATATGCTTTCAATCACTATATATCATATCATATATGTACTTATAAATTCTTGAGGATGAATTTTCTCTCCCATAAGTGAAAAGCATCTCTCAAGTGCACACTCTATGCAATTATGTGACTCTAAAATAATAGTGACAGGGAACACACAAGCTATGTTTACTTTTTCTTTCTCTTTTTACTTTAATAATAAATAACTCTCTAAACATGATTAAAGTGAAAAAAAATGAACGTCATTAATATTCAACAAGTGTGAATGTACCATATAATATGATAAATAAAATATAGTACAAAATCTAATATTATTGTTGAAAAAATAATATGTGTTTGGTTTGAGTTTTTTGGATTAAGTTTTTTGAAAATTGAGTTTTTTGATTTTCGTATTTTTTTTTTGTTTTTAGTGAATATTTTTAAAATTTCAAATATTTTTTTTTACTTTTTTAGATGCACCTTACTTAGATGTATTTAAAAAGTAAAAAATTTGTGAAAAAATATTTTAAAAAATTAATAAATATATAAAAATATAAAAATGTACTGAATTTTTGTATTTTTTTTTTGTATTTTTGATATTTAGTGAATTTTTAAAAGATTTTTTTTACAATTTTTTTACTTTTTAGGTGTATTTATGTTAGATGTATCTAAAAAATAAAAAAATTACTTAAAATATTAAAAAAAATATTAGTAAAAATAAAAAACATGAAAAATAAGAAAGTAAAATTTTTTAAAAAATATTTTTGAAAAAATGAAACCAAGCATGCTGTTGTTACTAAATAGGCAGCATCAAAATATTTGATTTGCTTCGGCAATCATGGCCAATGAAGGGGCTGTTTGGGAAGCTAATAAATTTTAGTTAAAAATCAAGAAATTTATATTTAAAAAAAATCAAATATGTTTTCTTATTCTCGTTGCTTTTTGTTGGACAATCTTCATTGTATTTAAAAGATTTAATTCTATTGTGTACAAAACAATAACTAGAATTTAAAGAAATAAAGAAAATGAGAGAATTTGTTTGATTACAAAAATCAAACTCGAAATAATAAATAAATAAATAAAACAGATTTTATTTTGTTACAAAAACAAAATTAAAATCTGATTTAAATAAATAACAATAACACAAAAATTAATTAAATAACTTACTTGATTTAATTTCTTCGAATAATCTGATCAAGTCCAGTGTTTGACATTGTGTCCTTAAGACAGATTCGTCCTCTCCACGGTGCTTTCAGAATGTGGACGTCTATCTCCCAGGATAAAATGATCTACTGCAAACAATAGCAGCACTACAAATTGTTTGTCTAACGAACACACAAAGTGTTTATACTCTCTCTGACAAGAAAATAATGCAGCAAAATGAAGAGGATGTTTGCAGAATTATGAAGGACGAAAATTAGAGTTCTCCAAAATCCAAATGAGGGCTGTCCTATTTATAGATGGAATGGTGGCTCTAGGTTTTTGAATTAAACAGGTATGATACATGTTGGTTTTGAATTCAAACAGATTTGAATCGATTGGGTTACAATTCAAACAGATAACAAAAACGGGAAGGGCCTTGTTTGGGTGTACAGTAAATCCGGATAAGATTATTTCCGGTTTAATACGGGAAGGGCCCTGTTTGGATGTACAGAAAAACCAAACCAGTTTAATTTGAATTTTGGATTTTATTTTACCAAAAATAAAATTAAATTCAAATATTTTTGACCCAAAAAGATTAGTATTGGGCCGGACAAGCCCAACCACACACCACACACCACACACTACGCACCCAAGCCCAGCCCAGCCCAGCCCGCCCGCCCGACCCACCGGACGGACGGACGGCGCGCACGCGTGTGTGTGGTGGTTTTTTGAGTCCAATGAGTCTAGCCCATTTTGCCCATAACCTCTCCCTCTAAAATACTTGGGTACCCCTTGGGGCACGCCCCAAGTACCAAACCCATGCCTTATAAACCCTTTCAAAACGTCCCACCAAATCAATGTGAGACAAGCCTTATTCAAACCTTTAAGGAATTTCCACCAAAACTCCATTTCCATGGTGCACACTTTGGCTTCAATTTCCCATTCACTCGGTAATGGTTTTGAGCAACCAAATATACCACGTGAATCACAACGTGGCATAGAACGCGTTACCACTTTGACCCGTGAAAATCGACACACAGGGCCCACCTAAAAAATAGACCGAACTTAGGATAAAATTCTGGTTTTACCCAGAATTTATAACCATTTCCAACAATCCCCCACATGAATGGGATTTGATGACAACGGAAATGCAACAATATGCAGATTTATCGAAAGAGTATAAGTCGAAAATATCGTGCATCAGGATAGGTAGTTTTCGGCCTTGAACCTTCCCTAGTGATAACCTATCGGACTTACTGGCTAACCAATGGACGCGATGCCTTGAATTGTTCAGCCATTTGTGTAAGCCAAGACAATAGATTTCACACAAAATATCTTCTAACATATCGTGGTTCTCACTGTTGTGTTCATTTTGGCCTTGAACGCACCTGGTTTTCATAAGTGTTTCTAGAGAATTTAGCCTCTTCATTCTCATAGAACCGGCCCCAGTTCAACACTCATATAGGTGATTCTTATTGTGTGTATCTCCTTATACTCATCTTGATTTTATACCTTAATCAAGATATAAGTAATCATTAAAAGCAAAACTTATCCTTATATCCCTACAGACAACATATGTTGCAGATATCACTCTCACCATAGGAATGGGTAGGAATTTTAATCCCTTGGTGATTTCTAGCGAGCCATACATAACTTAGTTGTCCCTTTGAACTTAGTTCTTGGGATCTCCAGTCATATAAGTAGGGTTACGATTATGACGACTCTTATGTAATAGGCTTTAATCCCATCCCCTTCGACGAACTATACATTAGCTCTTTTGTCAAACCTTTTGTTAATGGATCCGCAATATTCTCTTTAGATTTTATATAATCTATTGAGATTACTCTGTTTGACAACAATTGCCTTACGGTATTATGTCGACGACGAATATGTCGTGACTTACCGTTATACATGTGATTCTGTGCCCCGCCTATTACAGATTAACTATCACAATGAATGCAAATAGCTGGCACAGGTTTTAGCCACATTGGTATGTCTTCTAAGAAGTGACGAAGCCATTCTGCTTCTTCACCTGTTTTGTCCAAAGCAATGAACTCGGATTCCATTGTGGATCGTGCGATGCATGTTTGTTTCGTGGATTTCCAAGAAACAGCAGCGCCTCTTAGAGTAAAGACATATCCACTTGTGGATTTTGAATCTGTAGTATCCGATATCCAATTTGCATCACAATAACCTTCAAATACTGCTGGATATCGAGTAAAGTTCAAACCATGATCACGGGTGAATCTTAGATATCTAAGAACCTGAATGATCGCTTTCTAATGGTCTTCTCCGGGGTTACTAGTGTACCTACTCAATTTACTGATAGCATAAGCTATATCAGGACAAGTAATATTCATTAGGTACATTAGGCTTCCAATGATTTGGGAGTATTTTAACTGAGACACTGTATCACCTTTATTTTTCGATAAATAAAGACTAATATCTACAGGTGTTCTAGCTAAATTTAAATTATCCTTGATAAATTTATCACGAATTTTCTCAATATAATGAGATTGAGATAATGCATATCCGTCAGATGTTTTAGTAATTTTCATTCCTAATATAACATCTGCGACCCCCATATCTTTCATATCAAATCTTTTGTTAAGCATCTGCTTAGTTGATTTGATCATGTTTTGACTGCTTCCAATGATAAGCATGTCATCCACATAAAGACAAACTATGACATATCCTTGGTCAGTGTTTTTAACATAGACGCATTTGTCACATTCGTTTATTTTAAATCCATTAGTAAGCATTGCATGATCAAATTTTTCATGCCATTGCTTAGGTGCTTGTTTTAATCCATAAAAGGATTTTACAAGTCGACAAACTTTCTTTTCTTGCCTTGATACTACAAATCCTTCGGGTTGCTCCATATAGATCTCTTCATTTAGATCACCGTTTAAGAAAGCTGTCTTAACATCCATTTGATGTGTTTCTAAATTAAACAACGCTGCTATAGAAATAAGCATGCAAATGGATGTTATTCTTGTCACAGGGGAATATGTGTCAAAATAGTCTAGACCTTCCTTTTGTCTGTAACCTTTAACTACAAGTCTTGCTTTATACTTGTCAATTGAACCATCTGCTTTCATTTTTCTCTTGAATATCCATTTATATCCAAGAGGTTTAGAACCTGGTGGAAGATCCACCAATTCCCAAGTATGATTTTGCATAATGGATTCAATTTCATTATTAACAGCCTCTTTCCACAAAGGTGCTTCAGGACCTGTCATTGCTGCCTTAAAGCTTTGAGGTTCATTTTCTAACAAGTATGTCAGAAAATCTGGACTAAAGGATTTTGATGTTCTCGCTCTCTTACTTCGTCTTGGTTCATCATCAGTTAAATCTTATTGGTCGAGACTATTACTAGTCTCTTATGTTTGATTGTCATTAGTCTCTTGACTTTATGTACAATCATAAGTTCTTTTCTGTGAACTTAATTCCTGTCCTTTCTTGTAAGGAAAGACATGTTCAAAAACCACAGCAATCCTTGACTCTATAATAGTGTTCACATTTATATCAGGTATTTCTGATTTATAAGTCAGAAACCGATATACACTATTATTCTGAGCATAACCAATAAACACACAGTCTACTATTTTTGGTCCAATCTTAGTCTTTTTAAGAACAGGAACTTCAACTTTTGCCAAACACCCCCACACTTTTAAGTATTTGTAGGAAGGTGGTCGACCTTTCCACAATTCATAAGGAGTGCTGTTGGTTTTCTTGTGGGGTATTCTATTAAGAACATAATTAGCAGACAAAAATTGCTTTCCCCCACAAGTTCTGTGGTAAGCCTGAACTTAGTAACATGAGTGCTGTAGTTTGGTGAATGATGCCATGTTGTGCACAAAATACATTTAATGGTGCATCATATTCACCACCCTTATCACTTCTAATATAAATCAATGAATTTTAAAACAAATTCAAGAAAAAACCAAAATAATTATGACTACTCAAGTCAGAATTAATGTTTTGACAAAATCATATCCTCATAAAAAATTTTGCCTAAGAATCAAACAATTCAAAAACCCATTTGATTGTATACATTCTTGCAACTCAATAAAAAATAAATGTCACTGTCATAAAAATATTTGTGACAGAAGAAAATTAAATTATCTCAACTAATGCAAGAGATACTCCCCCATATTAATAAAATGGTTCATGGTTTAACAAATTCTACTACGCAAGTAAACTAATTATTAATGACATCTCATTTCACATAATTCAAAATAAACTAAAAATCAACATAAAAGATTTCTTAAATTTATTTTCCAATTAAATTGAACGATATAACTACATACAGCTTCATATTTAAATTTCTTTGGTGTTTAAACACCCATTCAAAATTGATTGGAAAAACTCAAATTAATCAACATATCAATTTTACATTCCAAATCACATGAAATTTTTGTTAAGAAATAACTTGAGTTGACATCATACATGCATATCAAACGCATCAACTAAAAATAATAAATTAACAAAATAAATTAATCATGCATGATCCCAAAATTTGCATCATGAAATAAAAAGATTCTCAACTCATAAATAAAATTCAATGCGTTTTGAATTTTAAACTCCAAAATGACAAAACATACATTCATTTAATAAGTTTGATTTGTACATAAATAAACTAATTAAATATGCATGCAAAAGTCCTTGTGAATATATATTATTTCGAGTCATGTGCAGAAACTATTCACGACTACGGATCCACACACAGAAAATAAAGAATGATTCAGAAAACCAATAAAGAAAATAATCTTGCCATAAAGGTTTCTTCGCAATAAAAATGAAATTAGTTTGTAAAACTAATATTTTATTCTAGAATCAAATTCTACCATGTATACTCATAATGAACTATGATAAAGTCAAAAGAATTAACACCTTTTCACAAAGGGTTCAAGATTAAGTGATCTTACAAACGAAATCGTAAGTCACGTACAAAATTTACAGATTGTGACCGATACACAAAGTTACATGATTGATTAACAAAATTAATTTTCTAGTTACTAAAACCAGAAAATAAATTATAATACAAAATAATTTTATTTTCTATGTTACTAAAACTAGAAAATAAAATACCACAAATTAATTTTCTAGTTACTAAAACCAGAAAATAAATTATAACACAAAATATTTTTATTTTTCTTGTACTAAAACTATAAAATAATTTTATTTTCCTTGTTACTAAAACTAGAAAAATAAAATACCGAAATAATATCTGACTACAAAAATAAAAAAAAATAATTTTCTAGTTATCAAAACCAGAAAATAAATTCTAGTTACTAAAACTAGAAAATAAATGACAACAACAAAATAATTTTATTTTCCTTGTTACTAAAACTAGAAAAATAAATAATTTTATTTTCCTTGTTACTGAAACTAGAAAATAAAATACTACAAAACTATCTGATTACAAAAATCAGAAAAGACACAAAATAATTTTCTAGTTACTAAAATCAGAAAATAAATTAAAACACAAAATAATTTTATTTTCTTTGTTACTAAAACTAGAAAATAATATAATTTTATTTTCCTTGTTACTAAAACTAGAAAAATAAAATACCAAAATAATTTTCTGTAACGCCAAATAATATTCTGCAATCGTTAATGACACCAGTATATTATTACTAGTTGTCAAAGAAAAGAGACAGTATATTACTACTATCTGTCAAATAGCATAAATCGCTATTTGTTTTTCCAACCAGAATATTACTTTGAAAACACAGAAAATTAAATACAATGAAGATACCAAAAAGGAATCTGTCTTAAGATTGTTAGACAATCTTCACTGTATTTAAAAGATTTAATTCTATTGTGTACAAAACAACAACTAGAATTTAAAGAAATAAAGAAAAGGAGAGAATTTGTTTGATTACAAAAATCAAACTCGAAATAATAAATAAATAAATAAAAACATATTTTATTTTGTTACAAAAACAAAATTAAAATCTGATTTAAATAAATAACAATAACACAAAAATTAATTAAATAACTTACTTGATTTAATTTCTTCGAATAATCTGATCAAGTCCAGTGTTTGACATTGTGTCCTTAAGACAGATTCGTCCTCTCCACGGTGCTTTCAGAATGTGGACGTCTAGCACTACAAATTGTTTGTCTAACGAACACACAAAGTGTTTATACTCTCTCTGACAAGAAAATAATGCAACAAAATGAAGAGGATGTTTGCAGAATTATGAAGGACGAAAATTAGAGTTCTCCAAAATCTAAATGAGGGCTGTCCTATTTATAGATGGAATGGTGGCTCTAGGTTTTTGAATTGAATAGGTATGATACCTGTTGGTTTTGAATTCAAACAGATAACAAAAACGGGAAGGGCCTTGTTTGTGAGAGGGTAATTTTGATGAAAATTGGGCCGAGCTATGAGATGGACATTATGGCCCAAAGTACGGGCTGGGTAAAAGGGCTGTGAGATTACTCCGGCCCAAGAGAGGTAAAAGATTACTCCGGCCTAGAAGAAATGTTAAGTTACTTCGGTCCGGGCAACTTGGAGTTAGGCCGGTCTTAGAGTTAGTCCGGTCATAACGTATTGTGGTTAGAACGGTCGGAACCTTGCTACTCGGAAGCTCGGTCTAAACACACCATGGGTTGTACATGAGAGAACCGAGATAAGGAAGGAGTAAAAGGAAGAATCGAACTGAGGGTAGTTCGGCCTACTCTGTGGCTTAGCATAGCCAGTTTTATTTCGGTCATGTTATAGTTCGGCCATGGTAAAAACCATCTCACTTGGTTTAAGCAGTGAGGGGGGTGTTGAAGAATAAGCATTATCTTTCAGGAGTATGAATCCTAGGAGGACTCTGCATGGAGGAGTAGAAGTCCTACTAGGATTGTGCTACACGAAACCTATAAAAGCTCACAAACATCACCTTTGGAGAGGTAACACACAACTTTGCTTTCTGAATACACAGAGCTTTGTCTATTTGTCAAGTTTGCTAACTTAGGCATCGGAGAGGTTTCCGGCACACACCCGCCGGATAGCTCACGTTTGTGTTTTCAGGTGATAAGGCGACGTCGTACGGAGGAGCGCAGGCTTGGTCAACAGGATTATACGAGAAGGTTTATTTCTTTCCCGTACAATTGGTGCCGTCTGTGGGAAAAACAGACAGAGCAAAACCTCTTGATTAAGCTTCTCCTCTTCAGAAACAATGGCGCACATTGAAGAATTACCACAGTCCGCCATCGACGGACAAACTCCAGATGGGGGCGCAAGACATGAAGGACTACCTTCTATCCCTCCCATGGCGGACTTGGAGCCCCAACGACATAACACCAGGAGGGATACTAGGGGGAGGCGAACTAACAGCCCCCGTCACTCTAGTTCGCAAAGTCCTGATAGGTAAAGGAGGAGGATTGATCCTCAAACTCTGGAAGATCGCGTGAAGGAGCAAGATGAATTAATAAGGAAGATGGCGGCGGACATGGAGGCCTTGAAGCGCCAGATGAAGAAAAAAGAAGTGGCGACAGGAGAGGGGCGCAAAAACAAGACGCCCCCTCGCCACTCAGAAAATCGTAGTAGGAATACCACACCCTCGCAAGGAGAGAGCAGAAGCCTCAGGACAGGCGATACTCAATCCTGGTCTTCCAGAACTCGTCACTCCAGGTCTGAGAGGACGAGATCTGAAAGATCATACACTGAAGGAAGCACGTATTGGCCCTCATATTCGCACCAAACCAGATCTAGACAGACGGAGTTACCCAGATCATTCGACTTACGAACTGTGCTCGAAGAAAAGGCACGATGCAAGGAGGATGCCAGGGCAAGGGATCCACACAGAGTTTCTGCCTTACAACGGTTGGCTCCTCGGACGCATGGAAACGTCGAGGTTGGAATGCCAATACCGTGCCCTGCCTACGAACCAACGGACAAAGCATTAGCAAGGCTGCAGACTTCGCCGTTTGTTCGGGCGATTGAAAACGCGCCCCTACCATCAGGCTTCCTTCAGCCCAAATTCACTACATATGAAGGGAAGACGGACCCCTACTTACACTTGAGCCATTTTTGCCAGATCATGGCTGTGTACAGGCGAAACGAGGCCTTAATGTATATACTCTTCCCATCGAGCCTCGGCGACCTAGGCTTGACTTGGTTCGAGAAACTTCCAGAGGGCAGCATAGCCTCCTGGGCACAATTGGCAGAGGCGTTCGTAACGAGGTTCCGAACAAACACTAAAACCCCGGTGGAGATCGACCAGCTACTCTCCATCGACATGGGTGATAAAGAGACCCTAAGATCCTCCAATAGTCGCTACTGGGAGACGTTCAATCAGATTGGGGACTGCCCTACCAATCTCGCCATTGCACAGTATAAAAGAGGCCTTCCAGTCGGGAACAGACTAAGGGACTCGATCACCATGACGCCACCCCTCACCATGGAAGCCCTGATGGAAAGAGTGCATCAGCACATCAGGGTAGAAGAGGATGGCGCACGTGCCAAAGCGAAATCTGGTACGACAACAGTACCAGAAAAGAAAACCTCAGCAAAGGTCAATGCAGTAGATCGTCAGAACAGAAGCGGACGTGGTAGACGAGATAACGGAGA
Organism: Camellia sinensis; assembly: GCF_055761805.1. Classification (NCBI taxonomy): domain Eukaryota; kingdom Viridiplantae; phylum Streptophyta; class Magnoliopsida; order Ericales; family Theaceae; genus Camellia; species Camellia sinensis. The sequence continues at coordinate 97,857,295 of NC_138972.1, forward strand.
AGACCCGGATAAAAGATGGTTGAGAATCCGCACTGCCATAACCACGGTGTTTAAGAAATCGATTTATCGGATTCTGAGCGAAATAAGAGATGAGCCTTTCGTCAAGTGGCCAGCCAAGCTAGGAGAAGCTCAGAAGGACTATGACGAAAGATCACGGTGCACCTTCCACAAAGAAAAGGGGCACCGCACTGAGAATTGCACACCGTTGAGACAGCACCTGGAGGAGTTAGAGGCGGCAGGTCACTTGGATAAATACATTGAAGGAGGGACGCAGCCAGCCCCCCAGGACCATAATAACCCCAATGGGATGCCAATCGACGCCTGCCTCAAGGCATTATCAATGTGATACATGGAGTTTTTGAACTTGAGCGTGTATGCGAGCTCAGGGGATCGATCAAAACGGCTGAGCACTTTAGAGAAGTGCTAAGTGCCCAACCTGCTATCAAGAAAGGGAAGACAGAGGTAACAAACGTCATGTCCTTTTCGGATAAAGACTTGGAACGAATTTACTGCCCCCATAATGATGCCCTGGTCGTCACTCTCCGAGTCAAGGATTTTGACGTCAAGCGGATTCTGATTGACCAGGGTAGTTCATGTGAAATCATGTACTATGAAACATTTAAACAATTGAAGCTGCAAGACAAAGACTTGGCGCCCGCCGTATCTCCCCTAATTGGATTCAACTGCATGCCAGAATGGCCCGTCGGTAAGATAATTCTTCCAGTCAGAGCAGGAAGCGTGACGAAACAAGTGGAGTTCTGGGTATTGAAGGTCCCCTTCACTTACAACATCATCTTGGGCAGAACATGGCTGCATGCCATGCGATCGGTGGCGTCATCCTACCACCAAGTAATGCGGTTCCCCAACGACACCGGTATAATTGAAGAAGTCTATGGAGATCAGATCATGTCAAAACAATGCTTCGTCACGGTAAATGGCAGCCGTGCTGCCAAAGGATACGTTCATTCGGTGGAAGAACCCGAAAGTAATGAGCTATTCGCAGATGTCGGCAAAGCGGCGGATCAGAAAGTAGTGGAGGACTTGGTAGAGGTAAAAATAGATGAAAAGAACCCGGATAAGTTCTTTTTGCTCGGTTCGTCGTTGTCCAGCACTGAGAGATTAGAGGTCTTGGAATTCTTAACCTCTAACATCGAAGTGTTCGCCTGGACACCCTACGACATGCCAGGCATTGATCCAAACTTCCTCTGTCACCAACTCAATGTCTACCCATCCGCCAGGCCAGTCATTCAGCGCACTCGCAGATCGGCACTTCACCATGCCGAAATAGTGGCAGAAGAAGTAGGTAACTTGCTGGAGGCAGGAGCAATTAGAGAGGTGCACTACCCAAAATGGATCTCCAACACGGTCGTAGTGCCAAAGAAGAATGGCAAATGGTGTGTCTGCATCGACTACAAAACAGTCAACAAGGCGTGCCCAAAAGATAGCTTCCCTCTACCACGGATAGATCAACTGGTAGACCTGACGGCAGGGCACAACTGACTTCGCTTTCTGGACGCATACAGAGGCTACCACCAAATCTCCATGCATGAACCAGACCAGGAGGTCACATCTTTTACAACTCTAAGAGGACTATACTGTTACAAGGTCATGCCTTTTGGCCTGAAAAACGCAGGGGCAACATTCCAACGGATGGTCACCAAGATGTTTGAACCATTGTTAGGCAGAACAATGGAGGCTTACATCGACGACATGGTGGTCAAGAGCAAGGATGAGAATGACCATCTTAAGGACCTAGGCGAGATGTTTGAGATCCTAAAGAAGCACAAATTGCGCCTTAATGCGTCCAAGTGTGCATTTGGAGTAGGATCTGGCAAATTCCTGGGCTTCCTTGTGACCAACTGCGGCATAGAAGCAGATCCCTCTCAGATCAAAGCAATCCAGGATTTGGAGAGACCAAACTCAGTCAAAGAAGTGCAGCATCTCACCAGCATGGCGGCTGCGCTCAATCGATTCATAAGCCAATCATCAGACAGACTACGACCATTCTTTTAAGCTTTAAAGGCCAAGTTTGAGTGGGATGAAGAATGCGACCAAGCTCTGGAAAGCTTGAAGGAATATATGTCTTCCCCACCACCGCTTGTTACCCCAGTACCTGGTGAAGAACTTTTCTTGTACCTGGCAGTCTCTCAGCACGCAATTAGCGCAGTGTTGGTTCGTGCAGAAGGAATCCAGCATCTGCCCATCTATTATGTCAGCAAGACATTGCTAGGGGCCAAAACAAGGTACTTGCCCTTGGAAAAATTAGCGTTGGCCTTAATGATGGCCTCCAGGAAATTGGCACACTACTTTCATGCCCACACCACAGTCGTCCTCACAGCTTTTCCACTAAAAGCTTTGTTTGAGAGGGAGAACTTTTCTGGGCGAATCTTGAAGTGGGCTGTAGAGTTAGGACAATTCGACATCAAGTTCCAGCCCAGAACCGCAGTAAAGGCCCAATCTTTGGCAGACTTCATCGCAGAAGTTACTCTTGGAAGTCATCATATCTGCCCAGTCGACCTAACTGACACAACCGAACTAGGGATGGAAGTTGACGCCGGAATAGTGCAACCCCTAGCAGAAAGCACTCGGTCAGACTCCAAGGCAGACCAAACTAAGGACAGCAAGGAAGAATCAAACCAAGACTCACCAACAGTACAATCAGATGGCGAGGGGCAGATAGTAAGCATGGACCTTGAAGAAAACACCAACAACATTCTTGACCCCACGACATCATCTGACCCCTCCACTTGCTGGAAGTTGTTCGTTGGAGAGATGTGGAAGCTCTTTGTGGATGGAGCTTCCAACCGGCATGGTGCAGGACTTGGCATAGTCCTCATCTCACCAGACGGCCTGGTTGTAGAGCAAGCAATCAACCTTGGCTTCCCAGCATCAAGCAACGAAGCGGAGTATGAAGCGCTTCTCGCAGGACTCAAATCAGCATACTACATGAAGGCCACCGAACTAATGGTCTACAGCGACTCACAGCTGGTGGTAAACCAAATTTCTGGTGACTATGAAGCAAAGGATGATAGGATGGCCAAGTACCAAGAATTGGTCAGAACGGAGATCAAGAAATTTGAAGTGGTAAGGATAGAACAAATTGGCAGGGAGGAAAACAATAGAGCAGACGAACTAGCAGGCTTGGCCTCAATGGCAGATACATCTATCCCTCATCCATTGCTCATCGACTACTTACCAAGACCAAGCATAGAAGACCCCGAAGCAGAAGAGGTATGTTGCGCAGAACTAGGCCCCTCTTGGATGGATCCCATCATCCTGTTCTTAAAAGACGGCATCTTACCAAAAGAGAAAAAAGAAGCCAACAGAATAAGAGCGAAGTCGCAGCGATTTTGGCTCTCCCCATCTTTGGCATTATACAAGAAGTCATTCTCAGGACCTTATCTAAAGTGTGTTCATCCCAGCAAAGTGGAAGCATTTTTGTTCGAAATACACGAAGGGGTGTGTGGAAGCCATCAAGGAGGAAGATCGCTAGCTTACAGGGCCATTTCACAAGGATACTGGTGGCCATACATGCAGGCAGACTCGGAGAAATATGTGAAGAAGTGCGAGAAATGCCAGAAATTCGCACACCAAATACATCAACCAGCTAGAGAACTCCTACCATTGACTAGCCCATGGCCTTTCGCAATGTGGAGCTTAGACATAGTAGGACCACTTCCAACAGCACCCGGCAACAGAAAGTTCTTTCTCGCTGCAACAGACTACTTCACAAAGTGGGTGGAAGCAGAAGCATTGGCATCAATCAAGGAAAAAGATGTGAAGAAGTTCGTCTGGCAAAACATCATCACTCGGTTTGGCATACCAAAAGCCCTAATTTCAGACAATGGCACTCAGTTCGACGGCAGAATCTTCAGAGGCTTTTGTGAAGAGTACAAGATAGAGTTCTATAATTCTACACCGGCGTATCTTCAAGCAAATGGCCAAGCAGAAGCATCAAATAAAATCATCTTGGATGGACTGAAGAAAAGGTTAGAGAAGGTGAAAGGCAAGTGGGCGGATGAACTTCCTCATGTTTTATGGGCTTACCGCACCACACCACGACGATCAACAGGAGAGACACCATTCTCCTTAGCCTACGGAATGGAAGCAGTAATCCCACTGGAAGTTGGTCTCCCCACAATTTGAAGCGAAAATTTTGATCCAGACTTGAATGGAGAAGCCATAGCATTGGAACTCGACCTTGCGGAAGAAAGAAGAGAAAGAGCACTGGTTCACATTGCCTCATACCAACAAGAGTTATCCAAGAAATACAACAAAACAGCGCATCCAAGACAATTCAAGATTGGAGATTGGGTACTGCGCAAAGTGATGGGAAACACCTTGGTACCAGGAGATGGCAAGCTAGGGCCAAACTGGGAAGGTCCTTATAAAGTGGTTGGGTTAGCAGGCAAAGGGGCATACCACCTAGAAGACAAGGGCGGCAAAGCAATCCCTAGGCCATGGAACACGGCCAATCTCAAGTTATTTTATTTTTAGCTTTCTTCTTCTCAAACATGTGTAATTTCTTTTTCCTCAATAAAACAATCGATTCTTTTCAACATAAGTTGTTCTCTGTAAAAGTTAGCTTTAGTGAAGTTTAGGCACATTACAAACATTATATTCTAAGTTAGCTGGAAAAACTAACTTAGAGGTTGGCTGGAATAAACCAACACCCCTTCTAAGCCCAGGATAAGGATCCAGGCTGCAGGACGTTTGGTCAGAATAACCAAACATTATATTCTAAGTTGGCTGGAAAAACTAACTTAGAGGTTGGCTGGATTAAACCAACTCTTTGTACTCTTCAGCCGAAGTAAGGGTATGGCTGAAGAGTGGTTGGTTGGATTAAACCAACTCTTTGTACTCTTCAGCCGAAGTAAGGGCAAGGCTGGAGAGTGGTTGGCTGGATTAAACCAACCCTTTGTACTCTTCAGCCGAAGTAAGGGTATGGCTGAAGAGTGGATTGGCTGGCTTTTAACTCTTTGTACTCTTCAGCCGAAGTAATTATGTCGGCTAAAGAGTGGTTGGCTAGTAAGCGTAGTAAGATTGACCAGCTAAAACCGTGATAACAGTTGAAAGTAAAAGGATTATGGAAAAATCATAACAAGTACAAACGTACAGATCAACCAAAGTAAGAGTTCAAGCAAATTTTCATTCATCTAAAAAACTAAGAAAGCTGGCATAGCCCCAAAGGCCTAGATCGGTTGGGGTTCAGGTATCTCAGTATGCTAAGTGCAAACCTAGTTCAGTTTGTTACTTCGACTAAGGTTTATCAAGAAATGGTTTGACTTATTCAAGGCTATTGGTGTAAACGTGAAAGTGTCAGTCCGGTTGTAACCTAACTAAAGTTTTACCTAGCTTAAACAGTATCCTAGTTCGGTTGCATCATGATTCTGGATCAAGAGCTAGTTTTCTACAGGATATTACATATACTCATATGTTCTGTTGTTAGGTTTTTTTCATAAAAGTACAGAGCAAAGCAAGACAGAAAAAGTGTTTGCAAAAAGCACGCAAAACAAAATATACAGATACGAAAGCAAAACAGAACAAGAAAAATGGATTTGCTTACCAGATTGAAGAAGAAGACCTGGAGATGGAAACAACGGCAGTAAAAGAAGCACACGAAACAAACTTCACAGTTGCAAAAGTTGGAGAGCAATGGAGCTTGAAAGAAAGAATGAGGGAAATAAGAAAAACTGTGGTAGAAGGTTGTTTTGTGAAAAGGACGAAAGGAAAAAGGACGGGACTGTTCAAATTTCACGAAGTACGAAGACGGTGTGACAGCCGTCCTCAGTCAATCAGAGCGTGCCACGTGTCATTAGAATGGGAAACGTTATAGTCGCTGTGATTGAAGAGACGTTTTGACCGGACAAGTAGAGCCCGGAGTGAAAAAAGCTCGGCCGGAAGGCTAAAGAGTTTTTAGCTCGGCTGGAGAGGCTAAAGGGTTTTTAGCTTGGCTGGAAAGGCTTAAAAAACTTCAGCTCGGCTGATAGACAGGTAATCCCAATCATGCTGTGCAGATGGAATTAAGGGGCAATTGAGAGGGTAATTTTGGTGAAAATTGGGCCGAGCTATGAGATGGACATTATGGCCCAAATTACGGGCTGGGTAAAAGGGCTGTGAGATTACTCCGGCCCAAGAGATGTAAAAGATTACTCTGGCCCAGAAGAAATGTTAAGTTACTTCGGTCCGGGCAACTTGGAGTTAGGCCGGTCTCAGAGTTAGTCCGGTCATAACGTATTGTGGTTAGAACGGTCGGAACCTTGCTACTCGGAAGCTCGGTCTAAACACACCATGGGTTGTACATGAGAGAACCGAGATAAGGAAGGAGTAAAAGGAAGAACCGAACTGAGGGTAGTTCGACCTACTCTGTGGCTTAGCATAGCCAGTTTTATTTCGGTCATGTTGTAGTTCGGCCATGGTAAAAACCATCTCACTTGGTTTAAGCAGTGAGGGGGGTGTTGAAGGATAAGCATTATCTTTCAGGAGTATGAATCCTAGGAGGACTCTGCATGGAGGAGTAGAAGTCCTTCTAGGATTGTGCCCCACGAAACCTATAAAAGCTCACAAACATCACCTTTGGAGAGGTAACACATAACTTTGCTTTCTGAATACACAGAGCTTTGTCTATTTGTCAAGTTTGCTGACTTAGGCATCGGAGAGGTTTCCGGCACACACCCGCCGGATAGCTCACGTTTGTGTTTTCAGGTGATAAGGCGACGTCGTACGGAGGAGCGCAGACTTGGTCAACAGGATTATACGAGAAGGTTTATTTCTTTCCCGTACAGGTGTACAGTAAATCCGATTTAGTATTGTGCCGGACAAGCCCAACCCAACCACACACCACGCACCCGCGCCCAAGCTAAGCCCAGCCCGCCCGCCCGCCTAGACGGACGGCGGCGGCTCGCGTGTGTGGTGGTTTTTTGAGTCCAATGGGTCTAGCCCATTTTGCCCATAACCTCTCTCTCTAAAATACTTGAGTACCCCTTGGGGCACACCCCAAGTACCAAACCCATGCCTTATAAACCCTTTCAAAACCTCCCACCAAATCAATGTGGAACAAGCCTTATTCAAACCTTTAAGGAATTTTCACCAAAACTCCATTTTCATGGTGCACACTTTGGCTTCAATTTCCCATTCACTCGGTAATGGTTTTGAGCAACCAAATATACTACGTGAATCACAACGCGGCATAGAACGCGTTACCACTTTGACCCGTGAAAATCGACACATGGGGCCCACCTAAAAAATAGACCGAACTTAGGATAAAATTCTGGTTTTACCCAGAATTTATAACCATTTCCAACATTTTTTACATCAAAAATAAAAAAAAGTCATTTGTACACATTTTTTTATACCTTCACCTATATTTTAACTAAAAAATTATTTAAAAAATCACTTTCCAAACAAACCATCTTAAATTAAAATTAATTAAATTGTCTAATATCATTGTGGGGAAGCTCGTTAAGGTGGAGTAGTAAATTTTCTTTTAATCATTTAATAGAAAAATAATTACAAATAGAGTATCAAACTCCTCTTCACATGAGCTAAACTCAAAACCTTACACCACAAAGACTATTTATACAATCATCAAGCCAAATGTCTGATCGGAACAATAATTCATCATCCTAGCATGATGAGAGGGTAATTTTTGGTAAAAATTGGGCCGAGCTGCGAAGATGGACTTTATGGCCCAAAGTACGAAGGACTGGATAAAAAAGCCCAATGGAAATGTAAAAGTTACTCCCGTCCAAGAGTAAGAAAGTTACTCCAGTTCAAGAATGATAAAGTTACTCCGGCCCAGAGGAGATGTTGAGTTACTTCGGTCCGTGCAACTTTTCTAGTTAGGACGGTCTCAGAGGTAGTTCGGTCATGATGTATTCTGGGTAGGTCGGTCGGAATGTTGCTACTCGGTAGATCGGTCCAAACACACCATGGTTCGTGCATGAGAGAACCGAAATATGGTGTAGCAAGAAGAAGAACCGAACTACTGTTAGTACGGCCTACTCTGTGGCTCGGTATAGCCAGGTTTATCTCGGTCGTATGGCAGTTCGGCCATGATGAAAACCATCCCACTTGGTTTAAGGAGTGGGGGGGGGGGTGTAAAAGGATAAGCATTATCCTTAGGAGTATGAATCCTAGGAGGACTCTGCATGGAGGAATAGAAATCCTACTAGGATTGTGCCATTCGAAACTTATAAAAAGCTCACAAACATCACCTTGGAGGAGGTAACACAATTTTGCTTTCTGAAAACATAGAGTTTTGTCTATTTGTCAAGTTTACTGATTTAGGCATCGGAGAGGTTTCCGGCACACACCCGCCGGCTAGCTCACGTTTGTGTTTTCAGGTGATCAAGCGACGTCGTACGGAGGAGCGTGGACTAGGTCAACAGGATTATACGAGAAGACGTATTTCTTTCCCGTACACATGATATCATCACTTTTTTTCTTCGGTAATTAAAATTTTTGATTTGTGATTAAGAATTACTATTTACATTTTCATTAGGGGGGAGAAGCTCAATGTGAGCTGTTTGGAAAAATGGATGAGAGAGAGTAAGGCACCGGTTCTTGAGCGCACACAGAGACTGTTCGAGGAGATAAAGAGGGAAGGGGATTAAGATCTTTTTGATATCCTCCAGAAGGGAATCCCTCAGAGATGCCACTGTTGATAACCTCATCAGGGTTGGATATCATGGATGGACTTCTCTCATAAGGTACTTAAAATCCATTTTCTACCCTTTATTACCTTTTTTTTTTTAATTTTTTTTTTATAGATATATACATATAAATTGACTTTAAATTTAAGTAAAAAAGTTGATTTGATATAAACTATTCAAATCCTTTCATCAATTTTTTTTTAGAAATTCTCATCTCATTCCAAATTTTTCTTTTTATCAAATTTAAACCAAACCAAACCAAGTTTAAAGTCCCATCAAATGGGATCGGTTGCATGAATTTTTTTTTTCTCCACGCGACTATATCCAAAGTCATTTCGTTAGTTAAATTATGGAGATTTATATATCTATTTATTACACTAGTCCACGTCAATCTAAGTCTACTTCTTTTTTTTAACACTACCATCTACCGTCACTGTATCACATCTTTTTATTATTGCCTCTGTTGGTCTCCGTTGTGTATGATCAAACCATCTCAAATTTGATAAAAAAATAAAAAAAATCATCCCAAACGTTTTATCTATTTAAATTTTCATCAAATTTAAAACTTGATGAAGAATTTGTTCAATTATCAATTTGATAAAGAAATACTTCTCCCTTAATTTGATAAACATTTAATGAAAGGATTGAATATGCTCTTATATGCATCTTCTTACTTGTTAAGACTTGTATGTAACCCTCTATTTCTATATATAGCCATTAAGACGCTGAGATATATGTATTTTTTTTTTTGTTCTTATCAATTAATTTTTACATTCATATAATTTTCTTATTTTTAGATAATTATTAGGCCTAAGCATTGGAATGACATCAATGGAGAGCAGGGAATACAATTTTTAATAAGTGGTGCATGACTTTTCATAGGAGAGTTGTAAACGTTGACTAATTTAAACATTTTATTTGATTAGAGGGTTGAGATTTTTTATTCAAAAAAGTTTCAAAATTAGATTGACTCATATGTGATAAAAATATTATTCGGAACATAGGGATATGAGAGAATGGACATAAATAATCCTTCGTAGCAAATGTCATTTTCTTATCACTCATAATTACATGATTTGATTCTTATTTTAATTAAAAATTAGATCAAGCTAGGTATCATTTGAAATTAGAAGATCTCATGGTCATGCAGAAACATTTTAATTTAGATGTTATATTATTATTGGAATCTTAAAAATGATCATATTTCATTAAGAGTACATGATGGGAACTATGAATACAGGGGTATGGAAGATGAATACAGAGAAGTGCAAAATTATAAAGCTGAAGCGAGGAAACGGTTGGTTGATGAAGGGTGCCACGTATGGGGCATCATCGGTGATCAATGGACTAGTTTTGAGGGACTCCCGGGTGCTAAAAGAACTTTCAAGCTTCCAAATTCCTTGTATTATGTTTCCTTAAAGCTCATTATTTAATCAACCTATATTCTAGTAATTTTTATTTTAATTTTTTACATTTTTTTTTAAAAGTCAAGGGGAGTGGGGACGGAGGAAGGGATTCTTGAGACTTTTTTTTTTTGATCAAAAAAAAGAAAGCTTATTGATGGAAAAAACATATAAAGTATGATAACGTACATTAATAAAGAGGACAGTGCAAAAAGTATCACAGTGAAACATCAAGATCCCAACTAGGTTGGCACCTAAATGTACACTAAATCATCTGCTAGTACAAACTCCAAGCTCCAAGTTGGTGAGTAACCAACATATAGAGCAAAAACAAAAACAAGCAATCACTAGCAACCATAAAACTGCAATCAGCAGAAATCACAATTTAGGATCAACCAATGATAAAGATCACCCCTTGCAACTATTAAACTCCACCCACACCAGAACATCATCTCAGCATTAGCAACAACACACCCCTTGAAGACAATTTAGCAATAAATCCCTTTGCTGGAGCATCCAAAATCAGTTCAGCATATTAACAAATCAGTTCAACATATCCCCATTACAGTCCACAAATAACAGATCATTTTACTAAGGGACAGAACAACAAAGCACAGAACAAATCAGCAAAAACTCTGGCTAGAAGTAGCAACTGGCATCAGCAGTAGCAGATGACAAGAACAGAAAACCAGACCATCTCAACAAACAAAAGAGCAGCATGGCAGTCCAGTAGAGCAACCCATAGCCAAACATAGCAGCCCACAGCAGCATATCCCCAACAGATCAACACAATAGATCAAACCAGTAGCTGAGTATACCATTATTTCTTGCAGCAGCAGCCAAGAGAGATTGGAGAATGTCTACTGCATCGTCCTCCTCTGTCTTTCCTTCGATGCTCAACTACCTTTCTTTTTCATGTTGAACCCCCTTTTCTTATGTTGCCATGGATGATCTGCAGTGACTTTCCTTTACCTCCTTTTGGTTTAATAAGTTCAAAAGTGGGTCGAACAAAGGATGACCCATTGCCCTGAATACTTGAAGAAGATGACCTACAACCTTGGGTTTGTGAATCTACATCAGTGTGGCCCAACCCATTACCAGATGGCCTAACAGGCTCCCTTACCATTTGAACCCCACTCAAAACAACTGCCAAATCAATCCCCTGTGTTTGAGGCCCATTTCCACTTAAACTTTCCACGAAACTGTTGGCTTTCTCTTTAACTTCCTCCCTCTCTTTATCTTTAATATTGAGTTGTTTCTTTTTGAAAGTCCCAGCTGCTGTGATAGCGCATGCTTGGACTGCAATTTGGCTTTCCAATCCCACTTTACTCGTTTCCTCAACTACCGAAATAGAGTAATCATTTGGACTAGAGATAATCATATCAGCTGTATGAGGGCCAAATATTCGACATTTTTGATACTCCTCGTGTCCAAGTTGCGCCTCCCTCTGATCGTCTTGAGAACACAATGAAGGTGAGCTACTTGGCAGTGCGCTGCCGAAACCCCCTTCGACGGTCAAGTTAGCATACACTTAGAGAGAGAGAGAGAGAGAGAAAAGAGAAGAGACAATGTGGTAGTTGAGTTCTCACCAGAGGATGTTCTATGCCTGTGTATGGAGGCGTAGCCTCGTTTATATAGTTTCTACGCGCGCTTTTGCGCCCATTCCCCTTGGGACGCGTGGACCTGCTCTCCTCTCACATTTCCTTATGTGTCAGCGCTAAAACAACTAAACACTACCTAACAAAACCGCCAAACCGAATTAACGTGTATAAACCGCGGAGCCTCCTTCCTGTTGTCTCGCGGCGCCATATAGTACTTCCAATCGAGCTACTCTTAGCGTGGCGCCACGCCTCAATGATATGACCATTCTACTCGACCGACTTCCTTGATAATCTCACCGTGGTGTAGCCGAGCTCTTTAGTTCTAACCGAGCTCTTGCTCGGTCGGTCTGATCTTCAGAAGACTAAACCTGTCTAACTCAGCGGAGCGCATATGTTCAATCGGGCTAGCGGTCTAAGGTTACTCTGACTAGACCCGTTCAACTCGGCCCGACTTAGCTTGGTCTAACTTAGCTCGGCCCATATTAGCTTGGCCCAATGCCAATTTATGAAATCTCCCTCTCAATTGCCCCTTAATTCCGTCCATGCCAGCGTGACCGGGATTACCTTCTCTGGCCGAGGTCGCTTATCTGCTCAGTTCCATGATTTGTTCGGTCGGCACTTCGACTTTTAAGCCTGTCTCTTCAATACTCACACCGGTCTTATTGCAGACACGTGTCATCTGTTCATTGGCCTCGTGCAGCCAACCCAACTGTCACACGCCATCGCTTCGAATTCAAATTTTTGGCACCCCCTCTTCTTCCATATACATCATCCCTGAACCAACCCTTCGTCTTCACTATTCACCGTCCCCGCCATAGACTATTCAGAGTGTAAACACACCCAAACATTGCCCTTTACGTTATCTGTCCACTCTCAAGCATTTTCCTAGTGAAGTTGAGCTCGCCGTTGCCATTGCAAAGCATCCCACCGATCGGGGGCTTCGATTTGTGCATCAACCTGTAAGTTCTTCCCTCTCTCATACCTTTTTTCCTTTCTCTTGGTATTTATTTAATTTTTCGAACCCCAACTCTCACATTCATTCATGAAGGGAGTCAAAAACACCCAAATCATACCACAAAGGGAATAGGATTAGGTTTTTACGTTGTTTTTTGATATTCTAAGGCCCAAGCGCCCCCAGTCTCCACTTGTTCATCATAGGAGACGATGAACAGGGGTTTTCAATTTGAAAGAACTAGCCAACTGGGCAAATTCGTTGTTCGTGGAGTGGTGGTGGAAAACCGGGATATTGGATACTCAGTTGTGTGACCAGGCTAATATTTGGCCTGCTCACACCATCGAGATAACCAATAGGCCGAGCCGTCGAGAAGGTTGATGTGACTGAGCTAAAATCAAGCTCATCTGCATGACCGCGCTTCCACTTACACTTGGTTTTTAATTGCAGAGTCGTAGGTGACCAGGTACACTAACACCAAGGCTCTTAAAGACTGAGCAGCCATTGTGCAATACTTTGCCAATTTAACACTGTCGTGCTAAACAAGCCAGCCTTCCACGGAGTGATACTGCTTCCTAGTTGACACACTGGGCATTGGCCGCATTCCGTGAAGAGTACGACATCCCGGCCGACGTGTATTTGGAACTCGGGTGAGGAGGACATAAATCCATGGAGTAGGTAGGACTCTTGCCCCTTCACCGTGCTGAGTATAGTAGAGGGCGAACTGCGGTTCCTTGTGCAACCCTTAATCTGCGAGTTCCTGAGACACACCGGGCTCGCTCCAACACATGTATCCACCAACACCTTCAGGATCATAAACGGAGTGGCCGAGTTAAACCACCGGTTTGGTTTAAATCTGGGCCTGGCCGAGATCCTATGTCAATATACGCTCGGTAGAACAAAAGATGATTTTAACTATTATTTGAAAATAAGACCGGGCAAAGAGCGATTAGTGACCGGTACGTTAGACAAGGACATGCACGATGACGATTTCTTCTGGGTGTTCGGTAACTACGAAATAGTTGACGTACCCGGTTAGTCCATTAGCAAGAACTTCAGTTCTTCTTGTAAGCCCATCTTTTTGACTGATTTATTCTGTCAATATTAATTGTGCCGGGCTAATTGTCTTCCTTTTGCAGCTATCGAAGAGTTACAAGCCAACTACCAATATCTGAACGAAGAGGCGATTAGGGCTGCTCTGAGATACCGGCATTGAGATTGCCACGATTTTCTCGGTTACGTACCGAGCTACCGCTACTCAGCTTCCCGCAAGAGCAAGGTCACAGATTTTCTGCGGGCACTCTCTTCGCCTCTCGATCCAACACTTCTGGACGTGCCCTTAATCTGGTTAACCAAGGAGCAAGAAATGGCCAAACGGAGCCGAATTAAGAATCTTATCGCCGCCGCATCCACCGAGGTGCCGAGCATTTCCCCTCCTGCCCCCACTACCGGTCAAACATCTGCGACCGTGATCGCCTTGGCTTTGACTGTTGTAGCACAAGCTGACAAATAAAGTTACCGAGCTGGAAAGAGGCCTCACTCCGTCGATCTAATGGCCGATCTCGTTATTGAGTTGAGCACCGAACAGCTGGTAGAGGGTTCTGAACCAACACCCCCATGGCGACTGGAGTTGAAGCACCGGGGTAAGGATATCACGGTCAATGCTTCGATTAAGGGAGATAAAGAGCATCTCTTGGCCTACGATCTGTTGAAGGCATTGTTTCTGCCGAGTGACATCACCAGCAGCGATCATGTGCCTGACACCCGCCTGGTGAAATCTGCGGTCAAGTCTATGACTAGGGTAAGAATTCAAAATTTTTTCCAAGTGTTACCCTGGTTAGTTTCTTATTTGAGCTAACCTTCCTCTATTTCCTTGTAGGCCATCTAGAAATAACACCTTGTCATGGATCGGATTCATAGGCTCCGACAGAAGGTAACCGATGTCTCCAACCTGGCCAAACATCTGGAGACCGAGATGGGGGGGTCCAAGTCCTCGCTGGAGATGGCCAACGTAGACAATGCCAGGTTGCTCGACCAACTTGGTACCGTCGAGCAGGAAAGAGATACTCTATGCGCCGAGCTGGAAGAGCTGAAGAAGGCCAGGCAAAACGATGTGGACGAAGCCAACGATCTTGGTTTCAAGGAGGCCGAGGACAGTTATACCAAACAGGTAGAAGCCACCAAGGACATTTTCTTCAAGTCTAGTTAGAAAGTGGCTTGCGACAAACTCGGTCAAGAATTTGAAACCGAGGTGTTCGCCTCTCCTCTCTCCGCCTTTCTGCCGGCCTACATGGTGCGTCACGCCAATGAGGTCTTCAACTCACTACAAGAAGAGGCCGAGAAGGGAGCTAGTGAAAGGGCCGAACAAGAGGTCGAGGAGGGAGGCAGTCGAACGGAGACCGGAATAGAGGAGCCCGGCGACAAAGAAAAGACTATCTTGGTTGACCTGGAAGCCACTGTAGAGGGAGTTGGAGATGACTTTGCTATCCTCTCCTTCTTAGGCTAGTTTAGACTTGCGTTGTTTTTTTGTTTTTTTGTTTTGCACTTTTGTAATCGAGCTTCTTGCCCCAACTCTTGTAATTATAATCTCAATAAATGAAAAGTTTTTCCTACTTCTCTTGCATTCTTGCCATGTGTGTTGTGCTTCTTCTCTCAACCGCGCAATACATGTCAGACAAAGTACCCACTGATTGAACTGGGAAAAACATCTCGGTCTTAATAGAATGGAACAAAACATCTACGTTCTTATCCAGGAAAAACTGTTCACTAACTCGTAACCAAGCAAAATCATCTCGGATAAGAGCCTAGAGTTGAATGATTCGTCAAGCATCTCGGCTAAAAAGACTCGAGTTGAACAATTCATCAACTCTTCTAGCTAGGTAAAAGCATCTCGGCTAAAATCCTAAAGTTGAACAATTCAACTAGCCTAGCCAGGCAAAATCATCTTGGCTAAAATCCTAGAGTTGATCAATTCATAAACTCTATTGGCCGAGCAAAATCATCTCGGCTAAAAAGCCTAGAGTTGAATAATTTATCAACTCTCTTAGCCGAGCTAAAATCCTAGAGTTGAACAATTCATCAACTCTATTAGCCGAGCAAAATCATCTCAGCTAAAAAGCCTAGAGTTGAATAATTCATCAACTCTCCTAGCTGGGCTAAAACATCTTGGCTAAAGTCCTAGAGTTGAATAATTCATCAATTCTTCTAACCGGGCTAAAACATCTCGACTAAAATCCTAGAGTTGAACAATTTATCAATTCTATTGGCCGAGCAAAATCATCTCGGCTTTGGGGGCAATTGCCCCTCGTTCATTACAACCCTTCAACCACAACAAATTTTCTATGTAAAGTAATTCATTTTTATTACATAATAGCATTCATGAGTTCACATGGTGATTGAAAGAATTACATTGGAAAATGGAAGGGAACGCTAGTCCCTTACAAAAAATTACATTCAAAGATTAAAACTAAAAATAATATAATTTCAGATTTGCTGCGTTCTATGACTGGGGTATAACTTTGCCTTCTAAGTCTTCTAAATGGTATGCCTCTTTGCCAACCAGATCGGTTATCTTGTAAGGCCCTTCCCAGTTTTCCCCAAGTTTCCTTTCGCCCGGCACAAGAGTGTTGCCTATCACCTTCCTTAAGACCCAATCTCCGACCTTGAATGGTCTGGGGTGAACTGTTTTGTTATACTTTCGGGACAGTTCTTGTTGATATGCCGCAACATGGATCAAGGCCCTTTCTTGGCGTTCTTCTACAAGGTCCAATTCTAAGGCAATGGCTTCGGCGTTTAAGTCGTGCTCAAAACTTTCGCTGCGGATGGTGGGCATTCCGATCTCCAACGGGATGACTGCTTCCGTGCCATATGCCAAGGCAAAAGGTGTCTCCTCGGTTAAGTGTCTTGGTGTTATTCGGTAAGCCTAGAGAACACTTGGAAGTTCCTTGGCCCACTTCATTTTGGCTTTCTCCAACCTTTTCTTCAGCCCATCTAGAATGGTTTTGTTTGATGCTTCGGCTTGGCCATTAGACTGAGGATAGGCCGGTGTAAAGTTGTAGAATTCTATCTTTAGTTCCTCATAAAATCCTCTGAACAACCGCCCATCAAATTGGGTGCCATTGTCGGAGATTAATGCCTTGGGGACTCCAAACCGTGTTATCACGTTCTACCAGACAAACTTCTTTACATCGTTTTCTTTGATTGTTGCGAAGGGCTCAGCTTCAACCCATTTGGTGAAGTAGTCTATTGCCGTTATGAAGAACTTGCGTTTTCCCTGCACGGTTGGGAGTGGTCTTACTATGTCAAGCCCCTACATTGCGAAAGACCAAGGACTTGTGAGAGGAAGGAACTATCTAGCTGGCTGATGAATTTGATGGGTGAACTTTTGGCATTTTTTGCATTTTCTCACATATTTTTGTGCATCCGCCTGCATGCACGGCCACCAGTATCCTTGCGAAACAACGCGGTAGGCTAAAGATCTTCTGCCGATGTGGCTTCCACACAAGCCTTTGTGAATCTCATAAAGGAAAGCTTTGACTCTGTTCAGGTGAACACATTTGAGGTATGGACCGGTGAACGATTTCTTGTACAGAGCATCGGATGAAAAGAGCCAAAACCGCTCAGACTTCATCCAGTCTTTGTGTGCTTCCTTCTTGTCGGCTGGCAGGATTCTTTCTTTGAGGAAAAGGACGATGGGGTCCATCCAAGAGGGACCTAGCTCGGTGCAGAGAACTTCCGTCTGCTTTGAGTCTTGAATGTTGGGTCTTGGAAGGAATTCAATCAGGAGAGGGCTGGGGGTTGATTTGTCGGCCATGGAAGCGAAATTGGCCAACTCATCTGGATGGTTGTTACCTTCTCGACTGATTTGTTGGACTCTTATGGCTTGGAACATATTGATTTGATCTCTAACCAACGTTTGGTACTTGGTCATTCTATTGTCTTTGGCTTTGTATTCCCTAAATACTGGTTTACAATGAGTTGAGAGTCACTGTAGACCATCAGCTCGAATGCTTGCATGTGGAGTGCGCTCTTCAGACCGGCTAAGAGCGCTTTGTACTCAACCTCATTATTTGACGCCGAAAATCCTAGTGTGATGGAATGTTCAATGGTTAGCTTGTCCAGGGAGATCAGAACTACTCCCAGCCCAGCTCCGTGCCTGTTTGAGACGTCATCGACAAAGAGTTTCCACATTTTGCTGATGAAAAGCTTCCAACATTTTGTGGGGTCCTGGGATGTGCGAAGGTTTAGGAAATCAGAGTTGCTCGGCTACTCTCGTGGCAAGCTCACCGTTGACGATTGCACTAAACATGTCTTTATCCCCCCTCAGCGATGCGGTGTTAGATCCAACAGGTTGTCCTGTTATTTCCAAATCTAACAACGCATTGCTAGGCTGAAATGAACCTTCAAGTGATGGGTTTGTAGATGGGCGAGCAACTTCTGCGTCGCCTTCAACATTTGGTTGCATGGAGGTTGTGCAATTTCCACCGGGCTGACTATTAGAAGCTCGGTTGCATCGGTAAGATCCACTGGGATTTGAGTGTAGTTCGGGGCTGAAACTTGACGTTGAATTGCCCTAACTCAATTGCCCACTTCAGAATTCAGCCAGAAAAGTCTGCCCGTTCAAACAAGGCTTTCAATGGGAACTCGGTCAATACCACGATAGTGTGTGCATGGAAGTAGTATGCCAATTTCCTTGAGGCCATCATCAACGCCAAGGCGAGCTTCTCCAACGGCAAGTACCTCAACTCTGCGGGGAGCAAAGTTTTGCTCATGTAAAATATTGGCAGAAGTTGGATGCCTTCCGCTCGAATGAGCATCAAGCTTATGGCGTGTTAAGAAACAGCCAGATAAAGATAGAGTTCTTCGCCATCCTTCGGCATAACCAGGAGTGGAGCCAAAGATAGGTATGTCTTTAGCTCGGCTAAGGCTCTGTCGCATTCTTCGTCCCATGAAAACTTGGACTTCAAGGCTCAGAAGAAAGGTCGGCAACATTCCGATGACCAGCTTATAAATTGGTTAAGCGCGGCTGCCATCTCGGCAAGATGTTGCACGCACTTTGTTGAGTTGGGTTGCTTCAATTCTTGTATGGCCTTGATTTGGGAGGGGTTCACCTCAATGCCATGGTTGGTGACCAGAAAGCCCAAGAATTTCCTTAACCCCACGCTGAGGGCACACTTTGATGCATTCAGGCGCAGCTTGTGTTGTTTAAGAATGCGAACATCTCCGCCAAGTTAGACAAGTGGTTGGCTGCACGCTTGCTCTTTACGACCATGTCATCGATATATGCCTCCATTGTTCGGCCGGGCAAGGGAGTGAACATCTTTGTGACCATCGTTTGAAAGGTTGCCCCAGCATTCTTCAACCCGAAGGACATAACTCGGTAGTAGAATAGCCTCGGGTGAAAGAAGTAACCTCCCGGTCTAGCTCATGCATGGCGATCTGATGATAACCGCGGTAAGCGTCCAAAAAGCTGAGTTGGTTGTGGCCGGCAGTAAGGTCCACCAATTGGTCGATTCTGGAAAGGGGAAACTGTTTTTAGGGCAAGCACGGTTGACCATCTTATAATCAACACAAACTCGCCATTTGTCGTTCTTCTTCAGTACTACGATCGTGTTGGAAACCCACTGAGGGTAGTGCACTTCTTGGATTGCCCTTGCTTCAAGCAAGTTTTTGACCTCCTCTGCCACACCCTCGGCATGATGAAGAGCTAATCTCTGCATTTTTTGAATGATAGGCCAGGCATCTGGAAAGACGTTGAGTTGGTGGCAAATAAAGTTTGGATCGACGCCAGGTATGTCGTAAGTCATCCATGCAAACACTTCGATACTTGCCACCAAAAACTCCACCATCTCCGGTCGTTCTTGGGAGGTTAGGCTGGATCCCAATAGAAAGAACTTCTTAGGATTAGCTTCATCGATCCTCACCTGTACTAAGTCTTCAACAGCCTTTTCTTCGGCCTTGGTACCCACATCATCCAGGACATTTTGATCCTCTGGTCCTTCAATCATTTGCATGAATCCTTTGGCTACGCAGCTCCCATTCACGGCCACAAAACACTACTTGGCCATGACTTGATCACCCTAGCTTTCTTCAAGCATCCCCGCAGTGGAGGGAAACCGCATGACTTGGTGGTAGGTCAAAGCTACCGCTTGCATGGCATGAAGCCATCCTCGGCCTAAGATCAGGTTGTATGTGGAAGGCACCTTCAACACCCAGAACTCGACTTGTTTGACCACGGTCCCTGCTTTGACCAACAAGATGATCTTTCCCATGGGCCACTCCGGTTGCGAGTTGAAGCTGACCAATGGCGAGATTGCAAGGGCCAAGTCTTTATCACTTAGCTTAAGTTGCTGAAGGCATCGTAGTACATTATTTCGACCGAGCTACCCTGATTGATCAGAATGCGCCTAACCTCAAAGTCCTTGACGCGAAGGGTGACCACTAGTGCGTCATTGTGCGGTATTTGAATTCGTTTAAGATCCTAGCTTGAAAAGCTGAGCACATCTTTCACCTTGGTTTTGCCTTTCTTGACCACGGGCTGGATAGACAGGATTTCCCTTATATGCTCTTCTCTTTTGATCATCCCTCGGAGCTCGCATACTCGCACTAGCTCGACGATGCCGTGGATCACATTGATCACATCGTGTGGGGGCGCTTCTAGGGCAGCCAAACCATTTGGCTCAGCTGGGGTGTGGGGTGCGGCCATGACGCCTCTGTCAATGTAATGGTCCAAGAGTCTGGCGGCCACTAACTCCTCCAAATGTTGTTTCAAAGGCAGACAGTCCTCGGTGCGGTGCCCTCGCTCGCCATGAAAGGTGCAATGATACTACGGATTGAAGCCCTTCTGTGAGTCGCCCAACTTAGCCGGAAACTGAACGTACACCTCGTCACAAATTTCGCTAAGGATGCGGTAGATTGGGATCTTGAAAACCATGGTAATGCCTGTCCGAGCGTTAAGCCTTCTCTTCACGTCTACAGCAACGTCACGAGGATAATCAGCTCGGTTAAAGCGGTGACCCTTACCCCGGTTGCTGCGGTTTGCACTGCGGTTTGACTCTTTTACGCGGTCATTCAGACGGTTTGCCTCCTGTCCAACCGTGTGAACCTTTCTAGCCACTTTTTTGTCCACTTCCACCGGATTTACCTTCGTAATGGCTGCGGTAGCATCATCCTCTACTCGAATGTGCTCGTTGTTGCGCTGCATCAGTAGCTCCATGGTCGCCGGTTGGTTCATGGTAAGCAAGTCTCTTAGTCTATGGCCGAACGGGAGACCGCGCTTGTATTGGGTGATTGCCAAGCTGGTCGGGCAATCAAGGATTTCATTGAAGGTTTCCCAATACTTCGCATTGTATGCTTTGAGTGAGTCGCCCGATTTCATCTTGATGCTCAAAAGGTGGTCGACTTCTTTCGGCGTTTTTGTGTTGGGTTTGAATTGGGTCACAAACGCTTTCGTCAACTGCTACCACCTTTCGGTACTTTCCTTCGACAGCCTCTCGAACCATTTTAGGCCCAACTCGCCCAAACTTGACTAGAAAATAAGGCACATGAGAGTGTCGTTACGCCTGTATCCAGCCATAACCTGTCGGAAGTGGCTCACGTGCATATATAGATCAGTTTTTCCGTCATAAAGCATAAACTTGAGTTGGTGAAAGCCCGCTGGGAGCGGTGTAGTCTCTATCTCGAAGGAGAAGGGGGTGGCGCTCAGCCGCGCCAAATCTCTGTCCAAAGGAGCATGTACAGTCGGGTGAAGTGGCGGCATTATGACTTTCTCATGGGCGCGACCTCCGTGGGATAACCGCTGCAGCGCTGGCACCCTTTACGCCTCTCGCTGGTGAGCTTGCTCCTCCAAGATGTCCCTCAGGTCCTCTGAACGGGCGAAATAAGAATATCTTGACGTCATCGACGGACATGATGGACAATAACTACTGTCTTGCGCGCAAGACTTCTCTACTGAAGGGTCAGAGTCACCAATCCCATAACTTCTGGTGATGGAGAGGGATGGTGTCCACCTCTGGTTCTAACTACCTGAGCGACGGGGTTGGGTGCACTCATTGTGGTTATCCACTCCAGCAACACCCTTTCCTTTGACCTGCCGCTTTAGTTCCTCAATCTCCGCTACTATCCTTCGAATGATAGCATCTTGATCTCTTAGCTTATGCTCCACGCGCTGAGCATGCAATTCTCTTCGCCGTCGGTGCCTGTCGGGGCTTCACGAGTGGTCAGTGCTCCTTGCGCTCTTGTCTCGCGCATCTCTACAGAGCCCCCTAGGAGAGGTCTCCAAACTAGCCACGGTAAGGATGCCGGGAAGACCATCTCTTCTCCGAACGGACTCTGGAGTGATGTCGTCGATGGTGGACAGTGGGACATCGTCGTTGTTCGCCATGAAAAATAACCGGATGAGCTTGAAGGACAAGGTATTATCTATCAAAGCTTCCCACAGACAGCACCAATTGTACAGGGGCCAAATATCTGACCTTATTCGTACTCCTCGTGTCCAAGCTGCGCCTCCCTCTAATTGTCCTGAGAACACAATGAAGGTGAGCTACTCGGCGGTGCGCTGCCAGAAAGCCCCTCCGACGGTCAAGTCAGCATACACTTAGAGAGAGAGAGAGAGAGAGAGAGAGAGAGATTAGATGAGACAATGTGGTAGTTGAGCTCTCACCAGAGGATGTTCCATGCCTGTGTATGGAGGCGCAGCCTCATTTATATAGTTTCTGTGCTCGCTTTTGTGCCCATTTCCCTCGGGACACCTAGACCTGCTCTCCTCTCACATTTCCCTACGTGTCAGCGCTAAAATAGCTAAACACCACCTAACGAAACCGCCAAATCGAATTAATGCGTATGAACCGCAGAGCCTTCTTCTTGTAGTCTTGCGGTGCCTCGTAGTACTTCCAACCGAGATACTCTTAGCGTGGTGCCACGCCTCAACAATACAACCATTTTACTCGACCGACTTCTTTGATAATCTCACCGTGGTGTAGCCGAGCTCTTAAGTTCTAACCGAGCTCCACCTTAGTCGGTCTAATCTTCAGAAGACTAAACCTGTCTAACTCAGCGGGGTGCATATGTTCAACCGGGCTAGCAGTCTAAGGTTACTCTAACTAAACCCATCTAACTCGGCCCGACTTAGCTTGGCCCAACTTAGCTCGGCCCACATTAGTTCAGCCCAGTGCCAATTTATGAAATCTCCCTTTCATCAGCCATGTTGGCTGCCAACTTAATCAGTTGGTCATTAGCCACCTCATCCTTTCTGGCAGTTTCCTTCTGTCCTGTGGTATCCACCTCAGCTTCTTCTTTCCCTGTGCAATCACCATAGCTGCTACACTATTTCACTATTCCTTGGTTGCTCCATTGATTAGTCCTCTCCTGATATAAGGTAGTAGGACACTGTTCCCCAATGGTTTTAATTACCACAACTTGTTCTTCATATACTCTAATTGGATAAAACGTATCTCTACACTTGATATGAATCACAAAGTTAATGAAGTTCATCACCTTAGTTGCAATCTGTATTCGCCCACACCTGAAGGACAAATGTCTAATTGTTTCCTCATTTATGCTTATCATTTCAACCCACAGTCGGCCAATTTTGTTGAAGGTATCTGTACTCCATAAATTTAGAGGCACACCATAGAAACTTAGCCACACTAATCTTTCTTGATCAAGCAGTATCCCTTGTTCCCAATCTGAAACTGATTCGTACCATTCATTGAGATAATCTTTCAAATGTATCATTTGATTTTTCTTTTCTGCGCTTGAACTGACTGTGACCACTGCCATCTTACCTCTCCCTTCCCTTACTATGATTTCCTTGGAACCATTTTCATGAATACTCCTTTGAAAATTTGGAAAAACAAGGTAGCTTTTGAGTCTGACAATAAAACTTTCATACAGCCAGCCATTCCTTCTTTCAAAGCCCAGAATGACCTGTCCTTCATTGCCTTTTCTATTCCCTTGATGTACCACTTCTGCATAAGACTGAGGTCCTATTCGCCCAATAGTTACTGATCCTTCATTCATTCCCCGACCTTTCTGTAATCTACCACCAGCCTCTCCAACCCTCTTCATGTGGTTGTCCTCTGTGAGCTTCCCATGTGCTTTTTCAAACTCGGCTTTCTTGACCCGTAATTCTTTATCATCGCACCATAGTATTGCGACATCCGTAGCAACTGGGCAGCCGAATCTCACAAACCCAAACCGGGATTTGGTTAACTTCCTCATTTTGTTTGGAATGAATACATCTTTCACCACCCCAAACTTTATGAAGAGTGAGAACAACTCTTTTGGACTCATGGACCAGGGTATGTTGTCCACAAAAATGGTGAATAGCCCTGTCCCACCACCTCGATTGGCTTCTTGCAGAATCTGCTTCCTTATACCATATAGCGTTGGTTGCCATCTGTCTGCTGGAACACCATTGTGCCCTTGCTGACCATCTCTCTTTCCCTTGCTCGCCATCTTTCTTACCTTAATCTTAAAGAGTTCATAACTGTTAGTGTTGTTGAGTGTCATTGGATAGGTAGACCCAAATGGACGATGGTGCTGGGAGAATAGAAACTTCTGTAAGAGGGGAACTAAGTTCATGTGAATCTGATAGAAATCAAGAACCATAAGAGGGGATGCTATTTGAGTCAGAAGAAGCTGCTTCTTGAGACTTGATAAGCAAACATGACTTGATTTAAATTTTAGATGATTTTATCACTGCACTAATCAACTGTATTATTATTATGCTTATGTCTATGTATTAGCGGTTTGGTGGTCAAATTGATAGAACTACCCGTATGCTATGATGGTTATCAACAATATTATGAAATTCAGATTGTAATGTAAATTTTAAAAGGATATTAGCTAAGCGTCATTACTTTAATTAGTAAGTTAATTGAAATCGAATAATGACATTATGAATGTCGTTATAACTACGTCCTAAATGTATTTGAAATTGTAAGTAAATAATTTTTTTTTTTAAAAAAAAAAGTTAAATTACAATGACTTCTCTTGATATTGACCTCGTTACTTTGATAAAATTATACTCATTTTCCTATCCCTAGTTGTTTCCTTACTTGTTATTGCGAAAAATATCTCTCAATCTTTCATTCAAATACAAAAATGCTTATTAGATTAAACCAAGAGTTTTGTAAAAACAAAATAGACAAAAAAAATATAAAAATAAAAGTAAAAAGGTTGGGACCCCCTTTTTGGGGAAACCCCACCACCTCCAATGCATTGTGATTGGCCAACTTTTTATTTTTATTTTGTTTTTTTATTTTTTTTCTCCCATCTCTGGCTGACATGTGTCTGTGAGGGTTATATGGAAAAAAAAAAAAAGGCCTGTATCATTTCTGAGAATAAAATTATATACATGCAATGTGAATATATAATTACATATACAAATAAAAATAATAATTACTACAAGATACATGTATATATATATATATATATAATATGTACATGTTTATGGAGAGTTGGGACCAAAACACATTTTTAGGATTTCTTTGATTTTGACTTGAATATGAAAAAACCCACTTGATAAAGAAGAAACCTCTTGATAGCTACTAGTAATACCAAGAGATTGTAACCCTTGTTTCTACTGAAAAGATTGAAAAAGATATCATCACCAGCAATCTCCAAAACAGAGTTCATAAGCTATTCTTGTGAGCCACACATAACTTAACCCAGATTTATTATTTTAAGCCTTTTTCAATTCTGTTTCGAAAATTTTTGTTTATCTATTTGGTGAGATCTTTCCTCTTGTTTATTTGTGATTATTTGAAATTCACCTAATGGTGGTTTTGTGAGACCATTCATGTCTCATTTGTAATCGTTTGAAAACTGGTTGATAGTGGAATCGGATTTTGATCCTATGGACGTACCTCACATTAAGGGAACCACGTAAAAATTTTTGTGTCGTTGTTGATTTAATTTTTTCGCATTAGTTTTTATTTCCATTGATTGATTTACTTATGGGAAATCATATATTTTCCCTAACAACTAGTATCAGAGTTTACGATTTATTTGGGTTTATTTATTTGTGTAAATCAATGGAGGGGAATGTGGGTCATATGTCTAGCTTCAATGGAAGCAATTGGGCAACTCGAAAAACTAAAATGGAGGATCTATTATTTTGTAAAGATTTGTATGGACATATTGAGAGTGATAGTGGCAAACCTGATCGTATGAAAGATAATGAATGGAAAAGGCTTAATCGAAAAGCCGTTGGTGTTATCTGTCAATGGATTGATGATAGTGTATTTCATCATGTTGCTACTGAAACTTCGGCACATGATTTATAGAAAAAATTAGGTCTTTATGACAAAAAATCAACCACAAATAAAATTTTTCTGTTTCGAAAGTTAGTTAATTTAAAATATAAAGATGACGGCTATATTCTAGAACATTTGAATGAAATAAAGAGTATTGTTAACCAACTTGCTTCTATGAAAATTAGTTTTGATGATGAGTTGCAGGCTTTAATGCTACTTAGTTCTTTGCTCGAAAGTTGGGAGACTTTGGTGTTGTGATAGTTAGTAATTCAACGCCCGATGAAGTTGTCACAATGAGCCAAGTCACTAGTAGCTTGTTGAATGAAGAAACTAGAAGAAAATCAACAGGTTCTTCTCATTCGGAGGCATTTGTTGTGAGAGGTCAAAGCAAAACAAGGGGGAGGAGTAAGACTCCTCATGGCCGTGATCAAAGCCGTGACAAATCAGAGATGGTTCTTTTTCAAAGAAAGACATTAAGTGCTATTATTGCCATGGGAAAAGACACATGAAGCGGGAATGCCAAAAGCTAAAGAATAAGGAGAAAATTCGTGACAAAAGTGTAGATAAGAAACAAGAAGATACAACAGTAGTTACTACTAATGGTGATCTCATGGTCGTTTGTGAAGATGATTATGTTAATTTTGTAGGCCAAGAGAGCAATTGGGTGCTTGATTCTGGTGCTTCTTTTCATGTGACTTCTCAAGTTGATTTCTTTATTATCTACACCAAAGTGGTTGTGTTCGAATGGGTAATAAAGGTTTGTCCAAGATTTTTGGCATGGATGATGTTTGCTTGGAAACAAATTTGGGCTGCAAGTTGTTGCTTAAAGATGTGAAGCATATTCTTGACATTCGCCTCAATTTAATCTCTACCGGGAAGCTAGATGATGAAGGCTACAATAATAAATTTGGTGATGGAATATGGAATCTCACAAAGGGTTCTTTGTTGGTGGCTAAGTGCAAGAAGACTCATATACGTTATTCGATGGAAGGAAAAATTTGTAAAGGTATTGTCAATGCACTTGAAGATGATACTTTTACCGAATTGTGGCACAAGCGACTTGGGTACATGAGTGAAAAGGGATTACAAGTTTTGTTTAAGAAAGAGGTTCTACCCGGTTTGAAAGGAGCACATCTTAAAACTTGTGTTCATTGTTTGGTGGGTAAACAACATATAGTTTCTTTTCATAAAAATGTTGCTTCTAGAAAAGAAAATGTTTTGGAGTTGATTCATTCAGATGTTTGTGGTCCTTTAAAAGTTAGAACACATAGTGATGCACTTTATTTTGTTACTTTCATTAATGATTATTCAAGGAAAGTGTGGGTTTTTATACTAAAAACTAAAGATCAAGTTCTAGATGTATGTAAGCATTTTTAGGCCATAGTTGAAAGAAAAACAAGACATAAATTGAAGTGCATCCGAACAGACAATGGTGGTGAATTCATTGGGCCATTTGATGTCGCAGCCAATGTATTCGGCATCAAAAAAACAGTTAAGAAGACTCCTCAAC
This sequence comes from Camellia sinensis, assembly GCF_055761805.1. Classification (NCBI taxonomy): domain Eukaryota; kingdom Viridiplantae; phylum Streptophyta; class Magnoliopsida; order Ericales; family Theaceae; genus Camellia; species Camellia sinensis. Next base: position 97,884,674 of record NC_138972.1, read on the forward strand.
AAAATGGCATTGTCGAGAGGATGAACCGCACTATTGTGAAAAGAACAAGGTATCTGCTTTCACATGCTAAATTGCCAAGATCCTTTTCGGGTGAGGCAATAAGGACAACGTTTGACGCGATCAATTTGTCTCATTCCTATCCTTTGAATGGTGATGTTCTCGAAAGAGTTTGGATTGGCAAAGATGTGTCTTATGAGTACTTGAGAGTGTTTGGTTGCCGAGCCTTTGTTCACATTCCAAAGGATAAGAGATCCAAACTTGATATGAAGTCAAGATAATGCATTTTTCTTCGCTATGGGCACAATGAATTTGGTTATAGATTGTGGGATCCGGCCGACAAGAAAGTTTTTCGAAGCCGTGATGGTGTGTTTCTTGAAGACCAAACAATTGAAGACTTTGGCAAAAGTGATCAACCGGAGAAAAACACTAGTGATCTCATTGACATAGATCCATCTCCTTCATCTTCGGTGGATGATGAAAATGGGGGAGATGTGCAACCACCTATTGAAGATGTGGAGGATGATACCAATCCTAATGAACTTAATCTAGAAATTGAGGAAGAGCATCCAACTTAAGAACCGTCACCACAACTTAAGTTGAGGAAATCTACGACGGACCGACAACCTTTGAGAAAGTATCCTCCCAATGATTTTTTGTTGATTTTCGATCAAGGAGAGCCTAAGAGCTACTAAGAAGCAATTAAGCATGCAAAGAAAGATGATTGGAAAAGGCCATGGAAGAGGAGATAAATTCCTTACTTAAAAATCACACTTATGATTTAGTCAAGTTGCCTAAGGAGAAAAAAATTATAAAAAATAAGTGGGTCTTCAAATTGAAGAATGATGGCAAGAATCTGAGGTACAAAGCATGTCTTGTTGTGAAAGGCTTTGGGCGAAAGAAAGGTATTGACTTTGATGAGATTTTCTCGCCGGTTGTGAAGATGTCTTCTATTCAGGTTGTACTTGGCATGGCCACAAGTATGAACCTTGAAATTGAGCAACTTGATATGAATATCGCATTTCTTCATGGTGACCTTGAAGAACAAATTTACATGGAGCAATCGGAAGGTTTTGTAGAGAGAGGGAAATAGAAATTTGTTGGCAAATTGAAGAAAAGTTTGTATGGCCTCAACCAAGCCCGGCGGCAATGATATAAAAAATTTGACTCTTTGATGATGAATAATGGTTTTTCTAAAACCACTTCGGACCATTGTGTGTTTGTGAAAAAAAATTTGGATGATAAATTTATTATTCTTCTGCTTTATGTTGATGACATGTTAATTGTGGGTCAAGATGACACTATGATTAACAAGTTGAAATTAGAGTTGAGCAAGTCTTTTGCTATGAAAGATTTGGGACCGACAAAGCAAATACTTGGTATGAAAATTGTTCGTGATCGTAAAAGGGGCTGATTTGGTTGTCTCAAGAAAGTTACATTGAAAAATTTCTTGAGAGGTTCAACATGGATAACACAAAGTCGGCTGGTTGTCCACTTGCGGGTCACTTCAAGCTTAGTTTGAATGAATGTCCTACAAGTGAAAAAGACAAGGAAGAGATGCAAAAAATTTCTTATGCTTTAGCGGTTGGTTCTTTGATGTACGCTATAGTTTGTCCAAGGCCGGATATTGCTCACACTGTTGGTGTGGCGAGTCGGTTTCTCTCTAATCTAGGTAATGAACATTGGGCAGCAGTGAAATGGATTCTAGGGTACCTTCGAGGGACTTCGAAGGTGTGTTTGTGTTTTGGGGATGGTAAGCCGATGCTTGATAGATTCACGGATTCTGACACAGCCGATGATGTTGATTCTAGAAAATTTACATTGGGATATTTGATGACAATTGCAGGGGGAGCTGTGGCATGGCAATCAAAATTAAAAAAATTTGTTGCTCTCTCAACTACCTGTTAGGTTTTTATTCTTGGCAATCTCGTTTGACAAAACTTCTTTCAGTTGTAATTTTATTCGATCTTTTATTTCAGTGAGGCTATGAGTTTTAGATACGAATCCAACCCGAATTGTGCCCATGCAGAGGAGTATGTGATGATTATTTCATATTTTCCACTTCGCTGACTATGTTGGAGTTGACAAAAATGCAGTCGAAGTTGCTTGTCCGCTCGAGCGGCTAATTATGTGCTCGAACAGAGAATGTTCCAGAAGTTTGAACTGTCTGCAAAAGTACTAGAAGTTGTGTTTTTGCGTTCGAGCGTTAGTCCGCTCGAGCGGCCATTGTTGCACTCGAGCGGAGATCGCGGATTAGTTTTCTATAAATATGTGGTTTCATCCGTTTTTGGGGTTACGACTTCTAAATCTTCTTCTTAGATATTAGGGTTTATATCTGGAGCTTCTTTGCTAGTTTCTTTGATGTTTGTTTGAGTTTAACTCATGGCTTGAGAAGTATACATCAAATGATTGTTTGTTTCATTTAATACAAAAGAGAGAGTTGTTCTTCGCTGGATTCCATGGAATTTGAGCCTGAAGCTTTGATGGATTCTGGAGTGGCTCATTGTCGTGGATTCGACGTCGGCGTTGTGGATTCAACGTTGTACAAGACAATTCTGAGGTGAAGACGGAGCTGGAAGAGGCACATAGGGGTTGGTTCGATTTGGGTGTGGGTTCGCTAAGAAATTGAGAGTACACTTGTGTAATTCTTTTATATTTTCTTAGTGGATTTTTTTGTGGCTTTTGCCTATGATTTTTTTTTATTACAATTGAAGGCGCTCCAATTGTGGTTTTTCTACGTTAAAATCGTTGTGTCGATTTGTCTTGATTGTTTGATTGGGATTGTTATTTAGTGCTTAAAATTGATGCATAATCACAAATCAATATCTATGGGATTTCTAGATTTTTCACTACCGAAGCTGAATTTATTGTCATTACTAAAACTTGTAAAGAAAAGTTACAGTTGAAGAAATTTTTGCAAGAGTTGGGTTTGAAATAAGAAAGGTATGTGCTTTATTGTGATAGTCAAAGTGATATTCATTTGAGTAAAAATTTTACTTTTCATTCGAGATCAGAATACATTGATGTGAGATGCCATTGGATACATGATGTGTTAGATTCGAAATTGTTACAACTCGAAAAGGTTCACACGGATGATAATATTTCGGATATGTTGACTAAGACTTTGTCGAGGGACAAATATTTGAAGTGTCGAACTTCGGCAGGTATGGTTAATGTCTCCACCTAAGTTGGTAGGAGGAGAATTTTTGGGTATACCTCCTTAGTAGAGTATGAGACCCAATTAGTTTATTAAAAATATTTAATTTGGTTTGGTGTTGGCTATAATATATTATATCTAACTTTTGAAAGCCCAATAGGTATTTAATATTCAGTTTGGTAGCAACTAGGATTTTGATAAAAAAAACTCAAGATTCAACAATATATATAAATATTGTCTTTGCTTTTTCCGAAGTATATAGCAGCAGCTAATTGATTTCTGGGAGATAGTGCGGCTACTATAATATATTTGATCAATTGATTAGGTGAGTTTGGCTTGGTGGACTAACAACAGTGTTTTTTGATCAAGTTCGGTGGGTTGATTGTGCTCGGTGCATTGCTTCTATTGCCTTTTGATTCGAAGCTAATTTGAATTATTATTTTGAGTCCTTTTTAATTTTGTTTCGAAAACTGTTCTTTATCTTTTTGGTGATGTCTTTTTTTTTTGTTTTGTTTTTGTTTTTGTTTATTTGTGATTATGTAGAATTTATCTAATGGTGATTTTGTGAGTCATAAATGTAATATCTCTTGGGACACTCTAAGATGGGTGTGGGAATGTATCTATAAGCACCTTTTTTTTTTCCATGTATTTTTGTGTTTTGAGGAGGGTGTCCCTCTTGAAACCTATATTATTAAAAATGTTCCTAGTAGGCCTTTGGAGTTGAAAGTTTCAATCCGTTTCTCTTAGATATTTCGATTTTATTCCAGATTTTTTGAATTTGTTTCCATTGATTAGAACACAGGTTTCATTTGTCATAAAAATACACGTGTACGAGTCTGATTGTTTTTACCTTGCACACCTGAAAATTATTTACGTTTTTTTTTTTTTTTCCTTTGAACTATGAGGCGTTTTAACATGATCTGAAATGTTTAAAAAAAAGAAAGGGGGAAGAATATTGTATCTATTTTGTCTAAATTTCTAACACTTGGTACTCTTCATTCTTTGTTTTCATACTAAAAAAGTTTACTAACTTTGTTCATTCTGTTTTTTCTAGGCGATCTAGCACGCCCGCTCCTTTGCGATGCAGGCTAAGGACATGAAGAAGGAGTTGGTCCACAAGACCAAGGAAGCTGCTGGATTGCTTAAGTCTTTAAATAATGTCGAGGCAAAAATGAAATCTTTGCTAGATCAGGCCAAGGCAGCTAAACGAGCCCAAGATCAAGCCGAGGAAAGGGTAGGCATTGTAGAGGCTGCTGTTGAGGTGCTCAAAGCCAAAATAAAAGGGGTCGAAACAAAAGATGCCGAAGCCCAATTAGAGCTCCGAAGTACCTTGGCCACAAAAGATGCCGAAATCAAAGCGGCAGACGAGAAGGCCTATACTGAGGGGGCAGCTGACGTCCGCGAGGAGTACAAGAAACAAGTCAGACAGGCATGCAACACATCATTTAAGCTATCTAATTTGAAATTTTTTTGGGGACCATTTAAAGTAGAATCATAGCCATATATAAAACTATGTGTGTTGTTTTCTGACCACACTGCCAAATAATAACTCAGCTGGAGAACATCGGCAGAATAGATTGCGCCGAACGACCTGTCACAAAAAGATGAGACTCCGGCGGTGGTTCGTCCACCCGAGGGCACTCCGACGATCAAGTCAGTACACAATTATCTTTCACAGATAGCAAACGGTGCTTTAACTTATTAGCTAGAATACAAAAAGCGTACCTTAGACCCACGAGGGTGCCCTTGTTTTATAGCCAGCACTAACCTGATCCCTGTAGAAGCCTAGCTTCTCTTGGACTCTGGCCGAATGCTTATCTTGGACTCTCTAGTAGATAAAGATAAACTCCCTAAGAGCTTTATCGTTATCCAGGCTAAGGTCCTCCCCCATTCTAGGACTCTTATAACTTATCCGTTCATCTTAGATTTTGGTTTTCCCGCAGATAATCTCGGCCTTGTCGAGATAACCTCGGCGCCATAACCAGGACACGTGGCACCTCGGCTGGCACTTCGGTGCCACCTTGGCCACGTGTTTGTTATTTAAAAAATATGTCCCCACAACTGCCCTCTATGTTCTATTACCTCGGCCTCCTGAGGTAATGGAACCTATATCATTTGACTATATAGCTCGTCGGCTAAGCTTGCTCTATCCTTTATTATTGAGGTCATCATTCATCGGCTGCATATGACGAAGACTTGTAGTCTATTTTCATCAATGCCTTAGAACCGAGAACCAAGTTTTTCCAAGTTTTTTAGCCGAGATTGTTCCCCTAGCCGAGGTCTTTGCTTCATTAAATCAAGAACTCCAAGAGTTTTTACACACATATGAGCTGTCACGCACAGTAACTCAACCATTTCTGCCACGTGTCTCTTCCCTAGTGAACCGTACCGGACACGAGCCATCAAGTCATGTCGCTCCTGCGTACGTCGCCTGACAGAAACGTCATCCTAGGCACACTAATTGCAATTTGTCGTATTTTCGCGTTTTGATCAAAATTTCTCCCCTCTTCCTGTATTTTCACTTTACGTTCTTCGATTTCCCTCAAGCTTTCAAGTTTCTCTCTCTAAAAATCCCTTACCTCCATTGTTGCCTTCTTCGAGCTCCCTGTAACCTCTACGTTCACCTCCTCCGGCGAAGCATTTGTTGTTCTTCTCCATTCACTGCCATCGTCTGACCCCGACGTACTTCACACCGGCTTCATTTTCTTCGGTGAGTTACTATCTTCCCCTTTTTTAGTTTCACACTCTGTTGCCTCTGTTTATTGCCATGGTAAATGTATTCATATTCTCCAATCTCTTGCTTAAATTTCATCCTTCGCACGTTTAAACATGTTCTGTTTCATAAGCTTGCTTTTGTCCAATATGTTTCTGGTATACACACACACACACACATGCAGTGCATACATTTGACATTCTTGATAGCTTATCACTGTTCTTGATTTTCTGCTACTTTTTTGAGTCTGAATATGCTTTTTGCCCTGTTTTCTTGTTGTGTTTTCCAAATTCCTGCCTTCAATTCTTGTTTTCATAGTCTTAGGTTTTGGGATTTGTTTTAGAACTCCTATCCTTAGGAAAAATTGAAACGAACTCCTCCTAGATCCTGAAGAACCCTTGCCCCAGTTTCTGTTTTGAGTTTAAGCCGAGGTCCTTTAAACCCTAACAAACCACTCCCTTCTGAAATCCAACACTCTCCCCCTTTAGCCGACGTCATGGGTATATGGAAGTAGAGGGTAGACACCCCAACTAAGCTAGAATATTTCAGGCAGGAGTTTGCCATTCCTGCCGATGTCCACCCTAGGTTGGCAGGGGAGGAGGACTCCATCATGCCTGATGGGGACTCCATGCCTTTCCTAGTAGTAGCCTTCATTGAGTCTGGGCTTAGGTTCCCTCTTGACATCCTTTCCGCCAAGTCCTTCACTACTATAAGCTTAACCCAATGCAATTAGCTATTAACTCTTATAGAGTCATCAACGGTATCATTGCCTTAGCACACCAAGAAAACGCTAGGATAACCCTAGCCGACATCCAATATTGCTATACCATGTATGGCCTTAAGTCAAAAAAAAGCTACATTTATTACCTTAAGCCAAGGTCAACTGAAAACAAACTCATCGCCGACCCCCCTGATTCCAACAAGGGTGCTAGAGACGATTATTTCATCGTCTCAGGTAGCTGGGAGTTCCCTCCAGAGGATGACCTTCACCTCTACCCCTTAAGCCGATCAGTGTTCAGAGAGGGAGACGGTAAGAGCCAAGTGTCATTTTTCTCGCTTTCAAGTCTTTATTATTGTTATTCCTCTTATATGTTCTAATGGTTTCTTGTTTACTTGCAGTTCTTCCCCAGCCACCAAAGGACTTTCGCAAAAGCTTCTATCCCAGCAAGGATTTCAAGAAGCTGTTGGGTTTGCCAGTTGAGCAGCAGAAAGCCCCTCTGCTACTTAACTACATCCCAACTTACAAATTTGTTTTGTCTAACGTCCCCAGAAAGAGCAAGTCGCCACCCTCACTAATAACTCCCCTAATTACCTCATCACCAAGGCCCGACCAAGCCTTAACATCCGACCCTATAGAACAACCATCAACTTTTGCCCCATAACTGATTCCACCTTCTCAACGCCAACGCCGACGTCGAGCTCCGCAGTTCGCACCAGTAGGCAAAACTCGTAGCCGAAGACGCCGAAGTGTTGAGGCGTCCTCTTACGATCCAGCCAACCCTCCAACTGCATTTCCAGCGATCCACTTCGGTACTAGAGTCACCGTCGTCGTTGCTGCCGACGAGATGGGTCGCAAGAAGGCTGTTGCTGATGACCTTCTAGCCGACATCCCCAACGTTATCACGGTCCAATCTCCTTCATCGGGGTCCCAGCCAAAGCCAAAGCCAAAGCCAAAGCCAAAGCCAAAGAGGCTGAAGAAAGCCCAAGCAAAGGCAACGGTAACTCAAATCGATTCTGAGGATACCTTGCTAATTTCAAAAATGTTCGAGGTAGAAAAAAGTTCCTCCGCTGCCGAGAAGAGACCAGCAGTGGCTACTCCCTCTGAATCCACCCTATCAAAGAGGCCGAGGTTAGAGTCTGCTGCGACCTCGGGGCCCATGAAATCCGATGACCCCTAGGCCCCTTCAATCACAATCGAGGACAAGCCAGTCAGAGTCGGCAACAGCGTAACTGACATTGAAGTCGACGTTGCCCTCTCTACTGCCTTGCTCCTTCCCCAAGACCTCGAACGCAACGCTGAGGTCAATAAATACGAAAATTTCACACTGATGTTGCAGCACTCTGTACAGGTAATCTCCTAACACTTGGTACTCTCTATTTTCTGTTTTTCAATACTTAGAGAGTTTTATTAATTTTTGTTTTCTCCATTTCTTCTAAGCGATCCAGCATGTCCACTCCTTCGCGATGCAGGCTTTCGACATTAAGAAGGAGTTGGCCCGCAAGACCAAGAAAGCTGCTGGCCTGCTCAAATCGCTAAACAACGTTGAGACCAAGATGAGAGGGATGATAGACCAGGCCAAGGCAGCTAAGCAAGCTCAAGACGAGGCCGAGGAGAGGGTAGGCGCTGTTGAGGCCATTACTGAGGTCCTTACGCCGAGAAGAAAGAGGCCGAAGCAAAAACTGCCGAAGCCCAAGCCGAGCTCCTAGTTGTCTTAGCCACAAAGGACGCTGAGATCAAAGCAGCGGACGAGAAGGCATATGCCGAGGGGGCAACTGACATCCACGAGGACTACAAGAAGCAAGTCAAAAAGACATGTAACAAGGGTTATACCCTTAGTTGGATGGCTGCCTTGAAGGAGTTGGCTATCCCCGAGGACTCAACTTTCTGAGATAACAACCTCCTCGTCCTGCCATTCCCCCCCACTCCAAGCTAATCCGAGGACAAGGCTGAGTCCGAGGAAGATGCCGAAGCCGATAAGTCTGAGAAAACCGAAACTGCTGGGGCCAAGTCCCTAACTTTGAATAAGCAAGTCTTAGACTTGACTTAAGATGAGGGGGACGAGGTCTTAAAAGGTGTCTTCACTAGGAAGACAACATCCGAGGCGCCTATCGCCGAGAAGAGCCTCGACCAGACTCTTGAAGAGATCGATGCCGAGCTCGCGACTGAGAAGGCTGCCGAGAAGAGTTCCCAGATGTCTTCTGAGCACCAAACCCATTTAGCCGATGACGCCGAATAGTCTAGTTTTGAAGTTTTTCCTTATTTCTTGTACCTTGTGCTTTTTTCTTTTGAACAATGTTTAGCTTTTATTTGGCCGATGTGCCTTTTTGTTCTTGAACTTCCTTATCTGAATGCATTCTATAATTTCTTCTTTCAAGTGTTTTGTATGCTTGTAAGCTCTACTGCTTCCATACTAAGAATATTTTGCATGTCTTCAGTTTATGCCTTTAGCTGTATAGTCTCCTCAGATTAACATACCTCGGACATAACTTCCAATCTTGTTCATCTCGATCTTAGCTTAATACTTGAAAACATTGTAAAAAATATTTTCACAAGTGTTATTTAAAACTTGCCACTTTACTTTTATTTATCAAGACTCTTGTCTTCCATTATCTTCCAAGTACTGGCAACATGGTAATATCGGCAAGTACGTGGATACTTCTTTCAACATTATCTTGGCTTTAACTTCAACTTGTAAATTTTTTCTTAAAATTTTAACAAGTGTTAAACCAACTTTCTTTCAACATAACCTTGGCTTAACTTCAACTTGTAAATTTTTCTTAAAATTACAACAAGTGTTAAATCAACTTTCTTTCAGAATAACCTCGGTTTAACTTTAACTTGTAAATTTTTCTTAAAATTTCAACAAGTGTTAAACTAACTTTAGCTTGTAAATTCTCACTCCCAAGCATCATTCTCTAGCTCTCTGCCCCCTAATGTGAACTTAAGTTCCACTTGGGTTCTCATTAAGCATGTGGCTATGACCTCGTCGCCGAAGTTATATCTAAACAGAGACTAGCCGAGGTTCTCAACCTTGGTTCCTCTATGCACTTAGTTTCAATCTGTGTGTTAACTCTGCTGATATGACAAGTCTAGGTTAATTCAACTTAGTCCAACTCTATTATATGCAAGTATAATTCAACTCTGTCATATGATGAGTCTAAGTTATTCGTCATGTTTCATTTAGAAACATCGCCAACTTAGTTCAACTCCATTATATGTAAGGAGTCTAAGTATAATTCAACTCTGTCATATAAGGAGTCTAAGTTATTCATCATGTTTCAATCAGAAACATCGCCAACTTAGTTCAACTTTATTATATATAAGTATAATTCAACTCTACCATATAATAAGTCTAAGTTATTTGTCATGTTTCAATAAAAAATATTGCCAACTTAGTTCAACTCTATTATATGCAAGTATAATTCAACTCTGCCATATAATAAGTCTAAGTTATTCGTCATGCTTTAATCAGAAACATCGCCAAGGGACTAGTCAACCATTTTACACAAGTTTGAAAAAAAAACGAGCTAAAATTTTATTATTACTTCGGCTAATAACAAAAAACAAAAAGAAATCTAATGATAGAAAAACTTTAGGTTGCAAGTATTCTAGGGTCTTGGCAACTCTTTGCCTTCACTGTCTTCAAGCCGATATGCCCCATTCCCCAGGACCGAGATGATTCTATAAGGTCCTTTCCAATTTGGGCCAAGCTTGCCCTCTCTAGGATCCTTCTTGTTGCTGACGACCTTTCTCAGGACGAGCTTACCAACTTGAAACTCTCGTGGGTTGACCTTTTTATTATAAGCCCTGGCAAGCTGCTGCTGGTATGCCCCCAGCTGAATTGTCGCCTTCTTCCTTCTTTCTTTTAACATATTCAGATCTCTGGCCAAGAATGCATCATTGGTCCCATTTTCTACTCCCTGGGTTCTGACCCCTGGGATGCCGACCTCCAGAGGAATAACTGCTTCGGTGCCATAAGCCATGGCGAATGGGGACTCTCCAGTTGATCTTCTTGGCGTAGTCCGATATGCCCAGAGTACATTGGGCAACTCATCCACCCACTTTCCCTTTGTTGCTTTCAGCCTCTTTTTGATCCCATCCAAGATAACCTTATTGGATGCTTCTACTTGATCATTACTCTGAGGGAAGCTTGGAGTAGAGTAATAATTCTTGATCTTGTATTTTGTACAGAAGCTCTTGATTATCTTACTGTCAAACTGCGTACCATTGTCTGCTATTGTTGCCCTCAGTATCCCAAACCTAGTGATGATGTTCTTCTATATGAAGTTCTTCACATCAATATCCCGAATTTTTGCAAGGGGTTCAGCTTCAACCCACTTGGTGAATTAGTCTGTTGCTAGTAGCAGGAATTTCCTTTGTCCAGTTGCTTGAGACAGTTGTCTAACAAGGTCCATGCCCCATTGGGCAAATGGCCAAGGGCTAGACATTGGGTTCAAATCCACTGTTGATTGGTGTATCAAAGGTGCAAACTTCTGACACTTCTCACACTTTCTGACATAAACTTCAGCATCTTTTTGCATGTAGGGCCACCAGTATCCCTGAGTAATGGCCCTATGAGCAAGTGACCTGTCCTCAGTATGGCTTCCACATACGCCTTCATGTATTTCATATAGGAAGTCTTCAACTTGTGAAGGATGCACACACCTCAAAAGGGGTCCAGTAAAAGATCTTCTGTGGAGATGTCCCTTTGCTGTTAGACTAAACCTTGCCGACTTCAGTCTGATCTTGTGTGCTTCTTTGTGATCATCTGGTAGTTTCCCATCTCTAAGGAATACTATTATCGCATCTATACAACTTGGTCCCATCTCCACACACATTGCTTCATACTCTATGTTCAGTGGTTCTACACTTGGACCTAACAAGCAGTCAACTATTATTGTCCTTGCCTCTCCAGGTTTCATTGCACTAGCCAGGTTGGCCAAGGCATCAGCATGGCTGTTGTCATCTCGACTAACTTGTTGTAGTCGGCAATTCTGGAATAAGACTACCAGTCTGCCCACTTCCTTTACATAGGCCATCATCCTTTCATCTTGGGCTACGTATTCGCCCGTTGCCTAGTTAACGATAAGTTGGGAGTCACAGAAGACCATCACCTCGTCGGCGTCCATTGCTACTGCCAACTTTAATCCTACAATCAGTGTTTCATATTCTGCTTCATTGTTTGAGGCCTTAAACCCCAAACGAATAGACTGTTCCAGCATTCGCCCATCTGGCGATACTAACGCTACTCGTGCCTCCACTCCTTGTCGGTTTGAACTCTCATTGACAAATAGGCAAAAGGAGTTACCGACATAAATACCACAAGGCCTGAGTTTCTCTTTTTCTTCTACTTTGCTATTCCCCGTTGGGTTTCTTCTTATTCACCTGGACATCCTATACCGCGACTCAACGGAGCCCGATGTTCGATGGCGCCTAGTGTGAACTCGGCCACGAAGTCGGCCAGAACCTGGCCTTTGATTGCTGTTTTGGGTTTGAATTCCAGGTCATACTAGCCCAACACCACCGCCCATCTGGCTATCCTGCCTGTCAGATCTCCTTATTGCAACATGGATTTCAAAGGATGCTCAGTTAATACCACAATCTTGTGGGATTGAAAGTAATGATTCAGCTTCTTGGAAGCCATTATTAGGGCTAGTGTTAGTTTCTCCAAGGGTAAGTATCTGGTTTCTGCATCTGCTAGGGTTTTACTCACATAGTAAACTGCCCTTTGTTCTCCATTTTCTTCTCTGATTACCACTGCGTTCACTGCATGTTTTGAAACCGCTAAGTGTAAGAATAGCTTCTCTCCAGGTACTAGATTTGAAAAAACTGGTGCTATGGTCAAGTATTTTTTCAAGTTGGCCAAGGCGATTTCGCACTCTTTTGTCCATAAGAAGTCTGTGGCTTTCTTTACTAGATTGAAGAAAGGTTTGCATTTGTCAGAACTTCTGTTTATGAACCTATTTAGGGCTGCAGCCTTTCCAGTCAACATCTGTACTTGTTTGGCCGATATTGGGCTTTTCAAGTCCAAGATGGCCTTGATCTAATCCGGGCTCATCTTAATACCCTTTCTAGTAACCAAGTATCCCAAGAACTTTCCTGACCCAACTCCAAATGCGCACTTCAACGCATTGAGTCGGAGCTCAAATGTCCTCAAGATATCGAAGACTACTTTTAGGTCGGCCAAATGATCCTCTGGTTCCTTGGTCTTCACAACCATGTCATCAATGTATACCTCCACTGTTTTTCCTATTAGATGTCTAAACATCTTAGTCACCAATCTCTAGTAGGTTGCTCCTGTATTTTTCAACCCAAAAGGCATTACTCTATAGTAATACAACCCTTTTGAGGTGATAAATACAATCTTCTCTTCATCAGGGGGGTACATAGCTATCTGATAGTACCCCCTGTAAGCGTCTAGGAAGTTCATCCTTCCATGCCCTGAAGTGAAATCCATCAATTGGTCAATCTTGGGTAGTGAGAAACTGTCTTTGGGACAAGCCTTGTTCAGGCTGGTGAAGTCCACGCAGACCTCCACTTCCCATTCTTTTTCTTCACAACAACAGTGTTTGACAACCATGTTGGGTAGTTTACCTCTCGAATGGCTTTGGCCTCTAGAAGTTTATCAACTTCCTCTTCTACTGCCTCAACATGCATCAACGTAGGCCTCCTTGCTCGCTGGATGACAGGTTTGGCCGACTTGTCCACATTTAGTCTATAGCAAGTGGCCTCGGGGTCAATGCTAGGCATCTCGTATGGCATCCAGGCAAACACCTCAAGGTTTGCTCTCAAGAACGCCTCTAATTCCTTTTCCTCTTCCTCGGCCAAGCCTGAGCCGAGATGGAAGAAACGGTTTTCATCTCCTTGCTGGACTAAGATCTTCTTCAAGGCTTCCTCACTTTTCTCGACTGGTTCTTTGCCGACGTCCTCCAGGGACTCCATGTCCTCGTCCTCAATTTCTGTCGATTCTGCTCCTTACACGCTGCAGGTGGACTTCATTGCTGCCATGGAGCAATTCTTTACCTGCACCTGATCTCCTCTGACCTTCTCAATTCCATACTCTGTTGGGAACCGCAACAACTGGTGTAGTGTTGAGGGAACATCCCTCATTGCGTGTAGCTATGGCCTTCCCAGGACAGCATTGTAAGGGGAAGGTGTGTCAATTATTGTGAATTTTATTTTTACCTTTTTGGTGCCAGCCTGCACCTCCAAACTTATTGCTCCCTGGGGCCACGTCGGTATTCCGTTGAACCCAACCATTGAACCATTGGATTGTTCCAGATCATCTTGGTGAAGGCCAAGCTCCTTGTAACACCTGACGTACATGATGTCACAAGAGCTGCCCTGGTTGATTAAAATTCGCTTTACTTGGCATTCTCCAATCTGGAGGGATATTACCAAGGCATCGTTGTGTGGATGCTGCACCATGTCTAGGTCATCTTCAGTAAAGGACACCATTGGTCTCTGGCACTCATCTGCCCTAGGTCTCTTCTGCCGGACTTGATACACATGTTGTACGTGTTTTACCTTCTGAGTTTCTCCACGTATCTCGTTTTCATTGACCTTCAAGTAAATCACATTGATCATTCGTGGTCCGCCTACTTGCGGTTGTGGTGCTAGAGGAGGTGGTGTTACCGATGCTTGAGGTAGTCTCGCTTGTTCTTCCCTCATTCTGGCCTCGTCTACGAGGTCTCTTAAATGACCTTACCTTACCAGATCTTCTAGATGTGCCTTTAGGGCTCTGCACCCCCAAGTCAGATGCCCATCCTCATTATGGCAGGCACAGTGCTTCCCTAGATTTCTTCCCATAAACTCGCTAGGAGTCTTCTTTGGGGCTCTATAATACGGTTGGTTGTTGATCTCCAGGACTTTGTAAATCGGAATGTGGAATATGGTAGTTACTGCCTGCGCAGCCCTCAGTCCTGTCTCTTGCTTATTGTATCCACTATTACCTCGGCCTCGCTCCGGCGAGCCGTTTCTCTTCTCTTGTTTTGACGCCTTTGTCCCAAGTGTGTCCTCCTCGGCTCTTGCATACTTCTCTATCCTGGCCATTAGTTCCACCATACTTTTTGGCAGTGTCTTTGCCAGTGATTTTCGTAGCAAACAATCATCGTTTAGGCCGTTCTTAAAAGACATGATCGCTACCTCTTGGTTGTATCCTGGTATTCAGTTGAACACCTCATAATACCTTTTGGAATAGGCCCTAATGCTTTCATCCTCGCCAACTCTTAAAGTCATCAAGGAGTCTACCCTCAATGGCTATAGTTTCTTTGTCACAAACCTGGCCACAAACATCTCCGTCAGGCCTTCCCAGCTTTTCACAGTTCCTTTCGGCAACTTGTGAAACCAGTCTGATGCGATTTCCCCAAAGGATGAGGGAAACACCTTGCAGAGCAACGGCTCATTCCCGGTGTACAGCGCTATTGAGTATAGGTACAAGCTGACGTGAAAGTTAGGGTCAGACTTTCCGGCGTATATTTGGAATCTCGGCATGTGAAATCTTTTCGGGGTCTCAAATTTGTCCAATTCCACCGAAAACGGCATTCTTGGTTTGACCAGGGAGGTAACCACTGCATCTTGTCGCTTCCTCTAGAGGTAATCCCTTAAATCCTCCTTGGTCCGTCCAGGAGCCCGGCTGTCAGCAGATTTTAGCCTTTTGGTGCGCTACTTCCGATGTTGTTATGGGTCCTCTTGGACCTCCCTCTATTCGTCGTGTCGAAACAGAGCTCCTTCCTTTGAACATGCCGATGTTCTTTGGTGTAAGCTTCTTTGGTGCGATGTGTCCTCCGAGACACTCCCTTCATCGACTCTCCTCGCCCGACCTCCCGTGAAGGCCAGTGAGAGTGTTCCTTGGTCCTGTCGTGCTGAGGGACTGTAAGAACTGTTTTCTGCCCCCCTTTCTGGGCATCTTTCTTGGCCGCTAGAATCGACGTATCTTATAACGAAAACGGTGGCTACATGACGTTGTTCTGCATCATGAAATTGACGACAGATTGCAGGTCCGCTAATTTGTTCGCCATTCTTTTTATCTCGTCATCCCTCCATAGGCATTGATCTTTCCATACCAGGAGGTCGTCCTCGTTATAATACCTGCTGCGGTCTCCCTTTTTTGGTACGTCTCCCTCCTGGCCGACGTCTTTCTCTCCGGGATTCTGATCCTGAGTTTCTTCGTTGCTATTATCCTCCTCTACATTAGGGTCAATGTGTTTACCACTTCCACCAGGGATGTCGTCCCCGACCTTTTCTTTCTCTTTCTGTCCGTCGTTGGCCATCTATTCTCCTTTCTTTCCCACAGACGGCGCCAAATTGTGTATGTTATTTTCTGACCACATTGCCAAACAGGTACTCACCTTGATAACACCGGCAGAATAGATTGCGCCCGAATGACCTATCACAGAAAAAAGAGACTACGACGGTGGTTCGTCCACCTGGGCGCACTCCGACGATCAAGTCAGTACTCAATTATCTCTCACAGATAGCAAACAGTGTTTTAACTCACTAGCCAAAATACAAAAAATGTACCTTAGACCCACGAGGGTGCCCTTCTTTTATAGCCAACATTAACATGATCCCTGTAGAAGCCTAGCTTCTCTTGGACTCTGGCCCAATGCTTATCTTGGACTCTCCAATAGATAAAGATAAACTCCTTAAGAACTTTATCCTTATCCAGGCTGAGGTCCTCCCCCATTTTAGGACTCTTATAACTTATCCGTTCACCTCGGATTTCGGTTTCCTCAGAGATAACCTCGGCTTTGCCGAGATAACCTCGGCACCATGACCAGGACACGTGGCACCTCGGCTGGAACTTTGGTGCCACCTTGGCCATGTGTTTGTTATTCAAAAAATATGTCCCCACAAAAACCTTTAAATATAAGGTTTATAACACATCATTTAAGCTATCTAATTTGAAATTTTAGAATCTTTAAATATAAAATTTAGGTGTTCATGGACAATATATATGAAGGCCTAGATTAGAAATTTTCTCCATAGGTTAGGCTCCAGACAATAAGATTATGAGCGTTCACGGATAAAATTAGTATAATTTTAGAGTTAAGCATGAGCTAAAGTGATTCTTACGGTTCTAAAAAAACTAAAATCATAATTAAATTAAATTATAGAAACTAATTTGGTTCAATTCAATACCACGATTTCAAAAATTTTATATAATAAGAGATATGATATATATTTTATAATAGTAAATAAACTAGTGAATTTGAGTGGGTTGAAGTTTTGCTAATTTCACAATCACAATCAAGTCTAGATTCAAAATATGCACAAGTATATATATATATATATATATATATATTTCCATCATGTAGTTAAATACAAAATTATTATTTTTTTTAAAAGTAACTAAAAACAAATATATCACAGTTTGATTCAGTTTAAAATCATTAAACCATAAAACTGCAACCAAAACTAATTTGAGTAGTTTTAACATTTTCGAAACCAAGACAAAACCAAAACTAATAAAAACCGGACCACTCCAGCGGTTTGAATAAGATTGAACCAGTGACACAACTCCAACTAGGCCCTAGAAGAAAAAAAAATGTATGTATCTATAGATTTAATTATGTAATATATTAATTTCTTAATTTTTTTTCAATAAAAAACATTATTAATAAATGATTTTAGGATGGCTGAATGGTACTATCCAAGATCGATTTTTAATATCTATTTTTAATTATTAATTTAACTATAATCTGATCACGAATAATCCATGAAGAGGGGTTAACTTGAACCCACTAAACTAATTGGGCTCAATTGAAGCCCAATCGCAAAGTCTAAAAAATTGGTGAGCTTAGAAAAATTATTGCCAAGTGAGCCTAAGTGAATTTTATTGAAAGAGCCCACAAGGAGGCCAACAAATTGGCCGAGAAAGACCCATCAAGCAGATATCTCTAAAGAAAGTCCAGCAAGCCCATCTGAGGAGGCCTAGATCATACGTGTGTTCAAAGAGGTTAACCGTTGCTTTCAAAAGAGATGAAACCCTCGGAAGAGATCCATTCTCCAAGGTATTGGCTTAGTCTTGAAAGGGTTTGGAACCACAAACCTAGAGACCTATTTGAGCTCGGACTCAAAAGGGTTCAGATCCATTAACCTAGAGATCCAAAGCACTTGACTTTGAACAAATTTGAATGCAATCTAGAAGTCGCTCTGTTAATGAGTCCTAGAACACTTGTGGCTTGGACCTTTCCAGGATCTATGCACCATAACCATGGGCGTGATGGAGTCCGAACAAAGGACCTGATCCCGAGTACGATGAGTGGAGATAAATGCACTCTTTGGTTAAATTAGCCTATATCCAGGTCAAGGTGGCACGATTTAGGGGGTCTTTGAGACTTGGCAATATTTGCTGCAAGGCGTTCTCTTGAACTACCTCTGACCCTTCTACAGCAGGGTGTCCTCTGGGACTACCCTTGACCCTTTGGGATGATTGGGGAACATTGGTTGGGTGTGGCTAAGAAGAAGGGTTCGCCGACAAGTTGATCTCCTCTTCGTAGTTTTTCTCATCCTTGGAGAGGTCACCTCCTCGAACAAGGTAGTTAAAGGGAATATTCCCTATGTGCCTTGTACATGGGCTTCATCCTACATCATGTGGTGCCTATAAATAGCACTCATCCATAGCTTTACAAGTGATGAATCTTGGAAAGACAACTCTTGGGAAAGAACTGATTTTCCTTCTCCATTATCTACTTTAAGAGTGAAAGTGAGAGATTCATGGGAGAGCATTGTCATTATTCTCTCTCTAACTACTTTGCCTTCTTCTTCACTCAATCTCTTATCTCCATCTTCTCTTTGCTATTTTGCTCCAAGTTGGAATCGTTGAAAAATCTAAGCCTCTCATCATTTTTAGAGAATTCGGATTTTCTTACGATCTTCGAAGATCTTTGAATTTTTTGATAGCATTCTTGAACCCTCTTATACAGTCCAATTATCATGTCATTTTTTTTTTTTTTGAAATAATCAAACTGTAAGATTTAATAATACATTTAACCATAATAATAATGCGGAATTAAACTTAACAGGATCTTGAATTCAATACAACTCAAGAATAAAACGAATATACCTTTGTCAGCCATTGAATTAGAGAAGTTGAGAAAATACCCCTAATAGTTGAACCTTGAATTCTTGGCTCACCGTCTTCTCTCTGTCTCTCTTAATTAGGATGACTATAAAACTTAGAGTGATGGAATACTACTTATCATATGAAAGGGGAGTCACCCATCCTTATATAGAGGAGAGAAGAGGGTCTGATAAACTCTATCAGAAGAATTCCTAATCCATCAAGGTTTCATTCTTATCTTAAAAGAGTAATTATATTAAAATTCTAATTACTGAACTTTACATATAATATTGGCTTTATCTAATTGTGGAGTCCAAATAAATTAAAACATGTAAAAATATGTAGGCTATTGGGCCACACTAGAAAATAAATCCAACATTCTCTCACTTGGCCCATTAAGCCGATTATGATGCAATTATGAGTTTTTCCAAAAATATGCAACTTATAAAAAATTTTGACTCATTGGATTTCACACTAAAACTTTGACACATGATCATGAATTTAAAAAAATAGCCAATATGTTTAGAAATATTAGAAACTATAATACTGTGATTACTCCAGATCACCAATGTGAGTCTAGCGGTTATATAACATTTATGTCATATTTCCTTCTATGCGCTACACCATTGATAACCTTCACCAACCCATTCCTTTATCGGGATATATAATTATTTGCCTGAAAGGCCCCTGTAATTTGTCTTGTTAAGACATTTCCTGTTTATCAATATTCAATTTAATGTGTACACACACTTTTGGAACAGGAAAAACAGAAACAAAATTATTATTGCGCAAATAGTGTCAAATAAAAATAAGCACTCACGATTAACCATACACATCAAGGGTTGCTTAAAAGACCCATCCTGATAACATGCTCTTTGTATGTCTTTGGTGGCAATCCCTTTGTGAATGAATCAGCAATCATAAGAGAGGTGCTTAAATTTTCAATTAACATTTGTTGTTTCTGGACTCTTTCTCTAACAACTAAGTACTTTACTTCCATGTGTTTGGAATCACTGGAGTACTTTCCATTCTTAGAGAAGAAAACTGCTGCGGTATTGTCACAATATATCTTCAGCGGCCTGGCAATTGAGTCAACAACACCAAGTCCTGAGATGAAATTCAGCAACCATAAAGCATGATTTGTAGCCTCAAAGCATATGGAATGTCCTTCATTTGTTTTCTTTCCAAGTCATTCCTGAACACTGTTTTTCAATTAATTTATCACCCTTCATGATGGGTGCATCATCGGCTGAACAAAACTGTATATTGAATCTCTCCAAAACACGATCAATATATCATTTCTGAGATAGTCTTAGCAATCCTCGAGATCGATCCCTAAAGATCTCTATGCCAATAACATAGTTTGCCTCATCCATATCGACAATTTTAAAGTTCTTGGAGAGATATTCCTTGGTTTCATGCAATAAGCCAAGGTTATTACTAGCTAACAAAATGTCATCCACGTATAGCACCAAAATAATGAACTTGCTCCCACTAACTTTCAGATATATGCACTGATCAACTGCATTTTCCTTAAATCGGAAAGAGGTAATGGTATCATTAAACCTTAAATACCATTGCCTGGAAGCTTATTTAAGGCCATATATGGATTTCTTTAATTTGCAAGCTAAATTTTCTTTACCTTTCTTTGCAAATCCTTCTGGCTGCTCCATATAAATTACTTCATCCAAATTCCCATTTAGAAAAGCAGTTTTCACATCCATTTGATGCAACTCTAAGTCATAATTAGCTACCAATGCTAGGATGATCCTAAGCGAGTCCTTCTTAGATACTGGAGAGAAGGTCTCTGTATAGTCTATGCCTTCTTTTTGAGTAAAACCCTTGTCATCAAGTCTGGTTTTAAATCGTTCGATATTGCCTGTCGTGTCGCGCTTGGTCTTGAAGACCCATCTATGCCCGTCCTTTTTGCAGTTATTAGGCAATTTAAACACTATTTTATTCCATGGATTTTAACTCTTCATTTATAGCATTGACCCATTTAGAAGAATCATCACTATTCATGGCTTGTGAAAACGAGATTGGATCTTTGTTAATCCCAATATCAAAATCAGATTCCTCTAGATACACCATGTAATCATCTGGAATGGTAGGCTTTCTTTCCCTCTGAGATCTTCTCAGAACTGCCGGTTGTGGTGGTTCTACAATATTTTCAATGGTGGTATCTTCATGAAGTGGTGAAACATGAGGTGGTGACGGATTTTCATTATGTTGTTCGTTTCCCTCAGCTTGTGGAATAGTCTGAGGAACTACAATTTTTCGATAAGGGTCAAATGTTGGCACATCCACCCTAATTTCCTTGAAACTCACCACTCGTGTTTTCTCACTCCCACTAATTTCACCATTCTCTAGGAATCTAGCATTACCAGTCTCCATTATCCTCGTACTGTGATTAGGACAATAAAATTTGTACCCTATAGACTTGTCTGGATAACCAATAAAATATCCAGATATTGTTCTTGAGTCCAACTTTTTCTCTTGTGGATTGAAGATTCTTGTCTCTGTTGGACAACCCCAAATATGTAAGTGTCTTAAACTAGGTTTCTTACCAGTCCAGAACTCAAAAAGAGTTATTGGGACCACCTTACTAGGAACCCTATTTAAGATATATATTGTAGTCTTTAAAGTTTCACCCCACAGTGAAATAGGTACAATTGAGTAACTTAACATACTCTTAACCATATCTTTAAGTGTACGATTACGCCTTTCAACAACTCCATTTTGCTGTGGCGTACCAGGCATTGTATATTGAGCACGAATGCCTTTCTTTTCTAAGAATTTGGCAAATGGGCCAGGATTTTGGCCTGACTCATCATATTTACCATAATACTCACAACCCCTGTCTGATCTCACTATTTTAACCTTTCTATCTAATTGTCGCTCGACTTCAGTTATGTACACCTCAAGGATGTTAACATCCTGAGACTTTTCATGAATTAGATACACATATCCATAACGTGAGAAGTTATCTTTAAATGTGATAAAATATTATTTATTTATTTATTTTTATTTTTTTTTACCACTAAGACATGGGATGTTGAGTGGCCTGCAAATATCTGTATGAATTATCTCAAGAAGCTCATTACTTCTTGTGGCACCTTTCTTGGTGTGTTTGGTTTGCTTTCCTTTAATGCAATCCACACATATCTCAAAGTCAGTGAAGTCTAGGTTTTTCAAAATCTCATTCTTTACCAATTTTTCAATTATATTTCTAGAGATATGCCCCAACCGTCTATGCCACAAGATTGAGGATTTTTCATTAATTAAACCACGTTTTGAACCAATATTCGAATGCAAAGTTACTTATGATTGTGCAAACTCATGATTTAAGGTAATTTTATATAAACCATCCCATAAATTACCAGAACCAATCGTTATTGATTTAAACGTTAAATTGAGCTTTCCACAACTAAATAAAACTGAATATCCAACACGATCTAATTTGAATAACGAAACTAAATTCCTAGAAATTGAAGGAATATAAAAAGTGTCTTCTAGATCCATCTGATGACCCGTCTCCAAGATCAGTCGGTAAGTTCCTATAGCTACGACTTCAGCTTTGAGACGGTTCCCCATATAGACAAATCTTTCACTTTCCTTCAGTTTCCTAGTTGAGAGGTATCCCTGCATGTCATTTGTAATGTGGGTCGTGGCCCCAGAGTCAATCCCCGAAGTATTAGAAGGTACTTCAGTAAGATTTGATTTATAACAAACAAAAGAAAATTTCTTACCTTTCTTTTCGAACCAAGCCTTTCGCTTGCTGCAGTCTTTCTTCACATGTCCCTTCTTGCCACAAAAGTAGCATTTGACAGTGAAACCATTCTGAGCCTGATTTTCTTCCCCAGGTTCATTCTTTTTCTTTGGTGGATTTTTCTTTGATTTTACAAACTTACCTTTCTTTTTCTTTATAGCTCCATGAGTTACAGGCAATGCAGTTTGACGTCCTTCCTCCGTTAACCTCACTTCCTCCTGAACACACATATTGGTCAGCTTATTCAAACTCCACTTATGCTTATTGGTGTTATAGTGGATTTTGAATGCGCCAAACTGTGATGGAAGTGAGTTGAGAATAAACTGCAGAGGAAAGTATCATCAACTTGCATCCCTAAAGTTTTAAGTTTTGCAGTTTTGTTACCATATTGAGGATGTGATCCTAAACTCCTCGGTGGCCATTATACTTCATTGTTGTCAATTCAGCCATAATAGTGCCAACAAGTGGCTTGTCGATCTTCAATAGCCTTTAACCAAATTTTACTTTAAGCGTTAGGGTAACGTCACTAAAGAGTCCTTTGGTCAATAACCGAGTAAGATCCCAGGAAGGTTGGAGGAGTCAACAAAGCCTCCCTTCTAAGTCCAACCACCTTAGGTAGCAAGCTATCTTTTTGATAGATCTTAAGAGGTATTAACACAAGATCTCGTAAGTAACACGAAAAAAGGCATAAACAATATACATATTAAAGCTTTGAGAATTATGATGAACTATTCATATCACATAAGTCTTTCCTTTGGGTAAAACTTAGGTATATCTATTGTCCACTCGTCAAGAATCACTTATGTAGGTCTAAAGTAATTAATGCAATTTTTCAGCTAGTCATGTTACCTTTGGGTATTCAATTCTAATTTGTCAAATTACATAACTTACATTATCCTACCCAGTTCATAATTATTTGAAAGTGACTCTCCTTTGAGCTAGTCTCAATCTCCTAATTATAACTGCAATTGATAATATTATCGACCTTAATGTTACCCTTTTAACAATTCTTTTATGTAGTTCTATATTCATAAGTTTTACAAATCTAGGTCACTTTAGCAGCTACTAAATTAGTAAACCCTATGAATACGAAACTAACCAACAATATTCTCTATTCATTAATTTGAGTTATTTAATTATCATTAATTCAATCACTATTTAATGATTTCTAGAATTTCTTTTTTGTGATTGCAATTACCAATATAATAATAATAATAACTCTGGACGAACATGAATATTTATATATCAAATTATGTAATATAAGAATCATGAATATCTCATATAATGGTCAATAAGAATTACACCTAATATGAATTAACCACTCCAATATTTGATATTCAATGTCATAAAATTATATCATGATATCAAATTTAAATCATGAAAATATATAAATATCAACAATAATAGACAATAAGTGCATATAATCAGATGAGATAAAATCATAATTCTTTGATAGACCGAATGATTCAACAAATTATAAAATTGCTTTTAATCTATGTACTTTATCATAACGGCAAACAATACACGCAATTTAATATCATATTATGATGATTATAAAAATTATTATCACTAAAATTGATAATAAATCAAAACATGCATATGAACAGCATATATAATTACATAAAAGCCTGTACCTAACATATCACAAAACAAAGTGAGTGGGCTGTGCTCTTATTTAGGTTAGGACCTAACAGATCATGTTGTTTTATGAGTGAGGGAGTCCATTATGTGCATACTTAGTGGAGTGCACATCACATGCCGACATAGTTCAAACCTTATAAACAAAAGTATGTTTTTATGAATAATTATAATTATAATATAATAACAATATTCATAAATATATTATTATTCCAAGGTATATTGATTCACAAACTAAAGCTCTGATACCACATATAAGATTTAATAATACATGTAACCATAATAATAATGCGGAATTAAACTTAACAGGATCTTGAATTCAATACAACTCAAGAATAAAACGAACATACCTTTGTCAGCCATTGAATTAGAGAAGTTGAGAAAATACCCCTAATAGTTGAACCTTGAATTCTTGGCTCACCTTCTTTTCTCTGTGTCTCTTAATTAGGATGACTATAAAACTTAGAGTGATGGAATACTACTTATCATATGAAAGGGGAGTCACCCATCCTTATATAAAGGAGAGATGAGGGTCTGATAAACTCTATCAGAAGAATTCTTAATCCATCAAAATTTCCTTCTTATCTTAAAAGAGTAATTATATTAAAATTCTAATTACTGAACTTTACATATAATATTGGCTTTATCTAATTGTGGAGTCCAAATAAATTAAAACATGTAAAAATATGTAGACTATTGGGTCACACTAGAAAATAAATCCAACACAAACTTGGTCTCAACGAAAAATGAGAACTTAAAAATAATGTATCCCTATATTAAAATTTTTAAAAATAATTTAGTAAAAGAATATAGTATCTTAAAATTTTTATTTTTATACCGAACAAATAATTTAGAACAAACTGATGTATGCATAAATTTTTATCAACCCCGGTTGGTAGCTCGAAAATTCGTGGGTCGAATGGGTCGAAAGATCAAAACGACGTCGTTTTGATCTTTGTATTTTTTTTTTTTTTTTTCAAGCAGAAGGAAGAAGAAGATGCGGGGAGGAGGGAGGAGGAAGGAGGAGGAGGGGAGGGGAGGGGAGGAAGAGAAGGAGGGGAGAGGAGGGGGCCAACAAACTCGGGACTGAGGCAGGGGCGGAGGTGTGGCGGCGAGGCAGAGGCAGAGGCGGAGCTGCGGCGAGGACGGCGAGGCGACGAGGACGGCGAGGTGACGAGGACGGCGAGGCGACAAGGACGTCGGCAGAACCAGCACCCTGTCTCCCTCTCTTCTCCTTCTCCTCTCTTCTCTCCCTCTCTTCGAATTCGACCCAAATTTCGACCCACAAAATTCGAGCACCCACTCATTTTTAAATTTTTATTTCACTCGGCCCTTCACCATCGCCATCACCATCATTTCTCCGCCACTACCCCTCCTCTCTCGTCCCGTCACCCCTCGCCACCACATCCTAATTAACTTTTAAAGGGATAGAAAATGAAGGATGAAAAGAGACAAAATGATTGAATTGGGTAAGTGGGTGAAAATCAGACAAAATTTACCTTTCTACAAAAGGTCGTTCTGATCTGGTCAAGGTGGTAGACTTGCTAAGGTCGTCAGTTAGTCAAGTCTTTCTTCTTTTTTTTTTTTTTTGTCAGGGTGAGGTTAGTCAAGTCTTTGTTGACCAAATTAATGACATATATAGTCTTGAGGAAATGCAAGCTGGCGACTTATTCTCCATTCTTTATTTTATTTATTTACTTATTACTGTTCAGAGTATAATTTTTTATTATGATTGTTTTGGGACAATTTATGGACCTAAAGGGACAAGTGGGTTATCTTCTAATTTATTTATTTAATTTTTTTTAAATAGTTGTCAATTTTTATAACTATAAAAGATGTAATCAAAGTATAAAATTTAAAATTTAAACCGGATAGAACAAATTTTTTTAAAATTTCTTATAACCAGATTACAAGGTAGAGAAGAAGGTAGATAGATAGAATAGTCAGCAAGTTAATTATTCATATTTACTGAGAAATAAATTGTTTTGGGGTTTTAATATTGATTATATTATACATATTTTTAATTACATAAAAAATATGAATAGAACTCAAATTGTCTCACTCTAGAGTATCTCTAATGTTGTACTTTTTTTTTTATTATTAAATTTGATCTGATATCACGTGCTCCAATAGAATTTTATCAAAACTCCGATCGATCAGACAGATGTCTTGACCGGCTAGTGTAATTTTTTTACAAATTTTTGCAAGGAGGTGGTCATCCGGTAATGCAAATCCAACGACTATGAACAGTGAAAAGATGAAAGGTCCTAGGCGTCCTCAATTTGGTGAAAGATGTTAATCATGTGGTTTAATTTTGATGCTGTATAAAATATTATGGGATAAATTGTGATTTATTAATATACATATTTTATATTCTTTGTCACAAAATATTCTTTGTTAAAATATATGTTGTATGTTGTATTTGTTATAAATATTATTTAAATAGATTTTACTGTGCATCATATATTTTTTAATAGAAAAGTTACTGTGTACCTTTGAAATTCATAAGGTTTGGAAGAAAATTACTAAGTTACTGTGCGTTTCATTATTCATCGAAAGCGATGTGGCTATATTTCAACTCCTCCACCTGCTAAATTTGAAAATGAGAAGTTGGTGCCCGTACTCCGTCTTTCTCCGCATGCGTCTTCTGTAATGAATATGAGCGCCTCTTCTCTCCTCTAATGGTAATTTTACGATATATAAGGAGTATTTTGGTTGGAGAAAAATAAGTGTTGAAGAAGAGAAGAAAGAAAATAAAAAATCTATGATATTTATTTGTTCTCAAAATATTATTGTGTTTCATTGAGTTGTATTTTCTGTGAGAAAATTTGTTAAGAATTTGAGGAAAATTGTAAAAGGGTTTTCTATCCTTTATTGTTATTATTCTTGTTAAAAAGAGAGAGAGAGAGAGAGAGAGAGAGAGAGAGAGAGAGAGAGAGAGAGAGAGAGAGAGAGAGAGAGAGAGTTTTTGTGAGTGACTTTTTGGGATAAAATCACTAGGGTTAGGTAGACACCGGATTCAAAACTAGTCGGGTTATTTTTGTGAGTGGTTTTTGGGATAAAATCACTTGATTAGGTGTGATTAGGCACCAAATTCTAAACTAGTCTGTAAAGCTTCACTAGCACCCGAGAAGCTAGTGGTGTAATTACTATTTAAAGAATCGTGGAGAAATTTTTGAGGAGGATACTTGGGGAGTGGACGTAGGCCTGGCGTGCCGAACCATTATAAATCGCTGAGTTTGCTTTCTCTTCCCTTTACTCATTTTATTTCATTGCTCTATTTTTTTATTGTTGATCAATTTTATTTATTTATTATTTGGATTAATATTTTTAATATTGTGAAATTATTTTTAATAACCTAATTCACCCCTTCTTAGGCTCTTTACCGGAGATAACAATTTGTATCAGAGCAAGAGCTCTTATCTATTTTTTGATCTAATAGTGTTAGAGTTGATCTATGGCAACTATTATAGGAACACAAATTGTTGATGGTCACTCACCTTCCAACAGACTACATGGTATAAAAGATTATTAAAAATGACCCAATTATTCCTTCCAAAATCGTAAATACAAAGAAAATTCTTAAAAAAGAAGAGGAATGGGATGGGGATGATTTTAGAAGCATTCAAATAAATACTAAAGCAAAATATATTTTATATTGTGTACTTGATCCTAATGAATATGATAGAATTTGTGCTTGTAATATAGTAAAAGAGATTTGGAAAAAATTAGAAGTCACACACGAAGGCACGACTCAAGAGAATGAAATCACAGAAAAAGTAAAATTTGCATGTGGAGATGATGATGATAATGATATAAATTACCTCATGGAAGAAAGCAATGACAACGAAGTGATAAATATTTGTTTCATGGGAATTATTAGGTTTTATTGAGGAGCCACATGATGATTTTCAAAAGATTATTCCAAAACAATCTTTTCTCGAAAAATCAAATAAATGTCTTTTAAATGAAAATGATGTTTTTGAAAATGAAAATGAAATCTTTAAAAATGAAAATGAAACTTTCAAAATTAAAAATAAAAGTTTAAAAAAGGAAAATGATTCTTGAATTTTTTTTTCAAATGATTTGAAAATTGAAAATAATTCGTTATTGGGTACAAACCCCTTAAGGGAAAGAAAATTTAAATAAATTACTTGAAAATCAAAGATGTATTTTTGACAAGGCCAGTATTGGGTACAAATCCAAAAAGAAACAGATGTTTTATAAAAATTTCTTTGCTAAAGAATCATCATTTAGTAATTCTAATATTGTATGTCATTATTGTAATAGAAATGATCACTCAATTTCATCATGTCAATTTAGAAAGGGATTACATGGAAGAAAAATGATATGGATTCCAAAATCAAGTAATTCTGAAACTAACATTCACGGACCCAAACAAGTTTGGGTACCAAAATCGAAAACTTGATTTTTTTTTGGTAGGTATGCTTCAAGGTGAAATTCGGTAGAAGAAAATGGTATTTGGATAGTGGATGTTCAAAATATATGACTGTGACAACCTGCACCACTGTTTACTGATAATACTACTGATTACTGCTAAACTGTAACTGAACATGATTAAGTAACTGATTTGACTGACATTCTGAATTGATTGATTAAGTGTATTAGTTTAAGCGCATTTCTATCTGTTTGACTGTTAATTGATCTGTTCATGTTTTAAGTGTCGAACTGTAAATTGAAGGCCTTATCGGCGGCCGAATCTGAAATTGTTTAGTGTTTCATGTTAATTACAATTTATGTGATTTTATGGTATGTTTAATTGAAATTTGATTTGGTATGATTAAATTGGATTAAATAAGGTTAAATTACATTAGTTTGGCTTTATTACCAAAATGTCACTTAGTGCACAATCCTAGACCATTCTTTTTCTACTTCCCTCACGTTTGATATGCCATTCATTTCCTCTAGAGACCAAAAACGTGAGAGAGAGCTAGAGAGTTGGAAGTAAGCTTGAGTTCATCAAAATTTGCTTGAGACTTAGAAGATTTGAAGGAACTTGCAAAATTTGAGCTTCTATACCTTGAATTGGAGACTTGAGGTAGGAAACTCACCCTTTTAATTGTGAGTTTGAGTTGTTCTTGAATGATTCATAGTAAGGTTAGTGATTTAAGGCATGAATTAGCTTAATATGTTGAATTGAGTAGGAATTCATGCATGCATGTATACATTGTTGAGGTTTGAGGTTGATCTCAGGGAAATCCTCACATGCATGTCCATATTCTAGCTTTGATCCATGAATTCAGCATGTTTTTGGAAGGATTGACTCATTTGTTCTTGTATTAGAAGCTTTGAAGTTGATTAAATTCATGCATGTTGCATGTACATCATGTTCTTGAAGTTTTGTTTGGAAATGGGTTCAATTGAACTACCTTTGGGCTTTGATTTTGCAAATTGATCTTTGAAACATGTCATATTATGAGTTTTAAAGTGTTTTCCAGAAAATTAGCCCAAAAGGATCGAATTTGATGCTTTAAATGTTGAGTTTCATGCTTGGAGACAAATCTGGAAATTCCAGATTTTGGATCCACGCTCGAGCGAGGAACTCCACGCTCGAGCATACACTCTGAGTTCATGTAGTCCGCTCGAGCGGAGAAAGTAACGCTCGAGCGTGAAATGCGTGTATCCAGTACTTTGCACGTGTTTACAGTCCGCTCAAGTGAGGGAATGTGTAGACGTCCCCGAACGTCCTGGGAGGGAATCCCCCGTTTCGTTCGTATGGGCTCACTACAGTTCGGACTCTCAAATTGTCACGGTTCTAAATCTGAACCAAAAAGTGCAAATCTGGCAAATCGTTTTTGAAAACAGATTTTTTGTAAAGAAGTGCCAAACATGGATTGCTTTGCCAGATACAGAATCGCCACCTAAATATTTTTTATGGGGGAATTTTGAAAACCCTGACTTGTTTGCCTAAGGCCATGTGTCGGTCATCACCAAAGTTGCCTCGGCTCGAGAACTTGGGTACGATTGGGGAAGGTCAGCTATGAGCACCCCTCTCCCCCGATCAAAGATCGGCCTCTACTAACCATGATATCTAGTTTTGAAAACATTATGCGTTCTTAATCCGATTAATTAGCTAATCTTACTATGTGATGCGCACAACACAAAAGTATAGACTAGATCGCCTAATTTGAAACAAAGCATCGCCTATCCGTTTGTTTGGAAATCGGTTTGAAATTTGCTACTCGCAAGTAGGCTAAAAACATGGATTTTGACGAGTTGTTCCAACTCAAACAATCCAACCTTCACCCACAGGCATTCAGGCAGTTATAACACATAAGCACACAGCCTCATGGTAAGCATGCTATCATGGCAACACTTACACTCATGCAAGGATGCTAAAACATAAATGCTTACCGAGTACTCCAAGCCAAAACAGAAACTAGTTAATAATCGTATGCATGATCGTAGTTCATGTTAAGATGGCTAATGCAACACATGCAAGATGCAACCACAATAGGCTCGGCTATTCTAAGATGGCATATGATGTGCTACAACTAACACGTATTCAACTTAGAATTGAAATACAATGTAGTTAGTATGATGCGCCGAGCCCGGTGCATGCAATACTGATGAATGAATGCACGCATGCATAACATAAGGTATGCTAAATTAAATATGCCCTAGTACTAACCATCAAAAGTAGGTAAGTAAAAGGGAGAAAGAAGTGGGGGTTGGAAGACATGCACCCACACACCCACACTTATTACACATTCGCCCTCGCTCGGAGGGACCAAAAGAATAATACAAATTGAACAAATAATTAACTACTCTAGCTAATTAAATATTACAAGGCTTCTAATTAATTAACAAATTAAATACAGCAGGAAAGTGGCCACAGCCTCGCCTCGGAATGATGGGATGATGCATTCTCGGTTCGCCTCGGCTGGAAACCCGGTACCATGCCACTGTTGCCTCTGTTTACACTGTCTTGCTCCTCTGAAATTTATGAAAGTTTTCAGAATCCTTCTGAATCACTCCCTGAGTGTTGTGGAATATCACCGGCCGCAATTCAAATCCACCGGCCATGGGAATAGGCTTATCAACCAAATATTGAACCACCGGCTGGACACTGATGGTCGGTCGGCACAAAAAGTGGTCGGCCGGCCATTTCTTCTGGCAGAGCCCTGTTTTGACAGCAGCAGAGGACAGACAGTGCATGGTATGGAATTTTCAAAGGAATGTGTGCATGGCCACTCTCCTTATCATGCTATGGGCTCAAGGGAGTTTGGTACTCGACCCTCGGACCACCAATCGCGCGTTTCAATGCGTGATTGTCCAAGAAGTTAAGTATGCATTCAATGTGAATGAATGCAACAAAACACATGAGTGCTACACACCCTATCATGTTGAGATCAAGGACATCGGCGACCGAGGATTGAGGCGCGTTACGTCACTTTGAGTACGAACGCCCCTCATTCGTCATGCTTGGTTTGACACCCCAAACCAAGAAAAAATGTAATGCAAGTATGCAATGTGACTCAAGTAGGCAACATGTCTCAAGCTTGCAATATGAGGCTAAGGTAACAAACATGCCAAGTTCAATGTGCCAAACATGCAAGATACAATGCAATACAACCTATCATGCAAGCTAGGATATGGAATGCAACTAGCTAAACAACATGCAAACGTGTAAAGATGAGGTAATGCAAGCATGAAACCAAAGTAATGCAACATGTTAAAACATGCAATGGTGGACTTAAACCGCAAAGGGCAGACCTTAGGCTTGCCATAAACAGTGGCCAAAGATGATGCAAATGATGGACAAATGCTCATGCAAACATACACACCAATGGGCCTAAAGACTAAGGCACAAAAGGTAACTTTCAAGAACACTCAAAAGATGATAAACATGGACTTAGACCAACATGTTAAACTCTAAAAATGCATAGAGGATGATGCCAAATCAACTGTGTTATGCAAGTAAGGCATGCAATAATGACCAAAACTTGATGCCAACAAAGGGGTCCAAACCAGAGCTATGTTAACCAAACCCCAAAGGACCAAAATGGCTTAAAACAATCCTAAGGCACTCCAAAACAAGACTAAAGCATGCATGGAACATGGTTAAAACATGCCGAGAAATGGGCCCAAAACAAAGGGCATTTCGAAGCCACGAAAGGAAGCATTACTCCACACCCACCCCAACCAAACATGGCATGGATTGTGTGATAAAAAAACAGAGTTATAATATGCCAAAATAACCCCCAAAACCCACTTAGATGACCTCTAAATGATTTGAAAAAAGAAGCATACACCAAAGCCCAAACATGGAGCATAAGTCCACAACTCTTCAAGGCATTGAAAGGGTAGCAAATGCAAGCATGTAAGCACAAAATATGGATTGAAATGGCATGATAAATGATTCCAAATCACTGAAATAGCCTAGGTAATGCAAGCTAATGACTCACACACTAAAGGCTCACAAGCCAAAATGTAAAGAGGCTATACCAAACATGGAAAACATGATCAAATCAGCACCCAACAGACCTTAAGCATGATGAAATATGACCAAAAGCTTCATGAAGTCAAGCTAGAACATGCAAGCATGGAGCTCTAAAGGCAAGATGCATTTCTAGGCAAAATGGAGGAATACAAGGCAAGTATATTATGCATGCAAGGGGTCAATAAACCAACATAGAATAGAGATAAAAACATGCTAAATAAACTCCAAATAACCTCTGAAACAAGACCAAACAAAGCTAAGCATGCATGCTAACTTTATGAGCCAAGAACATGAACAAATGAAACACAAAGGGAGAGGGGTGTCCCTCCCCTATGCAAGACTTTGAAACCTCTTCTTCACCACTGAAAATCCTCTGGATTTCAGTGGTGAGAAGGCCAACACACGAAAGTTTCAAAGGCTCAACAAAGAAGGTACAAAAAAAGGCCAAACAAGGCCAAAGAGGGGGAGGTTGACCCCCAACACCAAAGTGACCTTAATGAAACATCTTAAGCATGAAAAATCAGAGTTTTTATCAGTTATACACGAAGCTCAAAACAGCATGCAAAGTGGGTTAAAAGCTAGTGCAAGAATGCGGAATATAAAGTAGCTATGCTCACCCTTGAAGAACACTTGAAGAACAGCAACCTCAGGCCCCTTCTTCTGATCAAAATCAACTCAAAACTCTAAGAACAAACTCTCAACACCTCCAAAACCGAAGTATGGTGTAATACTAGGTGTCTTAGTGCAAAACTAAGAACAAAACACCCTTTTAGGCCCTCTAACACACACAAATGAAGAGAGAAGGGGAGATATATAGAGAGAGTGGTGTATATATCACATATATATCTGATTTACTGAACCTCCTCAAAGGAGAAGAGAGGTCTCCTTTTATAGAGGAAGACAAATGGCTAAGCTTCTAAGGGAAGCTAATACAAAAGGGTCAAGGGGGTCAAGCTTCTCAAGGAAGCTAACTCAAAGGTCCAAGCTTCTTGAGAAAGCTAAGACAAAGGTCCAAGCTTCCTCAAGAAGCTTGAGCAAAGGTTGCAAGCTTCTCCAAGAAGCTTTGAACAAAAGGGTGCAAAAGGGGCAAATCCACCATACACGTGTATGGAGGACAAGTCCGTGCACTCCAGCTGGCACAGCTGGCATGCACCATGCCTGATAAAGGCGAAAATGAGGTATCGGCCAGAAAAGGAGTCAATCGGCCAAATAAATGGTCGGCCAACCACACAAAGAGGCCGATACACCTAAGAGAATATCGACCGACCAAACATTTGGTCGGTAGAAAAAAAACAGGGCCGGTGGCATCATGCCATGGCCTGTGGGTTTCGGGGATGGCTAACAAGCCTCTTCCCACCCTCAGAAGCACAAAACACAAGTCCTTGGTGCACAACCAAGCACAGAACAGGTAAGTTAAGAGATCCTGAGACAAGGCGGAGGCCAAGGCCTCCGGGAACTCAAAACGAACACGAACATGGATGATCACCGAGTGTTCAAACAGTGACGTCCAAGTCTTGAGGACGGTCAAAAATGGGGTGTCTACAGTTGCCCCTCTTTGACAGAACTCGAAAGTCATAACAATGACGGGAGTGAATGTCAAAGCCCAGAGACGACCCATTTTTGACGAGGCCAAAGACTTAGACAAAGCATGCAAGAAACAGACAAAGATATGCGCCCGAAGGCAGGGGCAAGATGCAAGACAATGCACAAAGCTGAGCATAACTTATGATCATGCAAAGAAAGTTGTAATGAAGCATAATGTGCAACAGTTTTAAGCAAGCAAAAACCAAACTACATTGCAATGCAGAAAGGACGTGAGAGAGTCATACAATCTCAACCATGCGCATGCAGGAAAGACTAAGAGCGACCATTGGGGACACCCAAGGTCTTAAACAAGATTCCGTCGCGCTGCACGCGAAAGGAAAAAGAGTGGCACAAGCATTGAAACATGTTCCAAATGCTCTAAAAAAAAAGGGGGAAAACATAGGGACATATCCCGGTGTTTTGAAAACGAGCGTGCATAACAATGCAAGCGGAATGCGCGTAACAACGCAAGTGAAGAGGTGTGCATGACAATGCAACCTAAGATGAATTCCAAACACGCTGAAACCGTGTGAGGAAAGGGGACTGGGAGAAACATAGGGACATATCCCGGTGTTTCGGAATGGTTCAAACATAGGAACGTATTCCAAATGCTCTTAGCCAAAGAGGGAGAAACATAGGGACATATCCCAGTGTTTCAGAAAGGTATAAGCATTGGAATGTATTCCAAATGCCCTTAACCAAGGAGGGAGAAACATAGGGACATCTCCCGGTGTTTCGGAAAGGTATAAGCATTGGAACGTATTCCAAATGCTCTTAACGAAAGAGGGAGAAACATAGGGACATATCCCAGTGTTTCGGAAAGGTATAAGCATTGGAACGTATTCCAAATGCTCTTAACCAAAGAGGGAGAAACAGAAGGACGTATCCCAGTGTTTCAGAATGGTTCAAGCATTGGAACGTATTCC
Organism: Camellia sinensis; assembly: GCF_055761805.1. Taxonomy (NCBI): domain Eukaryota; kingdom Viridiplantae; phylum Streptophyta; class Magnoliopsida; order Ericales; family Theaceae; genus Camellia; species Camellia sinensis. The sequence continues at coordinate 97,919,710 of NC_138972.1, forward strand.
GAATGCTCTTAACCAAAGAGGGAGAAACATAGGGACGTATCCCGATGTTTTGGAATGAGAAGAGAAAACATAGGGACGTATCCCGGTGTTTCGGAAGGAAGGAGAAACATAGGGACGTATCTCGGTGTTTCGGAAGGAAGGAGAAACATAGGGACGTATCCCGGTGTTTCGGAAGAAAGGAGAAACATAGGGACGTATCCCGTTGTTTCAAAAGGAAGGAGAAACATAGGGACGTGTCCCGATGTTTCGGAAAGGAGAAGAGAAAACATAGGGATGTATCCCGGTGTTTCGGAAGGAAGGAGAAACATAGGGACGTATCCCGGTGATTCGGAAGGAAGGAGAAACATAGGGACGTATCTCATTGTTTCAAAAGGAAAGAGAAACATAGGGACGTATCTCGGTGTTTCGGAAAGGAGAAGAAAAAACATAGGGACGTATCCCGGTGTTTCAGAAGGAAGGAGAAACATATGGACGTATCCCGGTGTTTCGGAAGGAAGGAGAAACATAGGGACGTATCCCGATGTTTCAAAAGGAAGGAGAAATATAGGGACGTATCCTGGTGTTTCGGAAAGGAAGAGATCGTGCAAAACAATGCAATTGAAAAGGGTGCATAACAATGTGAGTGAAACGTGCATAACAATGCAGGTGGAACGATGCATAACAATGCAAGCGAATCAGTGCATGACAATGCAGGAGGAATGGGTGCATAACAATGCAAGTGAAGTGTGCGTGACAACGCAAGTAAAGAGGTGCATGACAATGCAAGTGAAGTGTGCGTGACAGCGCAGGTTAAAGAGGTGTGCAAGACAATGCAATACAGGCACACAAGACAGTGCGATGTAGATTAAATGCACAAAACAGTGCAATGCAATGCACTAACAAGTACAAGTAAGGTGAACAAGATACCGCGATACAATGCACTAACAAGTGCAGGTAAGATGCACAAGAAAGCGCGAACAATGCAATGCACTAACAAGTGCAGGTAAGGTGCGCAAGATAGTGCGAGTAAGGTGCACAAAAGAAGTGCGATAAAATGCATTTTCTATGCAAGTATGGGAGCATTTTCTATGGAAAGCATATTCTATGCAATATTGAAGACATATTCTGTGCATGAGACAAGCATATTCTATGCAACATTGAAAGCAAAGCATATTCTATGCAGAATCGAAAGCAAACATATTCTATGCAGAATCGAAAGCAAGCATATTCTATGCATGAATCATAACGATGCGCGGCACGCATGTAACAAAAGTGTATATGAAAGTGCACATCCTGTGCAATAGAGGGGCATCAAACATGTACTCCGGTGCCTCCGATTTACCTCTCAGAGGACTTTGCAACACACTCAGCTTGAAAAGGGCACACTCTGTTCATATTGGCAAGAGATGACATCTGCATGTGAAGACCACATGTGCTGCTTGGACTGCCATTCTGACTTGAAGCAGGCTTACATTTGAGGTAGAGGCGCACTCATACTTCGGTAGCATTAACAAGGCCTGAGGAGGTGCATCCGGAATACAATCATGGAATTTGAAACAAACTCAGATGCTCTGATTTTCCCTCTTTTCTTTTGCTTTGCAGTCTGGAACCTATACAGCTTCAGATAGGTCCTGGTTTTACGGTTTTCACATGACCTGGGTTGAACCCTGCGGCTTTATAAAAGAACAAATTCTGTTTTGCACAAATGTGGAGAATGGCACAGCACTCTGAGCACAAAACGATTTATTTTTGAAATTGAAATGAGAAAAGGGGTTCTCAACCGGGTATTGAGCCTACAACTGACCATAGCCAAGACGACTCAAAAAAAGGAAAACAAAAGGTAAACAACCTAAACACATCTATTGACACTCGAAACGACTCAAAACAAGAATCGAGACAAACAAAACAAAAGACACGACACACAGACGTGTTACAAAGACGAGAGACCTCTCAGTTCGCGAGGAACCAGTTTCTTTGGGTATTGTTTCCTACCCTTTCTCATTTGTGATTCTCACATCACTCCGGCACTCAATCTCTATTTTTCTGAAAAAAACCCTTTTCTCAATTTTTCTCTCGTCGCACATCTCTCTATTCTTCAATCTCTCATTTTCATCCCTCCCCTGGGTGGTTGATGGATAAGCAGAAAGTTGCGAGCTCCTATCCCTAGCATTCCGCTAGATTCTTCTTCTTGTTTACAACAGTGAGTTTCTCCCACAGAGGGGTTGCGATGCGGCTGTATGTGTAGCAGATCTGCAATTAACATTGGTTGACGATGCTCTACTGGGGAGTTTGGACGTGATTAGATCCGTCCAGATGAGGAAATGGAATATCCTACTCTATTCCAGTTCGTACGTCGCACTTGGCTTGATACCTCGTTGCTTGGAGGATGTGAGAGCTTTCTGCCCTTTTGCGGTCAGCTTTAGTGGTGCCCTTTTTCGGCAGGTAGAGTGCCCTTTCTGGCAGGTATGTTTGACCATGGGGAAAAGACAGAACATCTGACTCAAATGTGTCCCTAGTTCATCATTTTGACCATTTTTTGTTTTTGGCTTTCTGTTAAAACAATTTTGACCAAAATGAGAGTTAGATTAACATGCTTGTTCAATTTTCTGATTTAAAATCATGCAAGTTAGGCTATGAGCACTGAAAATTTTCTTTTTTTGGGTCCAAGAAAATGGTCCAGTTTTGGAAAATGAAATAATTTTCGAGAAATTAGTCAACCTCAGTAAAAATTCTCAAAAACTATTTTCGCAAACGGCCACTGCTCGACGAGCACGGAACCTACTCTCGAGATGTACAACCTCGGATTCATAACAATGGAAAATTGCACCTTGTCTGAAGGACACTACATGGCAATGAAAAGTTACCCCTTGTTTGAATGGCACTGCAACGTATTGAATGGCAACGGAAAGTTGCCCCTTGTTTGAATGGCACCACAGTGCATTGTAGTCAATCCTCAGAGTGACGAACACAACCAAACTCTCGGATACAGAGATGGAAAAGATGATCAAAACCATTACATGGACATAATCGATTTGGAAGTGTTTGTGGCTGGACTTTAGGATGAAGTTGCCTACGTATCCCAAACATGGAAATCAACCCTTACGTAGTTCCGATTAAGGTACACTCGGGTATTAATCTCTCCTTTTGCGCTTTAACTTTTGCCAAGGCCGCCCTTCCGGGTTTTCAACCTTGCGAGCTCTGTTCTTCTTTTCTTTTCATTTCTTTTCTTCTTTTTTCATCTTTTCTTTTTATTTTCTTCATTTTTCTTCTTTTCTTTTCTTCATTCTTTGCATTTTTTTTTTCTTTTTCTTCTTTTTCTTGCTCTAACTTTTGCCTGGGTTGCCCTTCCGGGTTTTCGGCCCAGCGAGCCTCTCAAGGGTAAAAGTGTAGCTTTGTCCATGTCAAATGGTTCTGAGATCTTGAAGTCATCTGAATCCAGGAGAATGGCTGCTGTTTGCTGACGATGTAGGAGTCCATCCAAACGGGGGCTGAATCTGCTCCTACTGTTGTGGGTAGGAACTCAGTTATCCTTCAGTAATACTTTCTTCTTTCCTCCCTTCTGGGATTTGGCATTCTTGCCGATCTTTGTTAGCTTGAGAAACATCCCAATTTTTTGACTCTTCGAGCACATCTGACATCTTTGCCCTTAGTTCGAGGGCTTTTGATCTAGCTTCGCAAGCTTCTTTTGACGACATCTGATCTTCTTGATCTGACTTCCCTGTCCCTGATTCACGGGCTGCTGCAAATCTGGCCACACAAGCCTTACATTGTGATTGACCTTGAATATTCTGAATTAAGGTTCAAGGTTTGAAAGCAGGGGATTTGGGTCTCGAGGCTAAGAGCGATCCTAAGCTGCACAATCTCAAGAGCGATTCCACACAGGTCTTCGCACGACTGCGCAAAAACATTTTTTGAAATCTTTTAAGAAAGCGACAAATCGCTCGTGCTGAAGATAGTGTAGAGCCAATCTGGATCAAGCCAGGATCTTTCTCAGTACACAGACCAACAAACATGATTTCACTCATTAAGGGCTTAGCATGCTTCTCTTTTTCTCAATTGATCAAATTTTACAAAACCCGAAGAATTTCTTCCTCTTCGTTTTTACCGCAGTGTTGGAAAAAGTTTTGAAAAACTTAGGTCAATGCAATGACTTAAAAGCACAGAATGAGTAGATGGAATGCACTGTCGTTTCATTCAAACTTCTAGCACAACTGGCGCAAGGCAGAAGCAAACACAAGAACATGAAAAACCACTGCTGTTTCATTCAAATTTGTTGGTGTAACTGGCTCCAGGCAGAAACAGACTCAAAAGAAAACGAAAAGACAAACACAAAACAAGCAAGCGATGTCCAAGGTAACACCCCCGAAATCACCCGACTCTAACAAAACAGGACTGACTCGATACAATAAGACAGACCCAACTGACTCAATATGAAAAGACTGACTCTATACAACGGGACAGACTCTAAACGACATAGCAAAACTGACTCAATACCTGAGTCAGAAAGTACAAAAACCAACATTCACAAATGCTCAAAACAGTGTGTGCCATACGCCATATCTGGAGTAAACTGAGTGCCGCCCGCAGGTGGTTCATCCCCTGATCACATCACATTATCCCCCACAAGTTCACTGATCAAGTGTCGATAGACTTTGCAGGACCTGGTGCGGGAATGACCTTGTTGTCAATCAAATTTTGTATCTCGTGGCGGAGACGGACGCAACTGTCGGTGTCATGACCGGTTTGTTGATGAAAAGTACAGTACTTAGTCGGGTCATGCTTTGGAGGGAGAGGATCGAGTAGAGGCTGTTGTTCTAACGGTTTTAGATGTCCTTTCCTGAGTAGGACCCCCAGAGCTTTAGACAAAGGCATATAAAGCGGGGCGAAAATCCTCTTGCCCCGGGGTAGATAGTCTGAGGTTCGGGGGTTTGGATTGGATGTACCAACAAAGGGGTGGCTGTTTTGGGAGTGGAGGTGACCATTCTAACTTCAAAAGATCTTGCAGCTGCATCACCACTAATGGTCGCGTTCAAACTGCGGTTGAATGCCCTCTTGGGCTGCTCCCTGTCATTGTCAATCAGGCCCTGTTTCAAAGCATCCTCGATCTGTACTCCCATCTCATGCAAATCTGAAAAGGTGGGGAAAGGGAGAACGATCATCTTTTGCATGAGTTTGGGTTGGAGGTTGCGCACAACCATGCGAATCTGATCTTTGTCGGTTGGCCTAATGGTCATCATTGAGCCCATGGCCCTCCACCGGGTCACAAAGTCAGAAAAACTCTCTTTAGGCTCCTGCCTAGTCGTCTCAAGATCACGGGTTGTAAACTCGATCTGTGTATTATAGGAGTATTGAACGACGAAAGCCTCGGCCATCTCATCCCAATTCCTCTTGACATCGTCTTCTAATTTTGCATACCAGATGGCCGCTACACCTGACAAGGTTCGGCCGAATAAAGAAAGCTTCTGTAGTCTGGTGAGGCCCATCGGCCTTAGTATGTCTGAAAATAGCCGCAGGTGCACCATGGGATCCGGATCCATCAAATCGGTCAATACGCGGTATCTTAAATCTGTCCGGCAGCGTCACGGCTGCGTCAGTATACCCATCCTTGATGTCCGGGATGGACTTCACTCCTTGGGATTTCTTGAACAGCTTTTCAAGCTTGTTCAGTTTTAATGTCGTGGGGTCCACCTCGAATTCAAAGGGAGAGTCCGGTAGATTGGTAGGTGTTTTGGATAGCTGGGGTAGGATTGGGGCGCGGAGCCGGCCCTGTTGGAATGTCCGTACCTTCCTGGACATTTGGTGTTTCCCCGGGTGTCGGAACCCCTGGTGGTGGAGGAGCTTGATGCGAAACAGATGCTCCGTTTTGCTGTTGCAACCTGGTGATTAGCTCTGCCTGCTGGGCCATGATCGCAGCCTGCTGTTTGGCAAATTCCGCTTGGTGGACAGCGTCCTGCAGCATGAGTTTCATACTTTCTTGGAGTTGACGCATCATTTCCTCCATCCCTGCTATGTTCTGCTGTTCTGGCTGACTGACCGGTATTTCTATCTCTATGGTAAAAACTGAGACCTCAACCTGACTATTCACTGGTGGGGTGGATAAGGACCACTGATCTGGTAACTGCAGAATTGGTGATCTGTGCCTGAGTGGTCCTTTTACCCTGCCTCTGGCGAAGGAACACTGATTTGCCCTTGAACTGAATCTCTGACCTGACAAAGTCTATTAACACGGATCCAATATACCCGGGGGATATTGGAGCCCTCTGAAGCTATAGTTCCACGTCCTGCAAAAGAGAAAACAGACAGTATCTTAGCTTGATTTCACCAGAACAGGTATACACATAGCTGAACGACTGTGCTCTGTACTGAATTCTGTCCAAAATTCTTCCTGTAAACCGATACCCTCAGGTAAAACTGATTCCCCAAATACTGATGCCCACAGGCTTAATGCCCGGACTCGCAAACTGATACATGCATTCCCTGTAGAGACACACTCTAAAGCACATAGCAAGCAAGTAAGAGCCAAAACACCCCTATGTTGGGGTAGGGTTTCCTTGTCCTAGTTCGTCAAGAACTAGGGTTTCACTACGCATACAGCGGTTTCAAACAACCTACAATTGGGTAAGCAACCTGTCCTAGTTTGGGATGGTCACTATGGATTCCGATATGCACTAGGTCGAATGGTCGAAAAGGGTGCCCCAGTAAAAATCGGGGTTTGTGTTCCCATCGTGGCAAAGCCCGTAACCGGTCAGCCTTATGGCACGCTTCTTGAAGTGAGCCTCCAGCAAACCGCTCAGGAATAGCAGATGGAAAACACGGTGTCCTAGGCGCACCAATGCACTTGCAATGCAAAGAAACACATGAGTATAGTCAAAACAAGATATCATGAGTTCGAGTCAAGTTCTCTAACTCCCCAACAGAGTCGCCAGAAACTGTAGACGCCCCCCAAATGTCCCGGGAGGGAATCCCCGTGTCGTTTGTATGGGCTCACTACAGTTTGGACTCTCAAATTGTCACAGTTCTAAATCTGAACCAAAGAGTTCAAATTCGGCAAATCGTTTTTGAAAACAGATTTTTGTAAAGAAGTGCCAAACATAGACTGCTTTGCCAGATACAGAGTCGCCACCTAAATATTTTTTATCGGGGAATTTAGGAAACCCTGACTCGTTTGCCTAAGGCCACGTGTCCGTCATCACCAAAGTTGCCTCGGCTCGGGAACTTGGGTACGATTGGGGAAGGTCAGCTATGAGCACCCCCTCTCGCCTGATCAAAGATCGGCCTCTACTAACCATGATATCTAGTTTTGAAAACATTATGCGTTCCTAATCCGATTAATTAGCTAATCTTACTATGTGATGCGCACAACACCAAAGTATAGACTAGATCACCTAATTTGAAACAAAGCATCGCCTATCCGTTTGTTTGGAAATCGGTTTGAAATTTGCTACTCGTAAGTAGGCTAAAAACATGGATTTCGACGAGTTGTTCCAACTCAAACAATCCAACCTTCACCCACAGGCATTCAGGCAGTTATAACACATAAGCACATAGCCTCATGGTAAGCATGCTATCATGGCAACACTTACACTCATGCAAGGATGCTAAAACATAAATGCTTACCGAGTACTTCAAGCCAAAACAGAAACTAGTTAATAATCGTATGCATGATCCTAGTTCATGTTAAGATGGCTAATGCAACACATGCAAGATGTAACCACAATAGGCTCGGCTATTCTAAGATGGCATATGATGATGCTACAACTAACACGTATTCAACTTGGAATTGAAATACAATGCAATTAGTATGATGCGCCGAGCCCGGTGCATGCAATACTGATGAATGAATGTACGCATGCATAGCATAAGGTATGCTAAATTAAATATGCCCTAGTACTAACCATCAAAAGTAGGTAAGTAAAAGGGAGAAAGAAGTGGGGGTTGGAAGACATGCACACACACACCCACACTTATTACACATTCGCCCTCGCTCGGAGGGACCAAAAGAATAATACAAATTGAACAAATAATTAACTACCCTAGCTAATTAAATATTACAAGGCTTCTAATTAATTAACAAATTAAATACAACAGGAAAGTGGCCGCAGCCCCGCCTCGGAATGATGGGATGATGCATGCTTGGTTCGCCTCGGCTGGAAACCCAGTACCATGCCACTGTTGCCTCTGTTTACACTGCCTTGCTCCTTTGAAATTTATAAAAGTTTCCAAAATCCTTTTGAATCACTCCTTGAGTGTTGTGGAATATCATCGGCCACAATTCAAATCCACCGGCCATGGGAATAGGCTTATCGACCAAATATTGAACCACCAGCTGGACACTAATGGTCAGTCGGCACAAAAAGTGGTCGGCCGGCCATTTCTTCCTACAGAGCCCTATTTTGACAACAGCAGAGGACAGACAGTGCATGGTATGGAATTTTCAAAGCAATGTGTGCATGGCCACTCTCCCTATCATGCTATGGGCTCAAGGGAGTTTGGTACTCGACCCTCGGACCACTAATCGCGCGTTTCAATGCGTGATGGTCCAAGAAGTCAAGTATGCATTTCAATGTGAATGAATACAACAAAACACATGAGTGCTACACGCCCTATCATGTTAAGATCAAGGACATCGGCGACCGAGAATTGAGGCGCGTTACGTCACTTTGAGTACGAACGCCCCTCATTCCTCATGCTTGGTTTGACACCCCAAACCAAGAAAAAATGTAATGCAAGTATGCAATGTGACTCAAGTATGCAACATGTCTCAGGCATGCAATATGAGGCTAAGGTAATAAACATGCCAAGTTCAATGTGCCAAACATGCAAGATACAATGCAATACAACCTATCATGCAAGCTAGGATATGGAATGCAACTAGCTAAACGACATGCAAACGTGTAAAGATGAGGTAATGCAAGCATGAAACCAAAGTAATGCAACATGTTAAAACATGCAATGGTGGACTTAAACCGCAAAGGGTAGACCTCAGCCTTGCCATAAACAGTGGCCAAAGATGATGCAAATGATGGACAAATGCTCATATAAACATGCACACCAATGGGCCTAAAGACTAAGGCACAAAAGGTAACTTTCAAGAACACTCAAAAGATGATAAACATGGACTTAGACCAACATGTTAAACTCTGAAAATGCATAGAGGATGATGCCAAATCAACCGTGTTATGCAAGTAAGGCATGCAATAATGACCAAAACTTAAAGCCAATAAAGGGGTCCAAACCATAGCTATGTCAACCAAACCCCAAAGGACCAAAATGGATTAAAACAATCCTAAGGCACTCCAAAACAAGACTAAAGCATGCATGGAACATGGTCAAAACATGCCAAGAAATGGGCCCAAAACAAAGGGCATTCGAAGCCACGAAAGGGAGCATTACTCCACACCCACTCCAACCAAACATGGCATGGATTATGTGATAAAAAAAAAGAGTTATAATATGCCAAAATAACCCCCAAAACCCACTTAGATGTCCTCTAAATGATTTGAACAAAGAAGCATACACCAAAGCCCAAATATGGAGCATAAGTCCACAACTCTTCAAGGCATTGAAAGGGTAGCAAATGCAAGCATGTAAGCACAAAATTTGGACTGAAATGACATGATAAATGATTCCAAATCCCTGAAATAGCCTAGGTAATGCAAGCTAATGACTCACACACTCAAGGCTCACAAGCCAAAATGCAAAGAGGCTATACCAAACATGGCTAACATGATCAAATCAGCACCCAACAGACCTTAAGCATGATGAAATATGACCAAAAGCTTCATGAAGTCAAGCTAGAACATGCAAGCATGGAGGTCTAAAGGCAAGATGCATTTCTAGGCAAAATGGAGGAATACAAGGCAAGTATATTATGCATGCAAGGGGTCAATAAACCAACATAGAACGGAGATAAAACATGCTAAATAAACTCCAAATAACCTCTGAAACAAGACCAAACAAAGCTAAGCATGCATGCTAATCTTATGAGCCAAGAACATGAACAAATGAGACACAAAGGGAGAGGGGTGTCCCTCCCCTATGCAAAACTTTGAAACCTCTTCTTCACCACTAAAAATCCTCTGGATTTCAGTGGTGAGAAGGCCAACACACGAAAGTTTCAAAGGCTCAACAAAGAAGGTACAAAAAAAGGCCAAACAAGGCCAAAGAGGGGGAGGTCGACCCCCAACACCAAAGTGACCTCAATGAAACATCTTAAGCATGAAAAATCAGAGTTTTCATCAGTTATACACGAAGCTCAAAACAGCATGCAAAGTGGGTTAAAAGCTAGTGCAAGAATGGGGAATATAAAGTAGCTATGCTCACCCTTGAAGAACACTTGAAGAACAGCAACCTCAGGCCCCTTCTTCTGATCAAAATCAACTCAAAACTCCAAGAACAAACTCTCAACACCTCCAAAACTGAAGTATGGTGTAATACTAGGTGTCTTAGTGCAAAACTAAGAACAAAACACCCTTTTAGGCCCTCTAACACACACAAATGAAGAGAGAAGAGGAGATATAGAGAGAGAGTGGTGTATATATCACATATATATCTGATTTACTGAACCTCCTCAAAGGAGAAGAGAGGTCTCCTTTTATAGAGGAAGACAAATGGCTAAGCTTCTAAGGGAAGCTAATACAAAAGGGTCAAGGGGGTCAAGCGTCTCAAGGAAGCTAACTCAAAGGTCCAAGCTTCTTGAGGAAGCTAAGACAAAGGTCCAAGCTTCCTCAAGAAGCTTGAGCAAAGGGTGTAAGCTTCTCAAAGAAGCTTTGAACAAAAGGGTGCAAAAGGGGCAAATCCACCATACACGTGTATGGAGGACAAGTCTGTGTACTCCATCTGGCACAGCTAGCATGCACCATGCCTAAAAAAGGCGAAAATGAGGTATCGGCCAGAAAAGGAGTCAATCGGCCAAATGAATGGTTGGCTGACCACACAAAAAGGCCGATACACCTAAGAGAATACCGACCGACCAAACATTTGGTCGGTAGAAAAAAAACAAGGCCGGTGGCATCATGCCACGGCCGGTGGGTTTTAGGGATGGCTAACAAGTCTCTTCCCACCCTCAGAAGCACAAAACACAAGTCCTTGGTGCAAAACCAAGCACAGAACAGGCAAGTTAAGAGATCCTGAGACAAGGCGCGCGGCCGAGGCGTCCGGGAACTCAAAACGAACACGAACATGGATGATCACCGAGTGTTCAAACGGTGACGTCCAAGTCTTGAGGACGGTCAAAAATGGGGTGTCTACAGAATGCACACTCGAGCGAGGACTTGTGTCTCACGCTCGAGCGGGGGTCGAGCGCCCGTCGAGCGTGAATTTCATGCATCCAGTACTTTTGCAGTCCACTCGAGCGAGGAAAGTCACGCTCGAGCGTAACTCTTTTGTCTGCATGTCTGCTCGAGCGGAGAAAGCCACGCTCGAGCGAGACCCCTGTTTCAGTAAAAATTTGAAAAGTATTTTAAGGTGCATCTTTACATCCTCATTCCATCCTAGGCATTCCTAGGCGATGTTTAAGGCATCTTAATGAGGATATTGATGTTGAACCACACCAAGTCAAGATAGGGACTAAGTTATTGTTTCCCAAGCGTGCAACTTAGTGTGTGTTCATCTTGTAACTGTGTAGGGTTGGCATCCGAGGACGCTCACTAGCTTATCTGTAGCCCAGAACTCTGTGAGTAACAATGTTGTAAAGATATATTCAATCATGAATATTTTTTGAATGACCAACTGTACTGCTTTCTGAAATGATATTTCTTATTGAATGAATGTTTGTCCTATTTGCGAACTGTATTCGTGGCATCCATAGCAATTTATTATTACTGTACTGTTACTGCTATTGTTACAGAGATCTCTGTCGGTTCCCATGTTGGAGCACTACTGTTTACTGATATGATGGCCATCAACAGACTGTTCGGTCTGTTAAGACCTACTGTACTATTTTGCTGTAGGATGTACCACATATGACTGCTATGACTGAATGACTGATATACTGTTATAACTGACTGCTTTAAATACTGAAAGGACATTCAATCTTAACCTCTTTACGCATATGTTATTCACTGGGCTTTAGCTCACTGTTTATATATCGATGTACGTGTCCAGGCACCGGATCGAAGCTAGGAGCGTTGGGTTTAACTCTCTTTTTGTCAAGCCAACCACTGTGCCTCACTAAGAGGTTCCAAGTCCTTCAAGCTACGGCTTTTGGGGGTGTTTTAGATTCATCCTTTCTGTCTCTGGTTTTGTATAGATTGATTGTACCTGTACTATACTGTTCTAATAGAGATTAGATCCCTGTCCTGGATGATTGTATATGTATGTACATACTGCTTTTGTTCCGAATGTGAATGTGATATGAAAAGTCTTTTTGCATACAGACTGTCACAGCTCATTGGATATCTTTTATTACTGTTTTGGCTTCCGCCAGCCCCTGTACTCTGTATTACTGTTATTACTGTTAAGCAGGCCTTCGGTAATCACGGATTACTGGCCGGTTACGGTGCTAAACCCACAGGGGCGGGTTTGGGTCGTGACAATGACCGGAGACAATATTCACCACATCTTCTCGGATGAACAATAATCACGCAACTTTCAGCAACAACAATGAATAATTGGTATAGGTAGTTTCAGTAAAAGTTGGTTTTCAAATCTCAAAATATTTCATATTAATGATAAAATTTTTACTCTCTTGCATATTTGAAATACATACATGTTTATCTTGCATACTTGCCATACCATGCCACTAAATCACAGATGAGTCACGTGAAGGTAGAGGAAAAAAGAGTAGAAAATAAAGTTATTACTATTTTGATATTCTGACTATTTTTTTTAATTTTAAAAGAGAGATTTTTTTATGCACAAAAATGTTTAAAAAAAATTGTGATTTAATTTCAACTTTAATTATTTTGATTAAGCAACATTATTATTAAGTTGATTTTGATGATGTAGTATATTGATACTTATCATGTGAGCTAATATTTGTTTTATGTGTTACATTTTGAAAAATTCGAAAATAGCATTCTAAACTCTTAATTGATCATATCATCTATTGAAATCTTCTCATATTTTGAGTTTATCTATTTTTGTTAAAGATAAAAGAAGAGAGTGAAATATAACAATATTTATTATGTGCTTACTTAACCTGATATGATTATATTTTATATACTGTATGTTTCATGTGATTGTTTTATGATTGCTATATCTGTACAAAATCACCATAAAAAAGAGACTAACTTAGGGGGAGAAATAATTTTTCTAAACACATCTGTTAAACCCCTTTAAGATGATTTATTTGTGAAAGGAAATGGAAGACTAAAAAGTTTCTAACTCATGAATTAAAGGTATGTTTCCTAATACATTCTTGAGCTCTTGTGATAAATTTCATATGTTCTTTAAAATCCTTTGAACTAACATTTTCATTTCAAAGATATAGAAGGGACTGATTATTTATGAATTTAATTATGCATCATATGGTTTGTAATGTATATTCTTTGATGATGAATGAGGAGAAATATACTCTTGCCAAAAAGGAAAAAAGAAAATTATGCTTATGCTTAAGTTTGCACTAAATTTATTGATTTCATGATATGAACTGTTATATGTTGGACATCCCTTAGTTATGGAATTACTTTAGCTCAATGAGATTATAAAGAGTTTAAATTATTGTAAGCAATAATAGGTAATTTAAGTAATGTTTGTGATATAAATCTCTTAGATTGCATATTGGTATTAGTAACATTAGTGACATTTGGCATCAAACATATGAGCTTGCTCTTTCACTGTAATATGATATTGTTATTATCTATTTTGCCCATTATTAATATGAGCTTAATGGATAATTATGTGGGATATCATTAGAATTAACATCTTTAAACATCATCACTTATTGGTATCACTCATTATTTTTCTCCATTACACATATTTGTAATTGCTCATTGTTTTCTTACTTAGTAGTCGAAATATTTCAATATAATGTTTATACATTTTTTTAATTAAAAAAAACCATTTTGATGCATTTTTTTAATATAAATTCTCTCTCTCTCTCTCTCTCTCTCTCTCTCTCTCACTCGTCGTCTCGTTCTCTTTCTTGTTCTCTGTCTTTCTCTCTCTTGCCCGCTCTCGTTCCTTATCATCCTCCGACACTAACTCCATCACTACCATCATCCATCTAATTCTATCTCCAATATACATAAATCCATCTTCAATCTACATACATCATCGCCGATCTACACCATCATAATCGCCGATCTACACCATTATTGTTGATCTTCTCCGTCATCACAGTTCATCACTATCATCATCCACCTAAATCCCTCACCGATCTACCAAAATCCATCACAAACCGATCTAACAAGATCTATCTCCGATTTACATCATATCTATTACCGATCTTCACTGTCCTTTCCAATTCTCTCCATCGTCGCAGATCTACATCATCATCACCGATCTTCACCATTGTCACTGATCTTCATTATTGTCGACGATCTTTACATCCACTAGAATGCTAAAATTATTTATGCAATTTGTAATGATTTTTTTATGGTTGCATGTGCTATAAACTCTTTGTTATTGTATTACTACTGCTTCTACCTGGTATGAAGCATTTGGTTTCATGGGTCTTTTCTCTTTTTTTGTTGGTACACTCGGTGCAGTTGTATTTGGCCAAATCTTAATAGCCCTTTATATTATCGATTGAGAAACTATTCTATAAAATTTTTTTTATGAAGCATCGTAACCTCAGGGGGAGTTTTCTTAAAATTATTTAATGATCATATGCATAATCTCAGAGGGAGTTTTTTTTTTTTTTTTAAGATATATTCTGAAATTACTCTATATTTTTATCTTACTCCTTATCATCACCAAAATTTCTTTTTATAACAAAGAAAGAAAAGTTTTGACAAAGAGAAATGCTTGCAATTTTATTTCAGAAGGAAAATATATTTCGAGATTACATGTTAGTTTTGAGCAGGCTTCACTGATTTTTTGCGCTTAACTTCTCTCAATAGCTTTTCATGGGCCTCTCGAACTTGAACTTCTCTATTTTTGACGTCTGTGAGTCATAGCATTATAACGGTTGCGTAATATTACACCGCATTGTCCAACTGTGAATTTTTACTCTCAATAATTCTCTTCGCCTGATGGGTTTCAGCAAGTTGTTGTTTTAAATAGATCACCACTTCTTTTAATTGCTGATTCTCTTGACCTCTTGCTTGTCATTGTTGAGCCATATTGAAAACTACAGTCATCGTCTGTGTACTAAGAGTCATAGTGTTATTGATAGCCTCTATATCACTACGATTACAAAATACACTAGGACTTTCAGTTACTAGAATAACGTGCGAATGCACTATGCGTAACCTTTCATTTGCCTGAATCTCAGGCACCTCATTCATGTCAGAACCATTGATGATTAAGGTAAGGAATGACATGATTACACAGATAGTGAACAATTTTTTTTCTCTAAGAATACTTGAAGGTTTCGTATCTCTACACATTATTTATGTCACTTTTTATACACACCACAATTACAATCATTGATGCATATCCGCTCAAATTTCTTGTTTGTCAACATTATAGGCACCGCTGCATGATTTGTTTTTGCGAATCTCGATAACGATCACGAGGAAGAAATTAAAAAAAAAAAATTTTTAGATTATTTGCTATATCTTTGAATCATTGATCAACTGTGTTTGCATGATTTTCGTTTTGGGCACCGAAAATTTTCATTCTCTATAAATAATTCGTCTATTAACCTTTTATTTTGATGATGTTAAAGGGGGATAAGAAATATAATATGATTTTTATATAATTTTTTTGACAAAGAATTTGTTAATAAATGAGGAGAAAATATAACGCAAATAAATGCCTATATTATGATTGTGAAATTTTTTTATGTTGCATTTATTTTGTGAAAATTTGTGTCAAATTCATGTATAGATTGCCATCATCAAAAAGTGAAAGATTGTTAATCATGTAGTTTAATTTTGATAATTGAAAATCTAAAAATTTCGGAGATATTGATTTGTGATTATGTATCAATTTTAAACAATAAATAACAATCCCAATCAAACAATCAAGATAAATCGACACAATGATTTTAACATGGAAAAATCACAATTGGAGTGCCTCAAATTGTGATAAAAAATCATGGGCCAAAGTCACAAAACAATCCACTAAGAAGACACAAAGGAATTACACAAGTGTACTCTCAATTACTTAGCAAATCCACGCTCGAATTGAACCGACCCCTACGTGCTTCTTCCAGCCTCGTCTTCACCTCAAAGTGTCTTGCCCAACGTTCAATCCATAATGCCGATGTCAAATCCACGATGATGAGCCACTCTGAAATTCACCAAAGCTTCAGGCCCAAATTCCATGGAATCCAACAAAGAACAACTCTATCTTTTTTTAAATAAAACAAACTAAACAAACCCTTTGATATAATTCACTCAATTCATGATTAAACTCTCACAGATATCAAAGGAAACAAGCAATGAAGCTCCAGATGAAAACCCTAATACCTAAAAAGAAGATCTGGCGGTCGTACCCTAAAATTTGACTGAACAACAACTTTTATAACAAACAGATCCACGATTTCCGCTCTAATGCAAGAATGGCTGCTCGAGCAGAGTGACTACAATGTGTATGACTAAACAGGGTCCACACTCGAGTGCAGGAATGGCCGCTCAAGCGGAAAAAAACAATTCCCAGTATTTTTGCAGGCAAGTGAAACTTCTAAAAGGTCATGATCTTTGCTTGAGCGGAAAAACTACTTCGACTGCAATTTTTCTTTTTGTTTCACCTCGATCCCCGACATAGTTAGCGAAGTGGCAAACATGATAGGATTAAGATCACAAACTCCTCTGCATAGGCACAATTCGGGTTGAATTCGCATCTAAATACTCATAACCTCACTTAAATAAAAGATCAAATAAAATTACAACATAAAGGAGTTTTGTCAAACATGATTGCCAATAACAAAAACCTAACAATGATGTCTAAAATATTATGGATAAATTGTGATTTTTTAATATGCATATTTATTATTTGACACAAAATATTATCTGTTAAAATATATGTTGTATGTTGTATTTGTTATAAATATTATTTAAATAGATTTTATTGTGCATCTTATATTTTTTAATAGAAAAGTTACTGTGTACCTTTGAAATTCGTAAGGTTTGAAAGAAAATTAGTGAGTTACTGTGCGTTTCACTATTCATCGAAAGCAACGTGGCTATATTTTTAACTCCTCCACTTGCTAAATTTGAAAATGAGAAATTGTGCCCGTGCTCCGTCTTTCTCCGCATGCGTCTCCTCCAACGGATATGAGCGTCTCTTCTCTCCCCTAACAGATATAATTTTACGATATATAAGGAGTATTTTGGTTGGAGAAAAGTAAGTGTTGAAGAAGAGAAGAAAATAAAAATTATGTGATATTTATTTGTTCTCAAAATATTATTGTACTTCATTAAGTTGTATTTTCTGTGAGAAAATTTGTTGAGAATTTGAGCAAAATTACAAAAGGGTTTTCTATCCCTTATTTTTATTATTCTTGTAAAAAAAAAAAAAAGAGTTTTTGTGAGTGATTTTTGGGATAAAATCACTTGGGTTAGGTGAGACTAGACACCGGATTCAAAACTAGCCGAGTTATTTTTGTGAGTTGTTTTTGGGATAAAATCACTTGGTTAGGTGTGCCTAGGCACTCGATTTTGAACTAATCTGTAATGGTTCATTAGCATTCGTGAAACTAGTGGTGTAATTACTATTTGAAGAATAACGGAGAAATTTCAAGGAGGGTAGTTGACGAGTGGACGTAGGCCTGGCGTGCCGAACCACTATAAATCATCGAGTTTG
This sequence comes from Camellia sinensis, assembly GCF_055761805.1. NCBI lineage: Eukaryota > Viridiplantae > Streptophyta > Magnoliopsida > Ericales > Theaceae > Camellia > Camellia sinensis. The sequence continues at coordinate 97,937,545 of NC_138972.1, forward strand.
CTTTATCTTCCCTTTGCTCATTTTTCATTACTCTATTTTATATTGTTGAGAAATTTTATTTATTTATTATTTGGGTTAATATTTTTAATATTGTGAAATTATTTTTGATAACCCAATTCACCCCATCTCTTGGATTGCCTTCCTGGGATAATAAAAGATTTATGATATTCTTGATTTGATACTCATCTGATGAAACCATTGGAGTAGGAAAAAGGATGAAGAATTGATGATACGTTGGAGATGGTTTTAATAGATAAATTATCTTACAATTATTATGTTTTGTAATTTAATGTGGATATAAAAAAATGTACGTAATTTTGTACCTTGTTTTTTAGACTTTTTATGCCCCTAAGATCTTGAGTTCCTTGCCATGCAATGAGTTTAGATTTGTTAAAAATAAATATCTCAACTTTACATGTGAAGTTGGCGCATTATGGACCAATCTGTACCTATTTCAATTATCTAAACCGTTCATCTCATTTAATAAATTGAGAAAATATACATGCAAAAAATTAGGTTGATCAGATATTTGTAATCAATTGATCAAATCACATATATATTATAATAAATGGATGGTCTATTATTAAAGGCATATGTGATGGTATCACAATTGATATTGGATCAATTTAATTTTTTGAATAGATAATTTTTTCAATTGATTGTATGAGATGAACGGTTAGATCACCAAAATAGGTTTAATTCAATCCAATAATGGGTTAACTTCACTGTAAAGTTGAGATCTTCAATTTTAGCAAATCCAAACTCAAACGATATAGTCTAAAATTAAACAGTAAAACATTTGTATAAAATTTAGAAATACATTTAAAAAGATAATAATCTGTAATTGAAACATATGTTCTAAAAAATAAAATAAAATGAAACATACATCTTAAATGAATTTGAATCATATGTTAAATATTATTAATATTTTTTTACAAATTTTATTTATACAGCATTGTTCAAAATTAAACGAAAACTGTGGGCAGATATAATGGTTTGAATTTTCTCACGTCGCAATTGGACTGTAGGTTTGGTGTGTCTATTTTTGTGAGTCATTTCAATAAGTTGAATGATTCATTTTTTTTTTATGACTGACGAAGAGGATATTTATGTAAAAAATAAAAAAATAAACAAAAAAGAAAAAGAAAAAGATTAGATATCATTAATCATTCATTTATAGCACATTTGCATTACAAAAATGAATAGTGTATTATACTTGTTTATTTTCTTTAAGATTAATGTGATTCAGTTATATAGTTATCGATTTTCAATCAATTTGATTTTTTACATAAATAATCTTTTTATTAGACCTTACAAGATGAATAATTAAAATCATTAAAGTGGGCTTTGAAATGAGCTTATCAAGCCCAACATCTCTTCAATTGGATGCCCAACTGGAACCATTTTAAAAAATAAAAAACAGAAGCTAATTTGCTTTATTTATTTATTTATTTTTTATAGTGTTAAAAAAAGAAGAAAATTAAAAGAAATTTTCAATTTTTTTTTTTTTTTTTTGGTTTAGTTACCGATAAATTTTTTTTTTTTTTGTTTTGAACTAAACCTATAAACATATTCATTGTGTATTATTAGTTATTCAATTTAGAAGAAACATGATGTGCGGTGTAAGCTGATTGTTGAGTGATTGTCGCCCAACCAATTGACTCGTCGGTAAGAACTAATCTTCAAGTTCGGTCCATTGAGTTTGATCAGAGAGAGAGAGAGAGCGGGGTCCGGGTCCAAGGCTCAATTAAATGGTTTGGAAAATATTGAAAACCTAAGCCTTTTTCACATAGAAAAAAAAAAAAAAAAAAAAAAGTTGTTGAATGCATAAATTGGTGTCAAAATAGGCCACAGATTGCGGTAAAATCAGAGATGGAACTAAATTCCGCCGTTCGTCTAAAAATTTTATTTATTTTTTATTCGTGGCTAATTAAGGCTATGTGTTGTTTGAATTTTAAATTTGTATAGGTGAATTTATTTAGGATAAAAGTGAGAAAAAAAAAAAAAGAAGCTTTTTTTGAGCTTATTTAGTGTGAAAAAATGATGGAAACTACTTAGTAGTAGTAATAATAATAATAATAATAATAATAAATAATGGTGTCAAATGATTTTCGTATAGTTTTTTTTCTGTTGGACTTGTTCTGACTGACATACCATATTGAAGTTTTACTTTCAAAGAAGTGTTTTGAAAGGGGCAACAGCTTGGGTCCTCCAGACAGAGTAGCAGTAATTGGCTTTCTATATAAAGTAGGGGAGATTGTAGTGTTTTCTACATCATCTTCCATTTGAAAGAAAAAAACAATTGAAGTGTGGTTTTAGTTGTTCCTTTCGCTTTTAAAAATGGAAAATTTTCTGGTTTCTGTATTGCTACTTGTATTGTTTTCACCTACCATTTATATGACAGGTCTCTCTCTCTCCCCTACATGTCATACAGAGCATATAGTGATGCTATATGAACTATGAAGTGCATAATAAAAATGCTAACTTCATGCACACATAAACTATCTTCTATAGGAAAATATATTATTCTTTCAAATTTTCATAGAAAAACATTCACTAGAATGATGTGTTAGTAAGGATTCTAAAGGATTTGGCCGAACGATCAAAACTTGACAATAAGATTTAAGGTCAAATTTAAAGGGGCTACTGAAGGGTTACCTAACAATTAACTTCAGAGTCCAGATACTAGTTATTAAGTATCTTAATAGATTTTTTGTTTTGTTTTAAAGAGATAAATCTATAATTCTGCCACATCATTCTATATCTAATTTGTATATAATAATGTTACATGTACCAATTAATATATTAACTAATGCACTAATAGATGATGTGACATAATTTTAATGGTTTTCTGTATTTATAATAGGTGGCATAACACTAGTTAGTATATTAGTTTGTACACTAATTGGTGCATGTAGCACCACCGATTTGTATATAATATTTTTGTTTGTACATCATTACTGTCTTGTATATTTTTGTTTAATGATCCACTTTTTAGATTTGTTTGTTTAAGGGCATATTTGTATGTCTTCTTGATCTTGAATATTTGATCCATTCACTCACTTCACGTTGGAGCCTTTTCTTCTTCTTTTTCAAATGGGATGCTATCGGTTTAGTTATCTTAAATTCAGGAGTCAATAATTTTGTTACATATGAAATTTTTTCTAAATGGATTTATTCAAATTTAAAGATATGTATATATTGAAATAGTGTAAACAGTGAATGAGAGAAATTATATAATAAGCTTATGCTATTTTAGTAAAGGAGACAGAGTAGATAACACCTGATATGACCTATTTATATTCATTCATTAAAACTCAAAATGCCTAACATTATATTTCATAATTCCCGAAAAAATCACGGCACATCATTTCGTACGATTTTTTTGTACATTTTTTTTTGTGTGTGTGTATATTTAGCGTTTTCTCACAAAAATGTCACCATTACAGATGCACAATCCATAGGAGTGTGTAATGGACAACTGTGTGACAACTTACCATCAGATCAGGTTGTACAACTCTACCAATCCAACGGCATTGGAAGGATGCGAATGTACGGTCCAAATCCATCGACCCTCCAAGCCCTGGGGGGCTCCAACATTGAATTAGTCCTCGACGTCCCCAACTCTGACCTTCCAGCTCTCAGGTCCGATCCTTCGGCCGCATCACAATGGGTCCAAACCAATGTTGGAAACTATTTCCCGGGCGTCAAGTTCCAGTACATTGCGGTTGGAAACGAAGTGGATCCTAACAAAGCCGACACTGCTCAGTATGTTCAATTTGTCCTCCGTGCCATGCAAAACGTGTACAATGCAATTGCAGCCTTGGGTTTACAGGCAAGCATTTATTTCTAAACAAAAATGCTAGAGACATATGAGTGATTTGGTTGAAATTTTGGTAAATCATTTGGGTTCTAGCATAATAGCATTGCTTATTTCCAAATTAGGTAGTCTCACTCATGTAGGGTTTATTTTAAATAAAGAAGTTTCCTTGGACTAGCGGGTCAATTTATGAGATGTGAGCCCACTCTGGGCCTAATTTGGTGATCCGAATCATTTATCTTTTAGTGTCTAGTAAGTTGATTACTACTGTAAAAGAATTTTAACTTAATTAGATACCAGTAGTCACATAATTGGATTGCATTAGTTTCAGAAAAATAGATGGTATATTTTGAAATCATATGTAGGATTTAGATTTTCAAAATAAATTTGATTCCATTATATGTCTATCGATAATTTAATATGAATCATTTATTTAGATTATTAATATAATGTGATTATTCACGTTTTTTTTTTTTTTGTTGAATACAACAGGACCAAATCAAGGTCTCAACTGCAACATACTCGGCACTAGTAAGCAACTCATACCCACCATCGCAAGACTCTTTCGACGGTGTGAAGTCGTTCATGGAACCGATCATTCAATTCCTAGCCGCAAACAAGTCTCCACTGCTTGCAAATATATACCCTTATTTTGCATACAATGGTGATCAACAACACATTACTCTTCCATATGCCCGGTTCACTGCCTCAGATGATCAGTCTGGCTACCAGAACCTTTTTGATGCCATGTTGGATGCTATGTACTCGGCTGTCGAGAAGGCGGGCGGACCCGGGGTGGAGATCGTTGTGTCGGAGAGTGGTTGGCCGTCTGATGGCGGCAGTGCCGGAGCTACATTGGACAACGCAGGGACTTATTATAAGAATTTGATTCAGCATGTGAATGGAGGGAGTGGAACTCCCAAGAGGCCTGGGAAGGCTATAGAGACTTACTTGTTTGCTATGCTTGATGAGAACAAAAAGGATGGAACAGGGACTGAGCAACATTTTGGCCTATTTTCCCCCAACAAGCAGCCTAAGTACCAAATTGCTTTCAATTAGTTGAGATGGTTAAATTTTTTATATACATTCTATGTCTAGTTCCATAATTAATTTTTGTGTTAGCTGACTTAATAATTGTCGAGTTTTGAAAGAAAAATCAATAAGGCGGCCTAGGTTTATTTTTGGAATAAGAATCCTAACTAGGCGTGTATGATTGTATCTACCTATCAAGAAATTAAGAGATCAATAAGTTAGCACTATATAAATTTTGATTCCAATAAAAAAAGATTGTTTAATTATCTCCTTAAGGCTATGTTTGGTTTGAGGATTTGGAGAGGGATTTGAAAAATAAAAGGAAAAATGTGTGTGGAACTAGGTAAAATATAAGTATGTTTTATTCACATTTCATTTATCTTTTCCATTTTCTTTTTTAAATCCTTCCTCAAATCCTCACAACCAAACACAACATCGAGGTTATTTCCTACTAATATATTCATGTTACTTCTTATGAGCAATGTTATACTTTATAATATCCTTTTCGTTAATTGGTTGTTAAAACAAAAAAGAAGCAAATTTGAAAACATTTATATTTACTAAATTTATGATCAAAATGATATGATAGTGACAAATTTAAAATTTTAAACTATTTTGATAAATCCTTGGTTTTAAAATAATAAAACCAAAACTTGCTGCTTGATTTTTTTAATTTTTTTGGTTTTGTTTGTATAATGTCACAAAATAATTATATATAACGTGACACAGTAACTATATGAGTATCATGAATAACGTGTCCTCAACATTTTATTATTGATATGGAACGAAGGTATCATCACTTTGTTGATTTTGTTTATTTATTTTTTTGGTGAAAATTGCCTGGATATCTCGCATTGGGACTTGGGGTCATTATTGTCCGCAATGCACAAGTGACTGTTGCTGGTTGGTAGAACTCATTTTGAGTTCTATTTTGATCATTCAAACAAATCAATTTTTAGAAAATATCAAATAGAATATATTTATAAAAAATTAAATTGATTGGCTATTAATAACATCTTTATCAAAACACATTTGTACATTTCATTATAATACATTTGCAGATGCAAATCCAACTAAGACCATTATGATAAATCGTTGATGTATCCCTAACATATTTATTGGGTGCCTCTATTTATATCATAAAATTATCTCATTACACCTTTTATTTTTTAAAATTTTATTACAATTTTATTCCTATTTAAAATTATTAAAAAATACTCATATCCTAGAAATTATAGATTCTAATTTTTCATTCCATCCACACTTTCGGCATCATCATCATTTGAATGGTTTTTTTTTTTTTTTATTTTTTATTTTTTATTTTTTTTTTTATGCACAAAAAAGAACAAAAGAAAAAGAAGAAAAAGATTAGACATCATTTAATCACACGTTTAGAGCACATTTGCATTATAAAAATGGATGGTGTATTATACTTGTTCATTTTCTTAAGATCAATGTGATTCAGTTATTTAGTTATTGATAGTCAATCAATTTAATTTTTTACATGAATAATTTTTTGAGTAAATATCATTTTCCCCCCAAACTATCACTCGTTTTTCACGCGCACCTCCATACTTCTATTTATTTCAATTTAGTACCTAAACTTTCTACAAATTGATCAATTAGATCCCTGTCGTCACCTTCTGTCCACAATTGGACGGAATGTGATGAGCTGTCCCTCTGAACTATCTTTTGGAGGGAATACAAGTGGGTTTCCCGCCATATGCAACCTCTCCATTCTACTATATAACAAAGGCAAGCTCCCAACCAAAAAAAAAAAAAAAAACAGAGCATCTGTTTGGTGTTTGGTGGTGAGAGAATGAAGAATAGAGGGCTAAGAAATTTGGGAAGATCGAGCTCAACTGAAGGAAGATGGAGTGCAAGTGACATGGAAGACCTGAGATGCATTTGTTGTGGAAGACGAAGGGTGATACAAACATCATGGACTGATGCAAATCCTGGTAGGAGGTTCCTTAGCTGTCCCACAAATGGTTGTAATCAGTTTACCTGGGTAGACCCACCTATGTGCTCACGGGAAGTGCAAATCATCCCTGGGCTGTTGAAGAAGGTCAACAAGCTAAAAGCAAGATTGCAGACAAGGAATAGAAGAGAGAGAAAGCTATGAATATGCTTGGCTGCCTCATGGTGCATCATTTTATCAATGTGGTTTGTAATGTAGTGTAAGAAAGAATGTAATAGGAAAGGACTATTATGAATGAATAAATGTAATGGTGGGAAATATTATGAATGAAATGTAATGAGGAAAGTATTTTGAATGAAAAATTCAGATTTTGTGATAAGGTTTTACTCTTAAAAAAAAACAGAGCATCATAGCCTTTGTCTGTTCCTTAAAAAACAATTTGTGTTCATCCTTACAAAAACAGGGCATCATCATGTAATTAAAAAAAAAAAAAAACAAAAGTTGTTACTTTAACTATTTGTCATCCATCCATCAAAATAACTAATTGGTGCCTCTTTGAATGGCCCTTTGGCAACCAATGAATAAAATACCTATCACTGACATCCTTCCATCAAATGGAAACCAATGAATAAAAAGCCTATCACTAGCATCCATCCATCAAATGGCATTCATTCAATGAATAAAAACCTATTAGTGGCATTCATTCGAAACACACAATTGGAATCCATCCATGTAATGGCAACCAAAACCAACACAAGCTACATTTACATAGAAATGAGGAGTACCATCCATTAAAATAGAACATCATGCACAAAAGCAACAGTCATAAATTTGTCATTCAAGTTTTCAAAACACACAATTGTTTGTGACAACCAAAATACTACCTTTACATAGTTAACAAGTTAAGGGCAACCATGCCAAACAAAAAATCATTACATGTACAAAAAGCCCCAATGAGAAAGTCATGTAGATGCTTCCTTCTTCTATCCAACAAAAAAAATAAAAATAAAATCAAGTGGATGCTCCAGGTGCTCTCTCTTTCTATCTAATGGATGTTGATTTAATGCCACTAGCATTGTACACTAGCTTGTCTCTCCACATCATTTGATCCTCCTTTGGTGTGCTGGTTGAACTCATCGGAGATGGAGTTGACTGACTTCCTTGCAGCACTCTCCTTTTAACCTACAATAAGATTGAATTATTCACAATTAAACACAATCAAATATAGGACAATTAAGTTACTATTTAAAAACAGAAGAAGGAAGAACACTGACAGCCAGTTTCTTCTGTCTCATGTGTCTCTTGACCTCAGGTGCTTCTACACTTAATTGGCTCTGAGGTTGGCTTGGTTCAGTTTGGCTCCCCTGAGGTTGGCTTGGTTCAATTTGGCTCCCCTAAGGTTGGCTTGCTTGCATGTATCTGAATTTGCCCTTGACCTTGCAACTCTTTTTGTTGTGCCCCACATTCCCACAATTATTACAAGTCATTTTAGTGCCCTGCGTTCCTAGCTTTGTGCCTTGAATTGGTGCCTCAGTCTCCTCTCTTTTATTTTGTTTAGGCCTCCTAGCTCTCTTTTTCACATCAGGTGGCAACATCTTTGCATACTTAGTTCTTGGCCACATTTCTCTACCATTAATAGGAGTCAACATGTTGTCATACATCTTCAGATAAGTCTCCACCTTATAGTACTGATGAACATATTTTTCTGGTTCTTGACCCAAGAAATTTGTAGCAGCCACAACATGGGCATATGGAATGCCTGACAGATCCCACTTCCTACAGCCACAAGTCCAAGCTTGCAAGTCCAGCTTGTATTGCTCACCATATGGCCCTACAACATCAAATTTCTTATTGCCATTCCATCTAGGAATCCATCCACCTGCATCCACTTTCATTTTCTCCAAATGATTTTGAATCTTAGGACATATAGGACCATTGTGTCTTTACATTGCATATCTTTTTTTTTGAACTATTTCCATCAACAACAACCTAATCTTCTCTAACATTGTAACAACAGGTTTACTTCTAGCTTCCAAGATGCTTGCATTGAAGCACTCATATAGATTGTTTAGCAAAAGGTCACACTTTGGAAAAGTATTGAAGTGGTTCATACTCCAATGAATTGGTGGTCTGTCAACTAGTCAATCATATGCCTTACAATCAACTTCTTTAATCTCTGCCACCACTCTGGTAAATGCAGGAACAGTTGTTGCTCTTGCAGCCTTCCACAATAGATCTTTTAGAACCAACCCCTTGTGTTCACCCTTAAAATTGTTGTAGAAATGCCTCACACAAAACCTGTGTGAAGCATTTGGGAACAACTCAACCACTGCATCAATCAAACCCTTTTGTTTATCACTCATGAAGGTATAACAATGAGAGTTTACAATATTCAAATCATGTCCTAGCAGCTCTAGAAACTACAACCATGTTTTTTTCTTCTCTTTCTCAACAATTGCGTAGGCAAATTGAAATAGGCAATTGTTTGCATCTATCTCAACAACGGTCAAGAGAATACCACCATGTGACCCCTTCAAATTGTAACGCCCTCAAAATAAACCATAAATCATACATTCTTAACATGATTAGACGTAAGAGAGTAAAGCATTATTTCATTCATCAGAGTATTCATTTCAAAAGTATTACATGTTGACATCAAAAGTTAATGCTCTACGGGCTTACAACTTTCCAAGCCAACACTTGGTTACAAAAGAAGAGTACTAACTCTTAATACAAAATAAGCCCTTGGCTTGATTTACATGCAATACACAATTAATCACAAAAAGGAAGCCTTCAGCTCCCACAACCTCCCAAGCTACATCCTTGGAGGCGGCATGTCGCTTGTACCTGAAAATAATGTCCCATATAGGGTGAGCCAACGCCTAGTAGAGATATGCTAAACATAATATGGGCAATAACTAAAACATTAGTATTTGATAAATGTTTAACTGATAAAAACCAACATACAGTACAATCCAGTTCCATAATCCTTTACTTATCCAATTCTCAACTTATAAACACGGCTCAGAACCTGGCCAAACAACTTAAATGAGACTACATCTCATGCCAACAATACTTCAAACTGTCATTTTACGGAAATTACGTCCGCGGGATTCGACACCCATGTATAATTATTTTCTAGTTGCCATTTTACAGAAATTCCGTCCGCGGGACTCGGCACCCATGTATTTATATTTTCGAATTTGCCATTTTACGGAAATTTCATCCGCGGGACTCAGCACCTATGTCTAATATTTTTAAATTTGCCATTTTACGAAAATTTCATCCGCGGGACTTGACACCCATGTATTCGAATACTTATCATATACAATGACCAAACAATACACATATTCGCTGTATTATTCCAACCGTCATACTCAATGACATACTCAACTTGATTAGTTTTAATTCACCTAATCATCATGCAGTGTCTACAACAATGAAGACTATCCTCCACCGATAGCCCAAAACAATTATTTCTAAACTGATAATAAATGCATCAACAGATAAATTATCAACAATTCTCAAAGGTGAGTGATTATTAAATCCAACTCCACCATTCTACTACATAATGAGCCAATTTCATTATTCCCAACTCAATTTCATATTTCTATAACATTCCCAAATTAATTATGTAAATTAATTCATAACAAAAATTAGGGCTTTCTCCCATCTTTCTCAACATTGACCAAAAGGCTTGAATATCAACAATGACCTCATTTGAGACCCAAAATACACATGTAATGGCCCAAAGAACAAAACCCCTCTTTAAACAATTGAAACCCTAACACCTAAAGATACCCAACTTCAACATGATTTGAAAGTGCTCCAAACCCCAATATTTTTCGGATCAAAATGTAGCCCTCAACAAGCTCCACACTTTTTACAAAGGCCCAAGGATAGAAGATCACTCCTACTAGATCAAACCCTAGAGAGAAGTTGGAGTTTTAGAATGAGGTGCTCTCCAATGGAGGTTTTGAAAAAGTAAGAGAGAGCAAAAAAGTCAAAAAGTGATCCAAAATGTCACTTTTCGGACTGATATAAGAGTCGCCCCGCTCGAGCATGGAACTCCCCGCTCGAGCATCAGACACAGACTCACGCTCGAACGTCAAAAGCGCCGCTCGAGTGCCGGATGCACACTTCCAGAAGTTTTGCAGACCATGGTCCCCGCTCGAGCGTCAGACTCCCCGCTCGAGTAGAGGAACAAAATCAAAAGGGCTCGCTCGAGAGTCAAAACCCCCGCTCGAGCGTACGACGACCTGTAGAGAAAAATACTGGGAGATGAATATTCACGCTCGAGCGTCAAAACGCCCGCTCGAGCGTCAAAAGCCCCGCTCGAGCGTGAAGGCCAAAATCTAGGCAACAACCTTTGGTTTCTAAACACAACCAACCTATTCCAAACCTGCCCAACACAACCCAAGACTCAAATATAAAGAGTAAAGGATGAAAATGAGAATAAGACAACAACATAACCACGGAACCAAGTCCGGAATACAATAAACAAAGGAAGGAAAAATCGGGATCACTATACAAATGGCATTCATTAACTCCTATGACTGGCCTGCAAGCATTCATAAAAGCTTTCTTCAATGGACCCTAATACAAGCACAACCTTTTGAACTTTGACTCTATATTGCTCCCATCAATAACCCTTGGATTACTCCCTTCATTAACCTTTGGAATCTATTTCACCTTCATGCAGACTATTGCATCAGGATTGGTATTCCTAATCTCCTCAATGTAACTGCATAACATTGCAAACTGCTCAGCTGCAGTACCCTCTACTTCTGTCAACACCTTGTTTTTTGCCCTTCTCACTTTTTGTAAGTCAACATTCACATTGTGCTAACTTGAAACAGTGTCCGCCAATGACTGAATTGGCCATGTAGGATTTAATCTAATTCTTTTAAAGTACCTATTGACAATCCATTTGGAACTCACATGTGCCACATTAAAAGACCTATTACAAGTGTGCTCATCAACAAGTGTTTTGATTCTATACAACCCATCATGTTTTACATATGAAGCATAACAAACCCAAGGACAACCAACTTTGCACTCCGCCCTCACCTTTTGTTTGTCATTCTTGGTAAATGTTATATGTTTGCCCTATTTAATTGCATACTCCTTCACAGTATCCCTAAACATATCATGACTCTTGAACTCCATACCAAGTTTGAATTGAGGATTGTGCATATCAGAGTGAACATTAAAAACAGGGTATTACCTCCTATGAGAAGTACTTCCTTTATCAAATGAGTTGTCAATACTTCTTAGCTCATCAGAGAAGCTTCCAAGGCTTTGTAGGTCATCAACTGCCTCAGCCATTGCATTCTTACTACTTCATACACCAACAACTTCTAGCTCTTTTTCAACATTAGCCTCATACAATGCATCATCATCAGAAAATCCATAGTCACTATCCTCATATTTCTCAAACTCATCAGATGATGAAGAGTCTGAGGGTTTTGGATCATAGTCATTACTATCTTCCTCTTCTGCTACATGTATATCTACAAGTACTCCCTTTCTCTGACTTTTTTTTGTACTTGACCCTATAACACCATCCATTCCTAAACAACCTACATAAACCTTTACTACTCTGTTTCCATCCACAAATGTCTCCAGCCTCATCACATCTTCATCAGTGTTAATCAACTCTAACCCAGCACAATAATTAAGCTTATAGTAATAGATGTTACATCCAATGCAGCCTACTTCTTTGGCCATATTATCCAACTCCACAAGTGATATTTCATTAGAATTACAAAAGTCAAAATAACTTATCAATCCACCACTATAAACCCTCTGAGGATTATAACTAACCAAACCCCCATGATGCATTTTCATTGTGAAATAACAAGATCCTTTCTCTGCATTTTTAAATGAAAAAATATGCTATTATGGACTAATTATACTAATAAATAAATAAATTTTTTATTAAACTACTATTACCATAAGACAATTCCAGTTGAAGAAATCCATGTATGAATACATTAAAAAAAAAAATTGTATTCTAAAAAATGATTTAACTAAATTGATTTTTAATAAGTATTACATAAAAATGAGTTTCTTTTAAGGACTGATTAAACTAAAACTAATCAAGTATTACACTATTCAAGTAAAACAATTACGATTAAAAAAATCCTTTTCAAAGACAAACATACAAAGATGTATTCTAAAAAATGCCAAATCAAAATAGTATTATATCAGAAATCGATTTTTCATAATTATTAGCTTCAAAATTAAACAAATATTAAAAGTAAATACCATAAACAATTGGTCGCTTTCTTCTCTTGCCATCCTTCTCTCTTCGAACCCAACCCATGATTCAATGTTAGTACATGCCATTCGTTCATTGATGAACTTTGATTTCGATTTCAAATCACGAATTTGAAAACCTTAAAACCGATTTTGATCCCAACGAAGCCTTAATTGAACTGTCTACTAAACCAACTTATTTTGTAAGGAAACCCTCTTATATTCCCTCCAAAAGATAGTCAGGGGAACAACTCATCACATTCCGTCCAATTGTGGATAGAAGGTGACGGCAGGGGTCTAATTGATCAATTTGTGAAAAGTTTAGGTACTAAATTGAAATAAATGGAAGTATGGAGATGCGCGTGAAAAACGAGTGATAGTTTGGAAGATAAAATGAATAATTCAGACCATCAAAGTGGACTTTGAAATTGGCTCAGCAAGCCCAACATCTCTCCGGTGGATGCCCAATTGGAGCTATTTTAATAATAAAATAGAAGGTAATTTGTTTGTTTGTTTATTTATTTTTTTATAGAGTTAGAAAAATGAGAAGAAAATTAAAAGAAATTGTCAATCAATATTGCAGATGCACAATCCATAGGAGTGTGAAATGGACAATTGGGCAACAAATTACCATGGGAACAAGAAGTTGTTCAACTTTACAAAGACTACGGCATTGGAAGGATGCGAATGTACGGTCCAAACCCATCGGCTCTCCAAGCTCTGAGGGACTCCAACATTGAATTCATCCTTGATGTCTCTAACCCCAAGCTTCGTGATCTTGCTTCCGATCCTTCGATGGCAACGAAATGGATCCAAGACAAATGTGAGAAATTAGTTTCCCAATGTTAAGTTTCGGTATATCGCGTAGGAAACGAGGTGGATCCTAATGGCCAAATGGCTCAGTTTGTTCTCCCTACCTTGCAAAGCATCTACAACGCACTTAGGCTTCCTTTGGGTAGTGGGTTGGCTTTTTGGGTTTTTAGTTTTTTTGGCTATTTTAGCCTAGGGCTAAAAAGCCTAGTTTGGGAAGGGCTTTTAGCTTTTTTGATTTTTTTGTGAGAGAAAGAATGCAATGATTATGGGTTAGATGTGATGTTTTGTCCTATTAGGCTAAAAAGCTTATTTTGTTTTTTGTGGCTATTTTAGCCAAAAAAGGCCACAAAACCTTCTTCCCAAACATAGGCTTAAAGCAGTTGGCTTACAGGTAAGGATTGACTTAGAGTGGCGAGAGGAGGCGATCAACCATTACAGTTTAAAAAAAAAAAATACTTTTACTGTAGTACTGTTAATTATTAATTATTTTCAAATTATGTAGGCTCTTATTTAGATATATATATTTTTTTAAATTTTAATTGGTCGGCATCTCTTAATCTTAAAATTAAAAAAAAAAATCTAAGTGGGTCTAAATATAAAATTAAAAAAATTAAATTAATTTTTCATAACAAGTATTGATTGCTGACTTTAACTTGTCTTACCATTTATATCTTTTATAATTCAACGTCAATATAAGAAAATATACTTGTGTATTCATTTTCCTGGATATCGGACCGAATCAAGGTCTCAACTGCAACATCCATGGCAGTTGTAAGCCACTCGTACCCGCCATCAGGGATGGAGTGAACGGGGTCGGGGGGCCCTTGCCTGATAAGTTTTCAAGCTTTCCTGCATATGTAATGAAATATTTGGAATTGAAACAATATAATTCTATTTGGGCCCTCCCAAATTCTTCATGTTTTACTATTTCATTATATTTAAATATACATGCCTCCTTCAAATCCTTTCTATATTGTAATTCATTACCATTCATATATTAGGTGAATTATGTAACATATATTCTTCAGTCATGGTAATATTTTTTATTTGTATTTTTGTAATGACAAATCATTGAAGTTCAAGTTCCTATATTACATTTTGAGTATTCTCATTGTTGGACAATAATTTAATAATCCCGGAGCACCTTTCAACAATGTCTATATGGTGTTTCAAACTAATCATGTAGTGAAAGTTTTTATGAGTTGACATGACAACTCACCTTAGTTAGATAGTTGAGAGACAAATGATAAATTTCACTGGTTCATCAATTAGTGTGTGTTTTGCGATTTTTCATTTGATTGGAGTACCACATAACACAATATCATATGTTACTACACTAGTACTAAATATTTTTTTTTCATTATTTATTAGCTTAAGTTTAGAGCTAAACATGAACTAAAATGGTTCTTACATTCCAAAAAAATTGAATTCATAACTAAATTAAACTATAAAATCTAATTTGGTTCAATTCGATTCTACAATTTCAAAAATTTTATATAACAAGAGATATAATATATATTTTATAATAGTAAATAAACTTAGAACTAGTGAATTTGAGTTTTTTGCTAATTTCACAATCAAGTCTAGGTTCAAAATATGCACAAGTATATACATATATATTTTCCCTCATGTAGTTAAATACAAAATTATTTTTTTTTAAAAAAAGTGACAAACAAATATATCACAGTTTGATTCAATTTAAAATCATTGAAGCCATAAAACTGCAACCAAAACTAATTTGAATAGTTCTAACATTTTCGAAACTAAGTGCCGTTTTGGGAAGTTTTGTAAAAAGCCACGTTTTTTATCTAAGGGGAAAAAAGCTGGCAGCAAAGAACGCAACAAAATTCATTTGGGGAGAGATAAAAACGCAAGTGGTAAAATTACAAATTGGGGCCTATGACAAAAAAGTAAAAAAGTAAATTTCTTATGTTAGGTAAGGGTATTTTGGTCATTTTAATTTGATTTGACATCATAAACAAATATTAAACCAAAAAGCCAAAAGCCAGTTTTTTACCAACTTTCCAAATCACTTTCCAAAAAGCTAAAAAGCTTGGTAAAAAGCCAAAAGCTAGCTTTTTACCAACTTCCCAAAACACCCCTAAGACCAAACCAAAACTAAAAAAACCGGGCCAATCCAGTGGTTTATTGGACGGGTGACACAACTCCAATTAGGCCCTAGACAAAAAAATGTATGTATATATATATATAATTCTGTAATATATTAATTCCTTAATATCTATTTTTAATTATTGACTCTGTAGGAAAAAACTTATTTGTATTGTGTGAAACACATAATCATTGTACCAAATATATTACCAAATTATATAAAAAAAAATATAAGTTGAAAAAATGTAAATTGCTTGGGTAAAACTAAACCAAACCAAACCATATACAGAGAATCAAAAATACTTATAGAGAAACAGAAAGCTTACAAAACAAATTGTAACAATTTGGAAACGAAACCAAATGTGATCAAGACTTGTGTTAGACACAATTTCCTCAACTCAAATTCGTCCTCCACTATGGTGCTCATGAGTTTTTATTAGACGTTCGTCCCCCAAGATACAACGATCGAACCTTACAGAAGCAGTATTACCACGACAAGTCTGGCGAACCTTACTGTGCAGAGTTCTCTTAAAAAAAGACAAAGTGCAGAAGAAAAGAAACACAAGATGAGTTCAATTTTATGAATGAATGCAATGGGGGTCTATTTATATAGGTGAATTAGTGGCTCTTTGAAAGATCATGGTGACTTTTCAATGAAGTGACACATCTATGAAAAGACACAACTCTTCTATGGAATAGGTGCAAAGAACATGCATGATTGTTCTTTCAAACAGATTCGAATTTTGTATCGAATCTGATTCAATTTTGGCCCAAATAAATAACAAATAAATTTAATTTTACATGAAATAAATTTCGTCTTAATACCATACTCAGAGGGTACACTTTGGAGTCAATTTCTCATTCACCTATTAATGATTTCCAAACTATTTTTCCAACAATCCACCATATGAATGAAATGGCGGAAAAGTATGCAAGACTCAATGCAAACGCAAAGAGAATTCAATTGGGAATATCCTGCATGGGGATAGGTAGCTTTTGGTTTTGAACCGTCCTTAGCGAAACACTATTAGACTTACTAGCTAATCAGTGGACACGATGCCTTGAACTGTTCAGAATAGAATTCATACAAAATATCTCCAGACATAGCTTAGTCCTCACGGTTGTGCCCGTTTTGGCCTTGGGCATGTCCTGGTGTTTTATGAGTGTTTTAGAGAATTTAGCCTTATTAATTTTCAAATTATCAATTTTCAAAGAAGTGGCCCCTTCACACTCATATAGGTGATCCTTATTTCAAGTCTCTTAAATTCTCTTTTTGAAAGATACCCCTATAGGTTTTTCAAGATATAAGTGATCATTAAAAGCATAACTTACCCTAGGAATGGATAGGAGATGGACTCTCTTTTAATGATTTCTAGTGAGTCATCCATAATTCGATTGTCCCTTTAAACCTAGATATTAGGATCTCTAGTTAGCTAGATTGGGTTACCATTATGGAGACTCGAAATTTAATAGGCTTTAATCACATTCCCCTTGATGAAATTTCCCTCATTTGCTCTCTAATCAAACCTTTTGTTTAGCTGCCGCTATTTTTTTTTTTAACCTTCTCAATTATATATCATTGAATAGTTAGTGGATCCATTATATTGTTCTCAAACAATACTCACAACTGAGATTAAATGTCTTACGATATTAAATTTTTAAAAAAGTTGAGACTTACCGTTACTCTGTGTCACTCTCATATCTAAAATCAATTAATAGACATATAGAGATGTTCCCTAAGAGTTAACAAAGTCATTTTTGTTTCTCCTCAAACTTTGTCTTAGATAAAGAATTGAGATCCTTTGTGGACCTATCATCGGAACCGTTACTTTAGTAAAATCCTCCAAACACCTCCACACTAATAAGTATTTAAGAAAACCTCGTTTTCTTTCTTGGCGCATAACCTTGCAAAAGTATCAATACACCCCCACAATTTTGATATAAATCAGAATATAATATTTCTTACTTATTACTTTCAGGTATCAGAAATAGAAAATTTGAAATAATTATGACTACATAAGTCACAATTAATGCTATGAGAAAATCATATCATCATAAAGATTTCACTTAAGAACCAAACAACTCAAAAACCTCATTTGATTGTATGCATTCAAGGAATTGTATAAATCCTTCTAATGCATTCAATGAAGAACACTTATACCTCTAAATTAATATTCTACTTCTTGAATTTAAGTATTTCTTGTTTGATTTTTTGTGGAATGATTAGGAGACAACTCTACTTCTCTCCCACACATTTGTGATACTGCAAAAATTAACACAAAAAATATAACTCATTTTCGAACAAGTACCATTATTACAACTATCAATACATACTCATGACAAATGTGTATTTGATGCAAGACATATAGCTCATTACATCATTCCATCACTTTTATAATGCGTAAATAAACCCTCATGAAAAGTAACTGCTTACTCTTGAATTACGAGTTTATACTAAACACAATAGGCGACTTTTATTCAGTAAAAATAGTTGGATACCTATTATAACATATAAAAGTACTTGTGTAACGCCCCAATCCTTTCATATGCCATCGATATTGTCCACTTTAGGTCACACCCGCACGGATTTGTTCTTTCCAGTGGGTCACCCATCCCAGAACTACTCCAGCCTAAGCACGCTTAACTGGGGAGTTCTTTTAGGGATTTCACCACTTGGAAAAGGTCTCGATGCTACATAAGGGTCCAAGTTTTTACTTTTATAGCCTAGTAACTCCCCCTTCACTCTCGATATGGGACACCGGGACCTTACAATCCCCCCCTAGTGCTGCACGTCCTCATGCAGTAGCCTGCCAGCTCACAAGCCCGCCCACATGCACCGAGAGACACTAGAGGCCCACACTCAGTACTCTAGAGAGTCGGCTCTGATACCATTTGTAACGGCCCAACCCCTTCACATGTCATCGATATTGTCCACTTTGGGCCACATCCGCACGGATTTATTTTTCTCAATGGGTCACCCATCTCAAAACTACTCCAGCCTAAGCACACTTAACTGGGGAGTTCTTTTAGGGATTTCACCACTTGGAAAAGGCCTCTATGCTACATAAGGGTCCCGATTTTTACTTTTATAATCTAGTAACTCCCATTCCATTCTCGATGTAGGACACGGGGACCTTACAATCCAAACTATCACGCCCCAAAATTTGAACAATTAAATATTAAATTAGGACTAAATGCCAATCAATATTCTATCATCCAAATCCTAGGGGTGAAACAAAATCTAAATATTCTAGTCTCCATAAGGTTTAAATAAATTCTCATACTCAAAAGATAACAAAGGATTTAAAAAAAACTAACAAAACGCTAACCAAACCATCCACTATAATTTCATAACTATCAAATACCTCCAACATTAAAGTAGCAACAACTAGTCAAAACAAAAATAATGTAACGTTGAAAAACAATCCACAATGCCAAATTGTCAAAATACTAAGGTCATAAAAAATAATAAATACATAAACTAATATCAACCCTAAGCTCAAGAAAACCAAAAAAAGTTCAAAAGACATGTCCTACTATCATAGTTATTTCTTGTTGCCACTATAGTCCCAACTAATCTTGCAAAGGAAGTTCGGCTGCGCTCAAACAGAAGGCACCCAAGTTGCCAAGAGACAAAACGGGTCAGTATACAGGTATACTAGTATGAGTATAAGATTTAACACCCATGTGTCCATCAGACACAAACAAAAATACATTTAATTCTTGTTATGAGACAAGACAAGTAGTTCCATCCGCATCGAGACGAATGTGTAGTGTCTCGAGATACGATGGCATTTAGTTTCTTACCCGTACACAACGAAATATAAATTGAGTATAAAATAAACAAAATAGAAATAAAAATATGGGGGGTCAGCCCTGCATAAAAAGTTAGTAAGACCCACCATTCCGCAAAAAAAATTAAAGTTAGTATAATTTAATCATAAGTAACTTGCAGAATAAGTATAAAAATGCACTGTTTCATGCTTAAATAATTCGAATTGACCAAAACTCAAAGAACAAAAGTTGTACAGAATCAAATTTCTGGTAGAAATTGAATAGGTTGAGAGAAAAACTTAATAGAAAATCTTAAACGAAATTCAATCGAAAAATCTATAACTGAAAACGAAAAAAAACTTCTGTAAGATGAATTTTTTCGGAAAAGTTCAAAACACGAAAAGTATTCAGAATAATGTTTTACTTTAGTTTAAGCGAAATCAATAAAAATGACCTCGTTCCGTGGGTTAAAACAACCTATAAAATCTACATTGCTAAAATGAATTAAAACTACTATAACCAAGATCATCCGATTATAAGTTTTAATTGATCTTTTTAATAAAAATTTAAAACACAAAAGTTGTCTAGAATCACGTATACATGCCTCTGCTCAAATTTCATAATTTATCGGGGTTGTTTGCTATTTTTCAAGATGTACAAATCAATACAATTCACACTATAACAATAATTTTATATTTAATTCTTTGTACCTTAACTCCACCACTTCGGTCTATCACTTCCGACCTACACATATATCCTATGTGCCTCCCGTATACCTAACACCGCTCCTGTAACAACCCCAACCTCTGATTAACGTTAATCCATGATTAATTATGCCTAATTAGCAATTAAGGTGAATTCTTCATTGAACTGCATGTGTGTGATGCATTGTTTTTGTCTATATCTATTAGGCGTAGAAAGATCTATTCATGTTTTAGTTTCGATTTGCGAATTGAAAGCCTTATCAGCGTTCGAATCAGAAATTGACTTGATTTATGTGCTAATTAGGATTTATAGAATTTTATGGTAGGTTTAATTTAAATCTGATTTGGAATGATTAAATTAGAATAAATGAGGTTAAATTACATTAGTTTGAGTTTATTTTATTCTTGCCATTAGTGGGCCACTTTCAAAAGTATTGTTTGAGGCTTAATTCATACACTTTGATTCACCACTCTTCTCCATCCACAAGACCAAACCGAGAGAGAGAGGGAGAGTAGGAGAAAAGTTTTGATTCAACAAGAGTTGGTTTTGGAAGTTAGAAGAATTTAAGGGAACTTGCAAAATTGAGTTAGCATACTTGGAATTCAAGACTTAAGGTAGGAAATTCATTCTTTTAATTGTGGATTTAAGTTGTTCATGCATGAATTCATGTAAATTGAGCTATAAGATGTGAGAATCAAGCTTAAGGAGTAGGGAAGTAGGTCAATCCATGCATGCATGCATGTTTCATCACATTTTGAAGATTGATTTTCAAGAATTCCTTCATCCATGTGTTGAGTTCACTCTAATTTTGGAAACACATTGAGTTTCATGTTATTTAATAGCATTTGATCATGTTTTGGAGAGCCTTAGCTCAAAAATGTACATGCATGTTATGTTCATGAATTAATTTTGAGTTTTAAGTTGAGTTTGTGCATAATTGGTTTGCTCTTGGGCCATGATTTCTTGAAATGATTCTTTAAACATGTTGTGTTATGAGTCTTCGTGTATTTCTTCAAATTATAGGCCCATAAAATTGAGTTTGATGTTTCAAAGGTCGAATTTGAGCTTAGTGATCAAATCTGGAAATTCCAGAAATTTGATCCACGCTCGAGCGTGGAACTTTACGCTCGAGCGTGCAGTTTGAGTACATGCACTTCCGCTCGAGCGTCGAGTTTTACGCTCAAACGTGGAATGCATATACCCAGAAGTTCTTGTGTTTTGCAGTCCGCTCAAGTGGGGGAATCTACGCTCGAGTGAGGGTCTGAGTCTCACGCTCGAGCGAAGGTCGAGCGTCCGTCGAGCGTGAAAATCATGCATCCAGTACTTTTTCAAAAGTTTACAGTCCGCTCGAGCGGGGAAAGTCACGCTCGAGCAGAGCTTCATTGTCTACATGTCCGCTCGAGCGGGGAAAGCCACGCTCGAGCGTGGACCTTATTTTCAGCAAGTTTCAAGAAATACTTTCCAATGCATTCTTGCATCCTCATTCCATCCTAGGCATTCCTAGGCCACGTTTAAGGCTCCATAATGAGGATTAAAGCTTAGAAACACACTGAGAGCCAATGAAGTAAGTTATGTACAATTAGAACGTGTGTTTCAAGTGTGTGTCTGTTATGTGTTATGTAGGTCACGCGCCGCGTACCGTTTGACCAATTTACTCTGTCTGTCTGTCTCAAGGCCAACTGTGAGTAATAACTTAGTAAAGTTATGTTCAACTGTATTTACTTTCTGTGTGATAAAATAGGATATGTTTTCTGATGTGCTATATTCTGTACAATAAATGATTGTCCAATTTCTGATATGTAATCGTGACATCCTTAGCATCATGTGATATCTGTTGGCTGTCACCCGGTATCGGAGGTTCCATCATGGAACTTAATATGTCTGCACTCTGTTACCCGTACTGGAGGCTCCATCATGGGGCTCAGCGTGTTTATTCTCTGTTACCCGGATCTGGAGGTTCCTTTATGGAACTGGTTATTCGTAACCCTCACGTGTCTGTATCTGTTCTGTATATGTTCTGTTAATGCTAATGGATGTATCACGTATACTTAAGCATATGTCATGATTTATGTATATGATCTGGAAAAATTATGAATTTGATACGAAACTAAATTATGATTTCTGAATCTGTACGGTCTCATTCATTAAAACCCCTTTACTCTGTTATTGTTCACTGAGCTTTCGCTTACGGTTTATATTATGTATGTAGGTGAGCCGGCGCGTGATCAAGGCCAGAGTTAACGGCCTTCATTTTTGTTTTTGTCAACCAACCGTTGTGCCTCCCAAGGAGGTTCCGATCGAAGTCTAGTTACATGGCTATTTTTGTACTTATGCTAGTCTCAGTCTGTTTGGTAAAGTCAGGTCTTGGGAATTACACTTTTGTAAATGTTTTGTAAATATTGATATCCTTCAACCGACACGCTGATGTGTATATATAAGTTTTGAAATATTCTGTCCCATGTATGTTATCACAGCTCATTGGACCTTGTCTAGTTTGTATAATTGCTTCCGCAGCCCCTTATTATGTACTGATCTGTTAAGAGACCTTTGGTAATCCACGGATTACTGGCCGGTTACGATGCTAAACCTACAGGGGCGGGTTTGGGTCGTGACAGCTCCGAAGCTAAGCTTGCACGGGGATATCGTCTGCGAGTTTGACCCGCACTCCCCGAATGGTTAGCATATACGTACGCGCGTAAATCAAAGTACTCGTTTACTCCTGAGACCGAGGCAACAATATATATACAAAACATCTCACTCATGAGAACAAATATAACAATGCCAAGCCTAAGGCATTCAAATATATCTCATAATCTTCACTTTTTTTTCTTATACACTCTTTCTCACCGTCACTCAAATAAAACAACAATCCATAGAGTCATGGTGGAGTATAAAGAATTTATCTATGGGTTCCAAGTTTATTTTAATTTCATAGATTCATAAGTGTGATTACATCCACAAAATAAATATATACAAAAACCCTAAACTTGCATACACAACTAACTAAAGTAATTAAAATCAAACTATCATCTTCACACAAATACCAAATACATATAAAAACCCTAAACCTGGTATACACAACTAATCAAAATAATTAAAATCAATCTATCATCTACATACAAATACAAAATCCAACCAACATCAAATAAATAAATAAAAACAATGAATTAAACATAAATCAAGAAAAGTAGGTTTTGTACTCACTTTTTTGAAGATCAAAGAAATATTTAGAGGATTACTGAAACCACCAAAACAAAACCTTAACCCTTTTCTTCTTTTTTCTTTTTCTTTCTTTTTTCTCCTCTCTTTTTTCTTTTTCTCTCCCCACTGTTTCTCGCTTTCTCGGCTCTCTTTCTTGGTTAATCAACCTCTCTCTCTCTCTCTCTCTCTCTCTCTCTCTCTCTCTCTCTCACGGCTGCTGCTTTTCTTGGAGAACTTTCACACACACTTTTGTGATTACTAGGTCTAAGTATATTATATATACCTAATTTACTAATATATTTATATTATAAAAATACAACATAAATAGATATAAACATGATATATATTTTGTCAATATATAAACATTTTTTTTTATAAAAAATATAAATATATCAGTATTCGGATTAATTACATATAATTAACTATCCCATTAAATTAATTAAATACCACATTAAATTCTTATGTAACTACACAATTAATAAAGTCAAAAATAAAATAAAGTAATAATAATCATAATAATAATAAATAATGACTTACGAAAAATTAGGATCGCTACAATTGTGACAACAAATGTTACGGTTAGTAATGGGCGCCCATGTGGCATGACCATTTGAATTTGAATTTGAACCTTATCCAAATAGGTTTTAAAATTGAATTCAAACCTATTTAGGATAACCACTCAGGATACAGATATTATCTCCATTAACTGATATGGATAGATAATAATAATACATTATATATCTGGTATATGGGTTATGGGTGATTAAGAGTTAAACAACGTATGATCTGAGTTTTACCCATATACTGACTCTCTCCCCAAAACAACGATCAAGTCATTTGCACTGTGATTTGTGTGGGTGATATTCATTCTATAATATCACTTCACTGCTGGGTTGGTTCATCTAAAGATTCTGGAAGCACGTGATTTACTCACGAGGTTCTATCATCTAAAGGTATGATCTAAATATTTTATCCGCTACATTTTTTATACTTTGATTTACATTGGTATCAGAGCCATAAATATGGGTATTTTCGTGCTTATTTTTATGCATTAAAATATGTGTATATTTTTTATATAAATATATATACATGATATATGCATGAATATTAATAGAGGAGGAAGATGAAGTGCACGGTTTTTTGCATTTTAACTCCATTAGATTGAGAGAGTGATATACCTCTTTTTTATGTTGTTTAAATGTCATTTTTAATGCCATAAATGTTTTTATTGTGAAAAATGGAGTCCGACAGTACAAAAATCGGACCAGAAAACACCCTGGAAGGCAGCGCGTGGTCTGCACGCGCCACCTGACGCGCCTGCACGCGCCCTCACGCGCGCGTCCGCGACGCTATCCACGCGCGCCGTGCCCTGAGCCGTGGGCTGAGCCGCGCTCCGAGCCGCGTGCTGAGCTGGGCTCGTTATGCCGCGCCGTTTTCCTCCGCCGGCTCGGCTGGCTTGGCTGCTGATGTGTTAGGCGCTGTTTGTTTTGTTTTTAATTCTGAATCGCGTTAAATTGCCATAATTAATTCGTTATAGCTTTGTTTTAAGCATAGTTGGTACCGTTAGACTCAGAATTAATTTTTTTATCTTCTGTAAAATTTTGAAAATTTTATAAAAATAAAAAATATTTTTCCTGAAATAATAATTCATTATTTCTGATTTAAAATGCATCTGGTGTTGCATGATTAAGTTTCTGGGGCTGAATTTTTTATTGTAGACTATTGATGTAGTTTACTATTTACTGGTATAGTTATAACATTTTATCAGATTCTGGAATATTTATTTCTGATTTTATGTGTGTTTATTAGTTATTTAAAATTCCAGAAAATACCAGAAAATTCCAGAAAATTTCAGTATGATATACTTTCTGTTATGGCATAATTTGAATATTAAATACAGCATATTTTTTTTGGGTTTGTAATATGTTTTAATTAGAAAAGCATGATTAGTTATTTATTTATTTATTTGAATTCCATTATTAAATGAATATAGCATGAGTTATTTGTAAATTTACATTAAGATGCTATTGTATGGAATTTATCATGCTTTGACATGCCATAATCAGTGGGAGGTTGTTCGGTTGAGAGAAATCTTCGTAGGTTTACTCCCGAAAACCAATATTTTGCGCATGAATTAAATTAAATTTTGGATAATTGTCACATGTGGCGCAAGAGATGATTACGAGCATAGCGGATTTTCGATCTTGCGACTTGTGTAATATTGTCACTATTTAATTTAGATTTTTGTGGCAAAATTATATTATGCTAATCAAATTAATCCCAATGCGAATTTCTCTCTAAATTGACTTAGCTTATGGAAGTTAATTGGTTGACCTAGACTTAGTAAAGATGTTCTAATGTGAACAATATAATCCCATTCTTTAGATGAGCAAAAGTCTTGGAGACTTTAGGTCAAGTCTTAATTGAGCCAAAGTAAGGAAACATGACTCAAAGTCGCCGTGTTTTTGTTGCCTTATTTGGCATAATAAAAACTAATGTGTGCGCTATGGTTAGCGGCACGCTACGTAGTTTTGGTTGGCGAGTTTTGGAGTTATAAAATTAGTAAGCCCTCAATAGATCTGTATATGATCTTGACTATTGAGCTGCGCGGATTGACTTTGTAATTTGACTTGTAAATAATGTTACATCATTGGATGAAGTAACATTTAAGAGTCACCTCATCCAAGAAATGCGAGCTTAAATAAATTAGTCATTAAGTGTAAGACGAGTAGCCAGTATGAGCAGTATTTTGCTCTCTACCCAATTATTGAGAATGGATGGAGCAAAATTTCATGCACTATAATAGTGTGCGTTGAAATATCACGTGAAGTTAAAAGATTAGCGCTTAGAAGCTGCAAAATCTATTAACACTAAGTGAAAAGATTAGCGCTTAGTGGCTGCAAAATCTATTAGCATTGCCGACTTGTCTTAGTCAGGACACTTACTGTTTCCACACTTGAAGTGTGAGAGATGAAGAGGGGCTTCTTTGTATGATTCCTTAGCTAGGCTAACGTTTTGAATAACATTTACCACTAAGCGCAAACGTTGCAGCATAGTAATGAAAAGGTCAAGGCTGACAAGGTTGTTATGACTCTAAAAATTTGACGCATCGCTTGTGAGAGCATTGTGTTGAATTAGACTCTTCAGCCTAATTCGCGTTTAAGTTACTTCAGGAGCTGTCATAGATTGATAACTTATTCTCTCCTTCTAGTGGATAGTAGAATTAATTGCAAGTAACTATGAAGCGAGAAATAGAGATGGCAAGAAGAGTATCGTCATCTTTCAACTAGATGCAGTAAAGTGTATGGAGAATAAAATTGACTTGAAGGTGCAGGGGATTAGCACTTACTAGTTAAATTTGCGACTTAGGCGCACTTGATATCTCCATGACATCCCTTTTATGATCTAGTGAATATGACTTAGTTGTGAGTCATTACCTAGTTGGGCCTAAACTTTTTAAAACTTGTCTTCGAGAACTCACACATTAAGATGATTGGAATTAGTTTATGACATTGGTCATGAACCAGTGGCTTATTATACTTAATCACATTAATGAGATGATGACACGATGGTTTGAGTAGGCCTTCTCGAGCCCACTCGCTTATGACATCCTGCTCTCATGTGAATGTGTAACTTTGTTCGCAATGGGTGCACACAAGTAAGTAGGAAAGCCGTAGAAGGTCATTTGTATTGGCGCATTTAGTCCACTATGATATTTGTGACTAGATATGTGTGAGGGTATGATAGCTAAGCCTCAATCTCGACACATTTATAGATTACGATACGCATCTGAGTCAAGACTATTTGATCTCCCATAAGTCAAAAGTTTTGAGATGATTTTTGACATTGCACATATGAGGTTGAGATCAATTAGATAACAGCTTTCATGCTTTTAGTTTTGACCAAGGTGGCGAGTATCTATTTGAGTTATTTTTTTAGAAAACTCTGTGAAGAGAGATGGATGCTTAGAAAATTGATTATTCCTAGTACTCAACAACACAATTGTCTAGTAGAGATAAGGAATTAAATATTGTTAATGTTAGGTGGATAATGGCGCAAAATGTTTCCCAATTGGAAATTGCACTAGTTTGTTGCCTATATCCCTAACTAAGTGCCCTCCATATCAGATTTTACACTCCATTTGAGTAATGGGTTAGCGGAGAGCCATCTATGGGCGATCTGTAACCGTTAAGCAACTTATCTTTATTTTACTTCTCATAAGATTGCGAAGTTCAGACCTAGGGTTCTATAGTACATTATTGTATGCTGTCATGTAAACACAAAGGGTCGTGTGGCGCATTATTGTATGCGGTCATGCAAACCCTCCGGGTCATGTGCATATAGGTAAGCAGCTTTGTGGTAGTGTAACTAAGTCATATAAAGTTTTATTAGTAAAGGTGATGTGAATAGAGTTTTTGGAACTCTATAAGATGGAGAATTCCAAGCATAGCGCTCTATGTAGCCTAGTTGAGAATGGAAAGAAATTTCCAATATCCTAGGGACAGTGGGAGCGATGTGCCTACTAATGGATTACTCCATTAGAGAAAAATACTCTACATTCTTAGTTGCGTGGTAGCGAATGTGAAAATTTTCCACGTCATCACTGGGTGATTGAGAGGGAAACATTCATGAATGCTCCGCAAGATGATAAAGAGCCTAGGATAATGCCAAAGGCTCTAGTCCCCCGTTTTTAGAAAGTGGATCAATGTTGCGCAGTTAAAGACAAAGTCTTTGAGGATTAACCATTTTTATAATTTGGTTGACTTTCCATTATGACGCAAAAACTGTTATAAAGTTATGCGTAATTTGGATAGTCATTGTTGAGGCATAAGGCTCACTAGATACCGAATGGTCGCACCATTGAGGAAAGTGTAGACCATGAGAAGACTTCCTCCTGGGGAGTGAGGTTATTTTGACTTAGGCTATGATTGACATAAGTTCGAAACATTGATTTGTGGACATTGTGACCCGATTTTTCATTAGAGAATTGGATAAGTAGATCCGTAAGGATTTACCTTCTGCTTTTATGGTGAAAAGTTAGGAACGCAAAAAGGCTGCTAGTTCCAATAAATCTTTTACAACCTAAAGCAGTTATCCGAACAGTGGTTCTTAGATTTCGTCAAGCCATGATAGGCCAACGATGATCGATGAAGACCACTGAGGCATGATCAATAGTCCAAAAGAAGTTTTTTCCTTACTTAGTCATTATGAGCCAGGAATTTAAAAGGTTGTCGCCACCTAGGGTGGACAGTCCTCCATTTTAGATATGACGGACATGGGTGATGTAATTCATATGCTCGGATGTACGATCCTTAGGGATTGTTTTAGGAAAATTCTCGGTTTGTCTTCGATGACTTACATAAGGAATATCCTAGAATGATTCTAGATGCAAAATTGCAAACCCATTGACTTACCTATCGGTAAAAGCCAGAGCCTTAGCTATTGAGTGAATCCTTAGATTGTCTTTGGGAGAAACAGATGACCTATATTCCTTGATCTTTTCTTTGTTGTGGGAGCCTAAAGTACGCTATGTGGGCGTATTCGGCATGATAAGTGTTATCTTTGATAAATGGTTAACTGAGTTGTTTAGACATTGACCTTGCTCATTAGACTGTGGATAAAATGCTTTACTAGAAGCATATTAATTTGCTCCTTGTAAGATTCAATGCGCTAGTTAGGCGCATCTGCGCTAGTTGGGCGCATTAAGAATGAACGCAAATTGGTCACCAAAAATATCTTTAGAGAGGTTATTGCACAAGAGGTAGTGATCTTAAATCATTTCATGTGAGGCGCACATGGTGGATTCCGTTGTATATACTTATCGCAAGAGGTGCTGATATGGCTTATGTTTGGAATCTATAATTGCGCAAGCTGTGGTCGTTTTTTTAAATCGATCACTTATTTTGAGATGATGGGATGTTGACACTATTATGGTTTGTGTCATAATGATTAGCAGATGATGATGTCAGCAGGCAAGATTGGCTCACTCACACGAGCAATCGCCCTTGGCGCTTAGGAGCGAGCAAGGTTGAGACTAGTGGTTTATTTTTATTTGGAGCCAAGAGAGGCTTAAATAATCCACTATACATGTCGCCTTGGTTACAACCAAGATGAGGTAAGGGGTTGATGTTCTGCTACTTTGGTATGTTGCCTGCGGTCATGCATGATTCGGTCTTAAGGGACATCACTGGGAAAGCGGTCAATCCTAAACTAAATGGCATGAGTACAAAGGGAAGATCATCTAGTATTACACCACTGTTGTATATTCACTGCCGGCAACTCATATCGCTCTGTATGAGAGGCGAATTGAGTGTGAATATATTGCAAGAATTGAGAGGGTCAAACATGCTCTTTTTGAGGGATTAGAGATGTTTTTTGGACCGGTGTAATTAGATAGGTCTGGGGTATATGAGACACTATTTCTGTTCTTTTTGGGTTGATGTCTCTATGCTGGCTCATTTTGAGTTTCTAGTACAGAGCTCCCACATGCAGGTGTTCTCAGCAGTCGCACGGTGCAGTGGCTAGTATGAGATTGTTCATTTTTGGGGAGATTGAGATAGAGATGTGGCAGTGTCATGCCAACTCATGTGCGAGTGGGAGATGTTAGTAATGGGCGCCCATGTGGCATGAACATTTGAATTTGAATTTGAACCTTATCCAAATAGGTTTTGAAATTGAATTCAAACCTATTTAGGATAACCACTCAGGATACAGACATTATCTCCATTAACTGATATGGATAGATAATAATAATACATTATATATCTGGTATATGGGTTATGGGTGATTAAGAGTTAAACAACGTATGATCTGAGTTTTACCCATATACTGACTCTCTCACCAAAACAACGATCAAGTCATTTGCACTGTGATTTGTGTGGGTGATATTCATTCTATAATATCACTTCACTGCTGGGTTGGTTCATCTAAAGATTCTGGAAGCACGTGATTTACCCACGAGATTCTATCATCTAAAGGTATGATCTAAATATTTTATCCGCTGCATTTTTTATACTTTGATTTACAGTTACAATCTCAACTTAATTTGTCTAAAATACTGTTTAGATGTTATAACTTACTCACAATACTTTTGTCAAATAATATTTCGTTCACCATGCATTATTCCTTGTTGTTTACTACGACTCGTGGAATAAACAAAATTACTGTTTAAATCATCATATTTAAATTTTTTTAGTGACGGTGACTATTCTAACGATGCAAATAGATTAAGAAAATTTATTATATTTATGGCAAAAGAAAATTAAATTATCTCATCAAATCCAAGAGAGAAACACACACATGAGTAACTATTTACTCTTCCTTTTTGGTTAATTCTTAGTGCAACAAACATTTATGTAACTTTGACATACTTGACTGCTCACTAAAACATATAAACCAACTCTACTTCACAAGTTTTATAATAATTGATGACAACTTATGTCACAATACTCAAAGTTACTTAAAAAATAGCTTTCAAATTGATTTTTAATAAAAGAATAGTCAATACAAAAGATTTCTCAATCTACTTCCAATTAAATGGAACAACACCACTACTTAAATCATCATGTTTACAATGACTATATGCAAATATTTACAAATGAAATATACCTTTTCATATAATACTCTAGGAGTGATTCAACGGTAATATCATCATCACAATCAAATTACTTAACAATTTTACAAACTTTTAAATAAATTTTATTTAAATCCTAGACATAGCACTGAAATTAAATCAGTCAGAATTTTTTTTTCCTTTCTAAAAATTTTATGGCAACATAATGTCATAAAAACTCATTCCAAATTAATTAAAAATACTAAAATTAATTCATTTACAGAGCCAATATATCAATTTTCCCAATAACATGAAATAGTCTAAATTTGAAAATTTCAAAAGTCACGAATAGAGTAGTTGCAACTATTCTTATAAAAATTCTATCACTCAAAACAATGCCTACCATCTGTAAGACAATCACTACAAATATTTATAATCAAAATTTCATATATCTGCAAGTCATATCAAACTAATCATAGAAAAACTAACCAATA
Organism: Camellia sinensis; assembly: GCF_055761805.1. Taxonomy (NCBI): domain Eukaryota; kingdom Viridiplantae; phylum Streptophyta; class Magnoliopsida; order Ericales; family Theaceae; genus Camellia; species Camellia sinensis. The sequence continues at coordinate 97,969,227 of NC_138972.1, forward strand.
TTAGACGATAACATGCACAATTTATTCAACAGATTAAAAAAAAAAAAATGTTAAACCCATAAACAAACACGAAATTTGTAAATACGAAATTTTTGTTGCTATAAACTTAACCAAAAAATACTGAAATTTGTAAACTCATATTCTGATACATAGATTCAAATCAATCCTTAAGGTTTGCCACAAATATATTAAAAATGGTTCTTCCAATTACAACTACGGGATAAATACTTGCAAAAAAGTATGCGTAGTGTGACTTTCATATAATTGTGATTATAGAAAATAACACATACATGAGAACCAAAACCAAAACTATTCGTGTTGAAAAATGCTATGTATCCCAAATATTCTACCAAACCTTTCACATGGGGTGGGATGGTTATAAAATTCTGGATAAAACCAGAATTTTTTCCTAAGTTCGGTCTAATTTTTAGGTAGGCCCCGAGTGTCGATTTACTCGGGTCAAAGTGGTAACGCGTTCTATGCCGCGTTGTGATTCACGTGGTATATTTGGTTGCTCAAAACCATTACCGAGTGAATGGGAAATTGAAGCCAAAGTGTGCTCCATGGAAATGGAGTTTTGGTGGAAATTCCTTAAGGTTGTAAATTGGTTTGTCCCACATTGATTTGGTGGGAAGTTTTGAAAGGGTTTATAAGGCTTAGGGTGAGATACTTGGGGTGTGCCCCAAGGGGTACCCAAGTGTTTTAGAGGGAGAGGTTATGGGCTAGACCCATTGGACCCAAAAATCACCACGCGCGCCGCCGTCCGTCCGGGCGGGCTGGGCCTGGGCTTGGGCGCGGGTGCGTGGTGTGTGGTTGGGCTTCTAATCTTTTTGGGCCAAAAACATTTGAATTTAATTTTATTTTTTATTAAAATAAAATCCATAATTCAGATTAAATTGGTTTGGATTTTTTGTTCATCCAAACAGGGCCCTTCCCGGTTTCAAACAGAAATAAACTGTTTTGGAATTAGTGCACACCCAAACAGGGCCCTTCCCGTTTTACTATCTATTTGAATTCAAAACCCAACAGGTATGATACCTGTTCAATTCAAAACCAAGAGTTACATACCTGTTTAATTCAAATCCTAGAGCCACCTTCACATCTATAAATAGGACCACCCTCATTTGATGTTTTGCATTCAGAAATTTCATATTTCACCTCTGTTAATTCTATTCTTCATCTTGCTGCATTTTATTTCCAAAAGAAAGAGTGTAAACACTTAGTGTGTTCGTAAGGCAAACAATTAGTAGTGCTGCTATTGTTTGTGGTAGATCATTTCATCCTGGGAGATAGACGTCCAAATTCTGAAAGCACCGTGGAGAGGACGAATCTGTCTTAAGGACACAGTGTTAAACACTGGACTTGATCAGAAAAATAATTCGAAGAAATTAAATCAAGTAAGTTATTTAATTACTTTCAGTGTTGTTTTTATTTGTTTATTTATTCAGATTTTAATTTTGTTTTTGTAACAAAATAAAATCTGTTATTTATTTATTTATTTTTATTTCGAGTTTGATTTTTGTAATCAAACTTATTCTCTCCTTTTCTTTATTTCTTTATATTCTGGTTGTTGTTTAGTACACAACAGAATTTAATTAATTTAAATACAGTGAAGATTGTCCTACAATCTTAAGACAGACTCCTTTTTGGGTATCTTCATTGTATTTAATTTTCTGTGTTTTCAAATTAATATTCTGGTTGGAAAAACAAATAGTGATTTATGCTATTTGACAGATAGTAGTAATATACTGTCTCTTTTCTTTGACAACTACTAGTAGTACGATACTGGTGTCATTAACAATTCAGAATATTATTTGGTATTACAGAAAATTCTTGTGATATTTTATTTTTCTAGTTTTAGTAACAAGGAAAATAAAATTATTTTGTTGTTATAATTATTTTCTGGTTTTAGTAACTAGAAAATTAATTTGTGTTTTAATATTTTCTGATTTTTGTAATCAGAGATTATGGCTACTACAACTGAAACTGCATCTGGCAGTGGTACTCCTATTGTTACACCTACATCGGTCCCTATCCAGAACCATGTTCATGTACCAATCAATCATGGAGAAAAACCGGAAAAATTTAATGGTACCGAGTTTAAGAGATGGCAGCAGAAGATGCTGTTCTATCTTACAACTCTTAATTTGGCCCGGTTTCTCCATGAAGAGGCTCCAGCACTTAAAGAGGGTGAAAGTGATCGGCAAGTTGTTGCCGCTGTAGATGCTTGGAAACATTCAGATTTCCTGTGCAGAAACTACATCCTAAATGGCCTTGACAATATGCTGTATAATGTATACAGTCCTCTGAAAACAGCAAAAGAATTGTGGGATTCTTTGGAGAAGAAATACAAGACAGAAGATGCCGGCACGAAGAAATTTGTCGTCGGTAAATTTCTGGACTTTGTTATGGTAGACTCCCAAACGGTAATATCTCAAGTTCAAAGTTTTCAAATAATTTTGCATGATATTCATTCAGAAGGTATGTCTCTTAGCGAGTCATTCCAAGTCGCTGCTTTAGTGGAAAAGTTACCACCGGCTTGGAAAGATTTCAAAAATTATTTAAAACATAAACGCAAAGAGATGACTATGGATGAATTGATTGTAAGATTAAGAATTGAAGAAGATAACCGAAAGGCTGAAAAGAGGAATGGGAAAAATCCCATTGAATCCAAGGCTAATGTGGTTGAACAAGTTCATAAACCACATAACAAAAAGAGGAAGTTTACTGGAGATGGTCCTAAACAAGGCGATAGTAGCAAGAAGTTCAAAGGAAAATGCTATAACTGTGGCAAAACTGGACATCGAGCTTCTGACTGCCGCCGCCCTAAAAAGAATCATGGAAGTACAAGTAAGAAGACCACCAATCAGGCCAATGTAACAGAATTGGATTACATCTCTGACGGAGTGAATGACATCAACCTTTCTGCTGTGGTGTCTGAGGCTAACTTGGTTGGAAATCCCAAAGAGTGGTGGGTTGACACTGGAGCAACTCGTCACATATGTGCGGACAAGAAGATGTTCACTACCTACAATGAGGCAGCAAATGGTGAACAACTTTTCATGGGAAATTCTTCTACTTCTACTGTGGCTGGACAAGGGAAAGTAATCTTGAAGATGACATCAGGGAAAGAATTGACCCTCAACAACGTACTACATGTACCTGACATCCGGAAGAATTTAGTTTCTGGGTCTTTGTTAAGTAAAAATGGTTTTAGGCTTGTATTTGAGTCTGATAAGTTTGTATTAACAAAGAGTGGTATGTATGTTGGTAAGGGATACATGAGTGATGGTCTCTTTAAGTTAAATGTAATGACAGTTGTACCGAAAGTTGCTATGAATAAGAATAACACATCTTTTGTTTATATTCTTGAGTCAAATTTATGGCATGGTAGATTAGGACATGTGAATTTTGATGCTTTGCGTAGATTAATTGGTTTAGATTATATACCAAAGTTTGAAATTAATCCTAATCATAAATGTGAAATTTGTGTAGAAGCGAAACTAACTAAGGCTCCATTTAAATCGGTTGAAAGAAAAACCGAACCTCTAGAATTAATTCACACTGATGTATGTGATTTAAAGTTTATTCAAACTAGAGGTGGCAAAAAGTATTTCATAACATTTATCGATGATTGCACAAGATATTGTTATGTTTATTTACTTAGAAGTAAAGATAAATCCTTAGAAATGTTTAAACTCTACAAAACAGAAGTTGAAAATCAACTTGGTAAAACCATTAAAATGGTTAGAAGTGATAGGGGTGGTGAATATGATGCACCATTAAATGAATTTTGTGCACAACATGGCATTATTCACCAAACTACAGCACCTTATTCTCCACAGCAAAATGGAATTGCTGAAAGGAAGAATAGAACCCTAAAAGAAATGATGAATGCCATGTTACTAAGTTCAGGCTTACCACAGAACTTGTGGGGGGAAGCAATATTGTCTGCTAATTATGTTCTTAATAGAATACCCCACAAGAAAACCAAAAGCATTCCTTATGAATTGTGGAAAGGTCGACCACCTTCCTACAAATACTTAAAAGTGTGGGGGTGTTTGGCAAAAGTTGAAGTACCTGTTCCTAAAAAGACTAAGATAGGACCAAAAACAGTAGATTGTGTGTTTATTGGTTATGCTCAGAATAGTAGTGCATATCGGTTTCTGACTTATAAATCAGATATACCTGATATAAATGTGAACACTATTATAGAGTCAAGGAATGCTGTGTTTTTTTGAACATGTCTTTCCTTACAAGAAAGGACAGGAATTAAGTTCACAGAAAAGAACTTATGATTGTACACAAAGTCAAGAGACTAATGACAATCAAACACAAGAGACTAGTAATAGTCTCGACCAACAGGATTTAACTAATGATGAACCTAGGCGAAGTAAGAGAGCAAGAACATCAAAATCCTTTGGTCCAGATTTTCTGACATACTTGTTAGAAAATGAACCTCAAAGCTTTAAGGCAGCAATGACAGGTCCTGAAGCACCTTTGTGGAAAGAGGCTGCTAATAATGAAATTGAATCCATTATGCAGAATCATACTTGGGAATTGGTGGATCTTCCACCAGGTTCTAAACCTCTTGGATATAAATGAGAAAAATGAAAGCAGATGGTTCAATTGACAAGTATAAAGCAAGACTTGTTGTTAAAGGTTACAGACAAAAGGAAGGTCTGGACTATTTTGACACATATTCCCCTGTGACAAGAATAACATCCATTCGCATGCTTATTTCTATAGCAGCGTTGTTTAATTTAGAAATACATCAAATGGATGTTAAGACAGCTTTCTTAAACGGTGATCTAAATGAAGAAATCTATATGGAACAACCCGAAGGGTTTGTAGTATTAGGGCAAGAAAAGAAAGTTTGTCGACTTGTAAAATCCCTTTATGGATTAAAACAAGCACCTAAGCAATGGCATGAAAAATTTGATCATGCAATGCTTACTAATGGGTTTAAGATAAACGAATGTGACAAATGCGTCTATGTTAAAAACACTGACCAAGGATATGTCATAGTTTGTCTTTATGTGGATGACATGCTTATCATTGGAAGCAGTCAAAACATGATCAAATCAACTAAGCAGATGCTTAACAAAAGATTTAATATGAAAGATATGGGGGTCGCAGATGTTATATTAGGAATGAAAATTACTAAAACATCTGACGGATATGCATTATCTCAATCTCATTATATTGAGAAAATTCTTGATAAATTTATCAAGGATGATTTGAATTTAGCTAGAACACCTGTAGACATCAGTCTTTATTTATCAAAAAATAAAGGTGATGCAGTGTCTCAGTTAAAATACTCCCAAATCATTGGAAGCCTAATGTACCTAATGAATTGTACTCGTCCTGATATAGCTTATGCTATAAGTAAATTGAGTAGGTACACTAGTAACCCTGGAGAAGACCATTGGAAAGCGATCATTCGAGTTCTTAGATATCTAAGATTTACTCGTGATCATGGTTTGAACTTTACTCGATATCCAGCAGTACTCGAAGGTTATTGTGATGCCAATTGGATATCGGATACTAAAGATTCAAAATCCACTAGTGGATATGTCTTTACTCTAGGAGGCGCTGCTGTTTCTTGGAAGTCCACGAAACAAACGTGCATCGCACGATCCACAATGGAATCCGAGTTCATTGCTTTAGACAAAGCAGGTGAAGAAGCAGAATGGCTTCGTCATTTCTTAGAAGACATTCCAATGTGGCCAAAACCTGTGCCAGCTATTTGCATTCATTGTGATAGTCAATCTGCAATAGGCAGGGCACAGAATCATATGTATAATGGTAAGTCACGACATATTCGTCGTCGACATAATACCGTAAGGCAATTGTTGTCAAACGGAATAATCTCAATAGATTATATAAAATCTAAAGAGAATATTGCGGATCCGTTAACAAAAGGTTTGACAAAAGAGCTAGTGTATAGTTCATCGAAGGGGATGGGATTAAAGCCTATTACATAAGAGTCGTCATAATGGTAACCCTACTTATATGACTGGAGATCCCAAGAACTAAGTTCAAAGGGACAACTAAGTTATGTATGGTTCACTAGAAATCACCAAGGGATTAAAATTCCTACCCATTCCTATGGTGAGAGTGATATCTGCAACATATGTTGTCTGCAGGGGTATAAGGATAAGCTTTGCTTTTAATGATTACTTATATCTTGATTAAGGCATAAAATCAAGACGAGTATAAAGAGATACTCACAATAAGAATCACCTATATGAGTGTTGAACTGGGGCCGGTTCTATGAGAATGAAAAGGCTAAATTCTCTAGAAACACTTATGAAAACCAGGTGCGTTCAAGGCCAAAATGAACACAACAGTGAGAACCACGATGTGTTAGAGGATATTTTGTGTGAAATCTATTGTCTTGGCTTACACAAACGGCTGAACAATTCAAGGCATCGCGTCCATTGGTTAGCCAGTAAGTCCGATAGGTTATCACTAGGGAAGGTTCAAAGCCGAAAACTACCTATCCTGATGCAAGATATTTTCGACTTATACTCTTTCGTTAAAGCCTGCATATTTTTGCATTTCCGTTGTCATCAAATTCCATTCATGTGGGGGATTGTTGGAAATGGTTATAAAATTCTGGATAAAACCAGAATTTTTTCCTAAGTTCGGTCTAATTTTTAGGTAGGCCCCGAGTGTCGATTTACTCGGGTCAAAGTGGTAACGCGTTCTATGCCGCGTTGTGATTCACGTGGTATATTTGGTTGCTCAAAACCATTACCGAGTGAATGGGAAATTGAAGCCAAAGTGTGCTCCATGGAAATGGAGTTTTGGTGGAAATTCCTTAAGGTTGTAAATTGGTTTGTCCCACATTGATTTGGTGGGAAGTTTTGAAAGGGTTTATAAGGCTTAGGGTGAGATACTTGGGGTGTGCCCCAAGGGGTACCCAAGTGTTTTAGAGGGAGAGGTTATGGGCTAGACCCATTGGACCCAAAAATCACCACACGCGCGCGCGCGCCGCCGCCGCCGTCCGTCCGGTCGGTCGGTCGGGCGGGCTGGGCTGGGCCTGGGCTTGGGCGCGGGTGCGTGGTGTGTGGGATTGGGCTTCTAATCTTTTTGGGCCAAAAACATTTGAATTTAATTTTATTTTTTATTAAAATAAAATCCATAATTCAGATTAAATTGGTTTGGATTCCCGGTTTCAAATAGAAATAAACTGTTTTGGAATTAGTGCACACCCAAACAGGGCCCTTCCCGTTTTACTATCTGTTTGAATTAAATTCAAATCTGTTTGAATTCAAAACCCAACAGGTATGATACCTGTTCAATTCAAAACCAAGAGTTACATACCTGTTTAATTCAAATCCTAGAGCCACCTTCACATCTATAAATAGGACCACCCTCATTTGATGTTTTGCATTCAGAAATTTCATATTTCACCTCTGTTAATTCTATTCTTCATCTTGCTGCATTTTATTTCCAAAAGAAAGAGTGTAAACACTTAGTGTGTTCGTAAGGCAAACAATTAGTAGTGCTGCTATTGTTTGTGGTAGATCATTTCATCCTGGGAGATAGACGTCCAAATTCTGAAAGCACCGTGGAGAGGACGAATCTGTCTTAAGGACACAGTGTTAAACACTGGACTTGATCAGAAAAATAATTCGAAGAAATTAAATCAAGTAAGTTATTTAATTACTTTCAGTGTTGTTTTTATTTGTTTATTTATTCAGATTTTAATTTTGTTTTTGTAACAAAATAAAATCTGTTATTTATTTATTTATTTTTATTTCGAGTTTGATTTTTGTAATCAAACTTATTCTCTCCTTTTCTTTATTTCTTTATATTCTGGTTGTTGTTTAGTATACAACAGAATTTAATTAATTTAAATACAGTGAAGAATGCCTAACAGGATTTACACAAATTCAAATGTGTGTGGGTCCCACACTCATGTGAAAAGTGTGGTCGAATATTTGGGATCGCTAACATAAATTGCCTACTTTGATGGTAAGTGATGTTTCACATTTGGTGGTGAAAGAAATTCCAAATTGACCGTATCAAACATATTTGATAACACACAGTATACAACAAATTAATTGAATTATAAAATAAAAGATTTTTTTTAATAATCAAACCAAAAAATATAGTCTGTATAAAAACAGAAACAAGATTTTAACCAAATAACTTGAAATCTATAAAAATATAATACTGAATTTGTCTTAAGTTATAGGAAAAAACTCATTATGTGAATTGTGTGAAACACGTAATCATTGCACCAAATATATTATCAAATTATATAAAAAAAAATATAAGTTGAATATAATGTAAATTGTTTGGGTAAAACCAAACCAAATCACATGCAAAGAACCATAAATACTTACAGACAAGTAGAAAACTTACAAAACAAATTGTAAAAATCTAAAAACGAAACCAAATGTGATCGAGGCTTGTGTTAAACACAATTTTCTTAAGACAAATTTGTCCCCGACTATAGTGCTCATGAGTTTTTATTGGACATTCGTCTCCCAAGATACAACAATCGAACATTGCAGAAACAGTACTATCACGGCAAGTTTGGCAAACCTTATTGTGCAAAATTCTCTTACAGAAAAGACAGAGTGCAGAAGAAAAGAAACACCAGATAAATTCCATTTTATGAATGAATGCAATGAGGGTCTATTTATGTAAGTGAATTAGTGAATCTTCGAAAAGTCATGGTGACTTTTCAATAAAGAGACACATCTATGATGAGATACAACTCTTATAGCGACCCCGGTCTTTTCCCATTTGATTACTGTATCCGGACTTAGGTTCCGTAGATTCTGTCATTATATAATTGTTGTTGTTGTCCCATATTTTCTTAGTTGGAGTTATAGGATGTGTTGGGCAGGTTTGTTTCAGGTTGGTTGGGTTTAGAAACCAAGTGTTCCTGTCCAGAATTTTGGATCTTCGCTCGAGCGAGGAGTTTGTCACTCGAGCGAGCTGTTATTTTTGGTTCTTCGCTCGAGCCGGGGTTTGGTAGCTTGAGCGAGAGTTTGCGTCTGATTTGGACCTGTAGCTTTGCATTCTTGGCTCGAGCGAGCTTTTCTTCGCTCGAGCGAGTTAGTTCGTTCTTCGCTCGAGCGATAGTTCCTTCGCTCGAGCGTGTGTCTGGTTACAGACCTGAGGGTTTGAGTTCTTCACTCGATCGAGTTTTCTTTCGCTCGAGCGAGCTTTTGGGTTGTTGGCTCGAGCAAGGCTTCCTTGGCTCGAGCGTAGCTTCTCTGTGTCTGGTCGCTCGAGCGACCAAGTCTTCGCTCGAGCGAGCCTGTCCAGTTTATATACACAGCAGCGGGTTTTGATCAGTCTTTTTCATCTTCTTTTGATTCCAAACCCTAGGTCCGACTTCTCTCTCTCCCTACTCACCTTCTTTCTTAGATTTGATCTATTTAGAGGGTGTTTCTACCCTAGTTGCTTTATTAAAAATATAGAGGGAGTCGAGGGCTTTCATTTAATCTGAACATTTGGCGATTTGGAGCACATTGGTATTTGGGCACTCATCTCTGTCTTCACCATTTGGGTTGTTTTCTTCGAGGTAGGGATTTCCTACTCCATTTTATAGGTTTTGTTCTAAGTTTTGGTATTTTGATATGTTGGGGATACTTTGGTGAATTTTGGGAAAACCCTAGTTGTATTATTAAATTAATTTGTATAATTAATTCATGGAATTGGGAAAAGATGGTTAAATTCATGGAATTGGGGAATTCATTGATTAAATGGCGTAGTTGGATAATTTGAATCATTTGTCTATTCAATTGTTGACATAGTTATTTTCAGTTTAGAAATAACTGTTTTGGGCTATCGGTGGAGGATAGTCGTGATTGTTGTAGACATTGCATGTGGATTAGGAATAACTGAAACTAATCACATTGGTTAAGTCATTAATTTTGACTATTGCATTGATACAGAAAATACGTGTATTGATTGAGCATTGCATTTGCATACATTGTTTTGTGTGGGAGGAGATAGGGGATGTACTCCACGGTTTAGGGGAAGATAGGGGATGGACCTCTAAACCGAATTTTGTTTGGGAGGAGATAGGGGATGGACTCCATTAGCATCACTTTTACGTGTGCTTATTTATATAGAAGTGTTTTTATTGATACAGCACTAAAATGTGTATCAATCTGGAAGTATGAAGTGTTTTGATTTGAGCTTGAGTCTCATTTGTTTGTTGATATTGGAAGGATATGAATATGATATATATATAATTCACTGTTGTAAGTTTGGCCAGGTTCTGAGCCATGTTGATAAAGTTGGAAAGTAAAACGTATCTTAGACAATAGTGTCATGAGACTGTAAAATGAAGTAATTGATTACCTTGGTTAACCATCTGTTGAATGCTATTACTTTATTCATTGCTTATATGTGGTTTAGTATATTTCTACTGGGCTGTGGCTCACCCTTTATGGGAACATCATTTTCAGGTCCAGGTGATAAGCTACCTCCCAGGACTTAGCATGGAAGGATTTAAAATTTGAAGACTATCTTTAGTTACTTGTTTTTATTTGATAAATAATCAAGCCTAGGGCCTTAATTGTATTTGAGTTAGAACTCATAATTTGTGTCCAAGTGTTGGCTTGGAAAGATGTAAGCCCATAGGGCATTTAATTTGATGTTACATGTAATGTTTTTATTTAGTAATACTCTGATGAACGAATTAATAGATTGTTTCTTTAAATAATGCATGTTGATGATATACATATATTGGGTTTATTTTGAGGGCGTTACAACTCTTCCGTGGAATAGGTGCAGAAAGAAGACATAACTCTTCCATGGAATAGGTGCAAAGAACATACATGATTGTTCTTTTAAACAGATTCGAATTTTGTATTGAATCCAGTTCAATTTTGACCCAAATAAATAACAAATAAGTTTAATTTTAAATTAAATAAATTTCGTCTTAATACCATACTCAAATAGTGTATTTTAGAGTCTATTTCTCATTCACTTATTAATAGTTTCCAAACTATTTAATCAACATATTCAACTATAATCTGATCATGAATATAGTCCAATTATCATGTGATTTTTTTTTTTTTTTTTTTTTGGAAAGAATCAAACCTTTTTTTATACTGAAGTGGTCTCAAATTGTTTGTCCAATACAAAAAATAAAAACTTATAAATAATATATCCGTATATTGAAATTTTTAAAAATAATTTAATAAGAGAATATATTATTTTTAAATTTTTATTTTAATACCGAACAAATAATTTGAGACAAAGGTGATATATGCAATTTTTTTTATTCCACCCAGCCCTTCACCACCACAATCATCACTGCCATCTTTTTCCCCACCACCCCTCTCCTCTCATCCTGCCACCGCTTGCCACCACATCCTAATTAATTTTTAAAAGGGTAGAAAATGAAGGATGAAAAGAGACAAATGATGTGAAGTGGGTAAGTGGGTGGAAATCAGACAAAATTTACCTTTTTACAAGAGGTGGTTCTGATTGTTAATATATGATATATATATATATATTATTCTTTGTATTCCATATTTAGATTATAGACTCCTCCCTATTAGGTGTGTTCAAATCTTGCCTTATTCTCTCTCTCCCTTATTCTTTCCTTTTCTTATTCTTTCCCTTGAACAACACTCCTCATAGTCCTATATATATACCCATCAAGGTTCTAAATATTGGCTGGTACGTTCCGTACCGGCCGGTTCGTACCGGAATATTGGAGTGCCGAGTCGGATACTCACCGGTATACCGGTGAGAATGAATTTCGCGTCCGTAGCAGCCGATTCCCGCTACGTATCGGCCTGAATCCGATACGTGAGCGATATATTTCTGATACAGTCCGGTACGAAGCAAAAAATAATCGACCAAAGCAAAGCAAAGCACCTGCAAAAATAATTGAGCAAAGCAAAGCACCCGGAAAAGCACCTGCAAAAGAAGGTATGTTTCTCTCATGCTCTGTTTGTATAAAGTCATGCTCTGTCTTTTTTCCTTTGGCTGAATAGGTCATGTTTTGCTTGTTAAGTTGTGTTCGGTTTATATATATATATATATATATTTTTGCCTATGTTTGCTCTGTTTGTATAAAGTCATGCTCTGTTTTTTTTTTTCCTTTGGTTGAATAGGTCATGTTTGTTAAGTTGTATTCGGTTTATATATATATATATATATATATTTTTGCCTCTGTTTGTTCTGTTTCTGTGGTTATTTTTTATTCATATTCTGGTATGGTATGGGAATGAGATATATTTTAATATATATTTATGATTCTTCAAATATATATATATATATATATTAGGAGCATTTATATATTTATATATATATTTATTTTTATATATTTATGATTCTTCAATATATATATATATATATATATATTGTATTAGTACCTTAACTTTATCGGCATAGAACTGAGGAGCAATTGCTTTTAAATGCACAATATATAAGTTTAGAAGCTCAATATATTTTAAATGCACATAATTTTATATATATATATATATTTTTTTTCTTAGCAATGTACCTATAGAGTATGTTTTATATTTATTTTACTTCTTCATTCCTTTAAGTTATTAGACTCATTGTTCATGGACCTATTAAAACCAATAAATTAAGTGGTAGGTAGCAGTGTATAATTAGGCTCATGTATTGAATCTGCTTGACTGATTTTCACTACAGTTTTCAAAACTTTTGTCTGTCAATAGTTTGATTGTTCAATTTTTTTTTTTTTAAAGAGGTTTAATATTTTAGATTTTTTATTTTTAAGTAGCAGTGGCAGCAACAACACTACTTATGATCAATGCACTTTCAATAACTACTACCAGGAATATCAATATGGAGAAATAGGCCAACCAATTCATAGTGATGATCAAAGTGATGTGAGATATGGAGATTCTTCTATACCACCACATAATTCTTTTTATTACTAAGTTTTAGAGTTGTTGATTTGTAGTAGATTGTTTGTATGCGATTATGACTAAAGCGAATGATTTATTTTCACGTCCCTCTTTCTCTTATTAATTTGTTGTGCATGTGGAAGTATTTCATTGTTGAAAATAAGTAAAAAAATATTTTCACATCAATTTTATATTGAAAGTTTAACATATATGCCAAATAAAAGCTTGAGACTAAAATAAATACATATCATTTAGTTGAAAATTAGTCAAAAGTGCCTCTATATATCAAAATTTTGATTAAAATGTGATGAATTAAGGTTAAAAGAGTCAAAAAAAAAATGCATAAAATTGAGTTTTAGAGAGATTGCTAATGATTTTTGAAATTTCACAGCCGCGACGCCCGATACCCGATACGTACAGGTCGATACTACTGATACCGATACTCTGCGATTGATACCGTTACGTTACCCGATACCCCGATTTTGAATTATGATACCCATAGCTTTGTGTTGTAAAGACATCAATTGAATACAATCTCTTTTCTCTCTTCTGTTTCTTCTCATATGAATATTCTGCTTTCATGGTATCAAAGTTAGGTCAAAATCCTTGATCCTCTTGATTCGTGCAGTACACAAATACTGCTCCATCTACTACACATAGTTTAGCAACACGTCGTCTTTATGCTTCTCAACCTGCCCAGTAACCAAAGTTGTTGAAATCAACTTTTGAATACATCAAACTCTTCCTCTCATTACTAGGAGTGCAACATTGCAAAAATCAAGGCCAACTGACCCTTCACGAGCTCCCATGCGCTGCCTCAACTTCTGCGCGTAATTCCACGCGCCGCACGCACCTTCTCTGCGTACCTCTGTCCTTTTGTTGACGTCAGTCCTACGTGTTAGCCTCCTGCTCTCTGATGTTTGCGCCGTCAGCTTCCACATCAGCTATATTCTGCGCCTTTCCTGCTAATGTGTGCTGCTTTGATGAACCCCACTCATTCTCTTATTTCTTTGCTACTGTTAAATTTAATTTTCCCCTTAAAAAAAAAAACCTTTTTATTTTTTCTGTTGCTTTCTATGGATCGTTCTGACATGGCCCAACCAGTCTCCATCATTCTTGATGGTTCTAATTACACTGTTTGGGCTCAAGCCATGTCTAGTTTTCTCAAAAGGAAGAAGTTGTGGCGTCTTGTTACTGGTGATACTGTCAAACCTGTCAAAAATACAGATGAACTTGGCTGTCCTGTTGTGTATAAATAGGGAGAGTTGTGAGCTGAGTGGATTATTAGTGAAGAAAAAGAGAGGGTTGTGAGAAATGTATGAGAGCTCTAAGTTGAGTAGAGAGAGTGAAATACTCCTCCTCTCCTGTTTTGTATTTTTGCTCTGTTATAGTGCATTCTCTTTTTCTTCCGTGGACGTAGACATTGGGCCGAACGACGTAAATATTTGTATGTGTGATTGTTTATAGATCATTTTTTGGGTGTCTTTAATACCAACAATTTTGTACTAATTTTTTGTACAAAATTTTTGTATATTTAGCCTTTTCCCACAAAAATGTCACCATAGCAGATGCACAATCCATAGGAGTGTGTAATGGACAAATGGGTGACAACAAGAAGTTGTACAACTCTACCAATCCAAAGGCATTGGAAGGATGCGAATGTACGGTCCAAATCCATTGACCCTCCAAGCCCTGAGGGGCTTCAACATTGAATTACTCCTCGACTTCCCCAACCCCGACCTTCCAGCTCTCGGGTCTGATCCTTCTGCTGCATCAAAATGGGTCCAAAACAATGTTGGAAACTATATTTCTCGGGTGTCAAGTTTCGGTACATCGCTGTTGGAAACGAAGTGGATCCCAACAGAGACGACACTTCTCAGTTTGTTAAATTTGTCCTCCCTGCCATGCAAAATGTCTACAATGCAATTGCAGCCTTGGGTTTACAGGCAAGCATTTATTTCTAAACAAAAATGCTAGAGGCATGTTAGTGATTTGGTAGAAATTTTGATAAATCATTTGGGGTTCTTAGCATAATAGCATTACTCATTTCTAAATTATGTAGTCTCACTCATGGAGGTTTTTTTTTTTTTTTTTTTTTTAAATAAAGAAGTTTCCTTGGACTGGAAGGTCAATTTATGTGATGTGGGCCCACCCTGGGCCTAATTCGGTGATTCGAATAATTTATCTTTTAATGTCTAGCAAGTTGATTACTATTGTAAAAGAATTTTAACTTGTTATGATATCAATATGGTACATTTTAAAATCATATATAAAGCTTAGTTTTTTTAAATAAATTTAATTTAATTATATAACTATCGATATTCGCGCAACTTAATATGAATTATTTACTTAGAGAATATTAGAAGACGGACAGTTGAGATTGTATTGAGCCTTTTAGTCCAATCCGAGGAGTTGATCCGTTTTCTAAAATATTGTAGTGGTCCTCTTTATATCTATTAAACATGGGGATAAGAGTATAATTGGATTGCATTGGTTTTAGAAAAATGGATGGTATAAGTTGAAATCATACGTAGAGTTTAGGGTTTTTAAAATAAATTTGATTTAATTACATAACTATAATTATTTACTCAATTTAATATGAATCATCTATTCAGAGAGTATTAGAAGATGGACAGTTGAGATTGTATTGGGCCTTTTAGTCCAATCCGAGGAGTCGATCCATTTTCTAAAAAATGGAAGTAATCGTCCCCTTTATATCTATAAACAACAATGATTCATCCCACTAAAAATATCACCACTAATAGCACTAATGCATTAAAAAAGTAAAAAAAAAAAAAAAAAATACAACTCCAAGACCAAAACATCACATCATTAATGGCGGGACCCACTGCCACCTAATTAGTGGGAGCACTAATTAGTGCTCCCAAGCATTTTTCATCTACAAAACATATTAAAAAAATTAAAAGTATATACAAAAAGGAAATTTGTTTTTCATAACCAATATGATCAAATTACAGAGAAGAGGATACAATTAAAGAAGAAGTTTACTAAGTTATTTGATCTTATTTATTAAGAAAAATATTATTCAGTATTTTAATGTCAATTATATTAATCCATAGATTATTAATATAGTTTTATTATTCACATTTTTTTGTTGAATACAACAGGACCAAATCAAGGTCTCTACTGCAACATACTCGGCTCTCTAGTATGCAACCCATCCCCACCATCGAATGGCTCTTTCAACGGTGTGAAGTCGTTCATGGAACCGATCATTCAATTCCTAGCCGCCAACAAGTCTCCACTGCTCGCAAACATATATCCTTATTTTGCCTACAACGGTGATCAACAAGACATTAGTCTTCCATATGCCCTGTTCACTGCCTCAGGTGATAAGTCTGGTTACCACAACCTTTTTGATGCCATGTTGGATGCTATGTACTGGGCTGTCGAGAAGGCGGGCGGACCTGGGGTGGAGATCGTGGTGTCGGAGAGTGGCTGGCCGTCTGATGGCGGCGGTGCCGGAGCTACATTGGGCAGTGCAGGGACTTATTATAAGAATTTGATTCAGCATGTGAATGGAGGGAGTGGAACTCCCAAGAGGCCTGGAAAGGCTATAGAGACTTACTTGTTTTGTTTGCTATGTTAATGAGAACAAAAATAATGGAGCAGCGACTGAGCAACATTTTGGCCTATTTTACCCCAACATGCAGCGTAAGTACCAAATTGCTTTCAATTAGTTGAGATGGTTGAAATTTCATACACATTTTATGCCTTTCGTGTTCGCAGATTTATTCTAATGATTGTCGAATTTCAAAAAAAATAATAAATAAGACGGCCTAGGTTTATTTTTGGAATAAGAATTCCTAATTAGGCTTGTATGGTTGTATCTACCTATCAAGAAATTAAAAAGAAAAAAAAAAAAAAAAAAGTTAGCATTACTATAAATTTTGATTCCAATATCAAAAGATTGTTTAGTTATCTCCTTAAAAGGTTATTTCCTACTAATAAATACATGTTACTTGTTATGAGCAACGGTATATTTTATAATATCTTTTTCTTTGATTGTTAAAAAAAAAAATGTAAATTTAAGAACATAGGAAAATTTTATTTTTACTGAATTTATGATCAAAATGATATGTCAGTGACAAATTGGAAATTTTAAACTACTCCGATAGATTCTTTGTTTTAAAATAATAAGACCAAAACTTGCTTCTTGATTTTTAATTTTTTTTTTTGTTTTATTTATATAATGTGACACAATCATTATATATAACGTCACACAATACCTACATGAGCATCATGAACATTTAGGGTGTGTTTGGTATCGTTTACGTTTTTAGTTTATATTTACAAAAATTTTATAAACTGGTTTTTGTTTATTTTTAGAAAAACATAAACTATAAACGCGTTTGGTAATTGACAAAATGTTTAAAAAATATTAAAAATATAAAAAAGAGTGAGAAATGGCAAATGGTGGCAAGTGGCGGCGGAAGACGGTGGTGGAAAGTGGTGACGGTAGGTGGTGGGTAGCTGGTGGTGGTGGGTGGTGGCGGGTGGGTGGTGGTGGTGGGTGGGTGGGTGACGGTGGCGGGTGGTGGGTGGTAGTGAATGGGAGGTGGTGGTGACGGGTGATGGGTGGTGGTGGCAGGTGGGTGGCGGATGGCGGGTGGTGGTGGGTGGCGGGTAGGTGGCAAGTGGTGGGTGGTGAGTGGCCGATGGGTGGTGGTGGCAGGTGGGTGGCGGATGGCGGGTAGGTGGCAAGTGGTAGGTGGTGAGTGGCCGATGGGTGGTGGTGGCAGGTGGGTGGCGGATGGCGGGTAGGTGGCAAGTGGTGGGTGGTGAGTGGCCGATGGTGGGTGGCGGGTGGGTGGCGGGTAGGTGGCGGGTGGTGGTGGTGGTGGTGGGTGGGTGGGTGACGGTGGCGGGTGGTGGGTAGTAGCAAGTGGGTGGTGGCGGGACGGGTGGGTGACGGATGGCGGGTGGTGGCGGGTGGGTGGTGTGGTGGGTGGGTGGGTGGGTGGGTGACGGTGGCGGGTGATGGATGGTAACGAGTGGGTGGTGGTAGTGATGGCGGCGGCGAGTGGTGGTAGCAAGTGGGTGACGGATGGCGGGTGGTGGCAGGTGGTGGTGGTGGTGGGTGGGTGGGTGGGTGACGGTGGTGGGTGGTAAGTGGTAGCGAGTGGGTGGTGTTGGCGAGTGGGTGGTGGGTGACGGTGATGGTGGTGGTGGTGGCGGGTGGGTGGCAGGTGGCTGGTGGTGGTGGGTGGCTGGTGAGTGGTGGTGGCAAGTAAGTGACGGGTGGTGGTGGCGGCGGGTGGTGAATGGTAGTGGCAGGTGGTGGGTGGATGACAGGTGGGTGGTGGTGGTGGTGGTAATGGTGGTGGTGGTGGTGGTGGCGGCGAGGGATGGGTGGTAGTGGCGAGTGGGTTGCAGGTGGCTGGTGGTGGCGGGTGGTGGTTGGTGGTCGCAGGTGGGTGGTGAGTGGTGGTGGCAGGTGGTGGTAGAGGGTGGGTGGTGGTGGCGGAAGACGGTGGTGGAAAATGGTGGCGGGTGGTGGCTAATGTTGGGTGATAAAAAAAAAACTGAAAACTCAAAATGGAAACACATTTTTTGTGTTTTCATTTTTTGGCTAAATTTATAAACTGAGACCACAGATTTATAAATCAAAAATTTTACCAAATAAGTTTTTATTTGAGTTTTTTAAATTTTTGTAAATATAAACAGAAAACTGAAAACGTAAGTGTTACCAAACAACACCTTAATTATTGATATGAGATGAATGTTTCATCATTGTGTTGATTTTTTATTTTATTTTATTATTATTTTTTTTCTTGTGAAAATTGCCTGCATATCTCATCTCACATTCGAAGAACTTGGGGTCTATTGTCCGCAGTGCACAAGTAACTGTTGTGCCTTTGTGAAATTCATTTTGAGTTCTATTTTAATCATTTGAATAATTTAATTTTTAAAAAATATCGAATAAAATATATTTATAAAAAGTTAAGTTAATAAGATATCGATAATTTTATCATAAAAATACATTTGTACATTTCATCATGGTACATTTGTAAATGCGGATCCAACAACGGCTATTATGATAAATCGTTGATGTAATCCTAACCTATTTATTGGAGGATGTGGTGTGAGATATTTTGGAGGATGTGGAGTGAGATATTTCGTTGATGTAATCCTCTCTCAATACACACACCAATTAATTTTGAATTTTGTAATTTTACTCAATGCATAACTCTTTTTACCAAAAATATCCCTCTTGAAACCCTAGTGGATGTGGGCGATTAGTAACAATCCTTTTGTAGGAAGCAGGTTCATGGGTTCATGAAGTTCTTTTCGATTAGTTTTCTGTGGGGTCTCTTCCAATGGTTCTTTTCTGGTGGTGAACAATGTGGATTCTCCAACTTCCCCACATTTGGATTGAAAGCTTGGAAACAATCGTGCGCACTTGATGTTTGTTCTTGTGCACCTTCTAGTTTTATTTTCGATCTAAGATTATTCAACAATTGTTAATACATGCAACTGAATTTTTTGCAGATTTTACTTCGATTTTAGCATAACTTACATTGGAGCATGAATGATTTTAGCACGACTTAAAGAAACTAGGATTTTGGTGGAGAAGATAAGGACACCTTAGTAATTTTATTTTAGGACAAAACTATAATAAAAAAATAAATCATTAAATGTGTGCACGGAAATAAGTATGTGTGTGGAAATAGAATTTCCCCTATTTGTATCATAAAATTATCTCATTACACCTTTATTTTTTAAAATTTTATTCCTATTTAAAATTACTAAAAAAAATTCTCATATCTTAAAATTATAAATTATAATTTTTCATTCCACCCACCCTTTCGAGATCACCATCATTGCCATCACCGTTCTGCCTAACATCATAATTTTTAAAGGGATAGAAAATAAAGGATGAAAAAAGACAAATTAAATGACAATAAAGCTTCGTCGCTCGAATTTCCCCCCCCCCCAAAAAAATCCCCGAATGCCCAAAACGACGTCGTTTTGGACATTCTTTTTTTTTTTCTTTTTTTCTTTTTCCTCTTCTTCTTCAACGAGTCCGAGACAGAGGGAGAGGGAGGGAGAGGAAGAGAAAGAGGGAGAGGGAGAGAAGAGAGGGGAGCAGCAGCTTCGACCACCTCTGACCGCCGTCGTCGCAGCAACAGCTCCGATCACCGATCGTCAGCTCGTTGCAGCCCGTTCGTCGCAGCAATAGCCCGTCGCCCGTCGCAGCCCGTCAGCTCGTCGCAACTCCAGCCCCGCCTCCGCCTCCTCCTCCCCCTGTGGTTATGGCCCCCTCCAGTCCTTCTCCTCCCTCCTCCTTCCTCATCCTCCTCCTCCTCCTTCCTTCTCTTCTCTTCTCCTTCTCTGCTTCTGAAAAAAAAAAATAAAAATAAAAATAAAAAATAAAATAAATAAATAAAATTAGGGTTATTCGGGGGAGCTCATTTTCGAGCACCCCAGCATTACTCATTAAATGATGTGAAATGGGTAAGTAGGTGAATCTAATCGGACAATATTTACCTTTTTACAGGTGGTAGTTCTGATCTGGTCAAGGTGGTAGACTCACCAAGGTCATCATAAGTTAGTCAAGTCTTTGTGACCAAATTAATGACATATATATATATATATATTAACCAGAAAAAGATGCTCTATTTTATTTGTGTATTTATTTTTTTTCATAGTATAATTTTTTGAAACATAACCCAATCAATCATTATAATCGTTTAAGGTAAATTACAAAAATACTATTTAGATTTATTCAAAATACAAATTACTTCTTATATTATTAAAAATTACAAATATTTTTGTTAAAATTTTTTATTTGACTGAAGTAACAAAAAATAAAATAAAATTCTCAACTACTCTACTATACAACAATATTATTACTTGCATTGTTAATTAAAATATATTTATAATATCATTAAAAATTGTTAATTGATTTGATAATTTATTAATAAAATGAATCATTTTTTATACAATTATAAACTTGAAGGGACGGGATATGACTTTTAGAATCACATGAAACAATTCATATTTAAAGTAAAAACTTAAAAAGTGTGTTGTAATTTACCTAATTGTTTATTACGATTGTTTTGGACAAAGAAAATAAAGACTTAACACAAATACCCGTGCAATGCAACAATTATGGACCTAAAGGGACAAGCAGGTTATCTCCTACAACTATATTTTTGTTATTTGCAATGGCTTGTGATGGTTGCAAAAGTATTTTTTTTTAAGTATAATTAACTATTATTTATTTATTTAAAAAAAATTTAATGGTTGTCCTTTTTTATATTTATAAAAGGTGTAATCAAAGTATAAAATTAAAAATTTAAACCGAATAGAACCAAAAAAAAAGAAGAAAAAAAAATTCTCATAACTAAGGCTTATTACAAGTTATACCTTAAAAGTAGAGAAGGTAGACTTTTAACCGAATAGAAAATTATTTTTTGATCACATGTATAATCTTAGAGGGAGTTTTTTTTTTTTTTTTTTTTTTAAAAAGGATATATTCTAAAATTACTTTATATTTTTATTTTACTCCTTATCATCACCAAAATTTCTTTTTATAAGAAAGAAGGAAAAGTTTTGATAAAGAGAAATGCTAATAATTTTATTACAGAAGGAGAAAATATTTCGAGATTACATGTTAGTTCTACTAGGCTTCGCAGATTTTTTGCACTTAACTTCTCTTAATAGTTTTTCATGAGCCTCTCAAACTTGAACTTCTCTATTTTTGACCTCTATGAGTCTTGGCATTATAACGGTTGCGTAATATTGCACTCTCCAACTGTGAATTTTTACTCCCAATAATTCTCTTTGCTTGACGAGTTTCAATAAGTTGTTGTTTAAATAGATCATATCTTCTTTTAATTGTTGATTCTCTTGGCTTCTTGCTTATAGTCATTGAGCCATATTGGAAACTGCAGTCATCACCCGTGTACTAAGAGCCATAGTGTTATTGATAGGGAAAAAATATAGATATCCCCTAGATATTGATTTGTGATTATGTATCAATTTTAAACAGTAAATAACAATCCCAATCAAACAATCAAAACAGTTTTAGCGTGGAAAAACCAAAATTGGAGCGCCTTCAATTGTGATAAAAAAACCACGGGCCAAAGCTATAAAACAATCCATTAAGAAGACAAAAGGAATTACACAAGTGTACTCTTAATTACCTAGTGAATCCACACCCGAATTGAACCGACTCCTATATGCCTCTTCCACCACAGTCTTTACCTTGGAATTGTCTTGCCTAATGTTGAATCCACAACGTCGATATCGAATCCACAACGATGAGCCACTCCAGAATCCACCAAAGCTTTAGGCCCAAATTCCACGGAATCCACCGAAGAACAACTCTCTATTTTTTTAATAAAGCAAACAAAACAAACCCTTTGATATAATTCACTCAATTCATGATTAAACTCTCACAGATATCAAAGAAAACAAGTAAAGAAGCTCCAGATGAAAACCCTAATACCCAAGAAGAAGATCTGGAAGTCATACCCTAAAATCGAACTGAAACACATATTTATAGAAAACAGATCCGCGATCTCCGCTCGAACGCAAGAATGGCTGCTCAAGCGGATCTACGCTCGAGTGTAGGAATGGAAAACAACTCCCAGTACTTTTACATGCGAGTGAAACTTCTAAAAGGTCGCGATCTCCGCTCGAGCGCAAGAATGGCCGCTCGAGCGGACAAACAACTTCGACTGCAATTTTGCTTTTTGCATCGGGGGCGCTGCCCCTCGACCCCCGCGAGCTAATTGGGCAACTTGATCCCCGACATACACAACAAAATGGCAAACATGATAGGATTAAGATCACAAACTCCTCTGCATAGGCACAATTCGGGTTTGATTCGTATTTAAAACTCATAGCCTCACTGAAATAAAAGATCGAATACAATTACAACTGAAAAGAGTTTTGTCAAACGGGATTACCAAGAATAAAAACCAAACAGATAGCCTCTGTATCACTATGATTACCAAATACACTAGGACTCTCAGTTACCGAAATAACGTGCGAATGCACTATGGGTAACCTTTCATTTGCCTGAATCTCAGGCACCTCATTCATGTCAGAACCATTGATTGCTAAGGTAAGGAATGACATGATTACACAGATAGTGAACAAATTTTTTTCTCTAAGAATACTTGAAGGTTTTGTGTCTTTACACATTATCTATGTCACTTTTTATACACATCACAGCTACAATCATCAATGCATATATGCTCAAATATCTTGTTTGTCAACATTATAAGCACCGCTGCATGATTTGTTTTAGCGAATCTCGATAACGATCATGGGGGAGAAATAAAAAAAAGAAATTCTTTTCAGATTATTTTCTATATCTTTTATCATTAATCAACTGTGTTTACATGATTTTCATTTTGGGCACCAAAAATTTTCATTCTCTATAAATAATTTGTCTATTAACCTTTTATTTTGATGATGTCAAAGGGGGAAGAAGAAATATAAAATGATTTTTATATAAATTTTTTGACAAAGAATTGATAATAAATGAGGAGAAAATATAATGCAAATAAATGTTTATATTATGATTGTGGAAATTTTTTATGTTGCATTTATTCTGTGAAATTTTGTGTCAAATTCAGGTATAGATTGCCATCATCAAAAAGGGGAAGATTGTTAATCATATGGTTTAATTTTGATGATGACTAAAATATTATGGGATAAATTGTGATTTTTTAATATGCGTATTTTACATTATTTGACACAAAATATTATCTGTTAAAATATATGTTGTATGTCGTATTTGTTATAAACATTATTTAAATAGATTTTACTGTGTATCATATATTTTTTAATAGAAAAGTTACTGTGTACCTTTGAAATTCGTAAGGTTTGGAACAAAATTAGTAAATTAAGGTGCGTCTCACTATTCATCGAAAGCGACGTGGCTATATTTTCGACTCCTTCACCTGCTAAATTTGAAAATGAGAAATTAATGCCTGTGCTCCGTATTTCTTTGCATTCCTCCAACAAATATTGTAGATACCTCATTTTTGACCGACCTTAAGACTCAGACGTCGTCGTTTGAGCGCTCGATGATTGTGCATGTTTGTGCTCATTTTGAGTTTCCGGGGTTTTCGGCTGAGTGTCTTGCCTCCGAGCCTGTGAACTCTTTGTGTTTTGGCTTGGTTTGTAGACCATGCCTTGTTTTCCCATGCCTGGAGGGAGAGAGAGGTCCGTAGACCACTTTTCCCTCTGGTAGGCCAGTTTTCGATTTTCGGAGCCTTCGACCGAGCGCCTTATCTTGCTTCCCTTTTGGTTTGGTTTTGAACCAAACATTTTTTCCCTTTCCCTGGAGGGAGAGAGAGATCTGTAGACCACTTTTGTGGTCGTAGACCACTTTTTCCTCTTGGAGACTAGTTTCCGATTTTTGGAGCCTTCGGTCGCGCGCCTTGTCTCGGGACCGCTTAACGTTCTCCTTTTGGCCTGGTTTTCGGACCATGCCTTGTTGCCTTGGTCTAGAGTGACACTGAGGTTTGGGAGACCGCTTTTTGTGGTCGTAGACCACTTTTCCCTCGTAGACCACTTTTGTGCTCGCAGACTAGTTTTCGAGGCTTCCGGCTGCGCGCCTTGACTCGCGGACTTTCTTCTTTCATCATTTTTGGTTTGCTTTTGGCACAAACCTTGTTTTCCTTTCTTGGAGGGTGGAATAAGAGTTGGAGACTAGTTTCTCTCCCTGAAAATCACTTTTCTTCCCTGCCAGCCAGTTTTCTTCCTTGTAGACCACTTTTGGTGGTCTACAAGTGGTTTGCAGCTAGAAAAAGTGGTCTCCAGCCATGCCACTACCTTCCTATCTCTGTGCAGACCACCTTTCCTCCATTGCCGACCACTTTTTGTCCTGGCTAACCAGAAAAAGTAGCTGGTCGACCACTTCAACTGGTCAGCAGCTTTCCTGGAGTTTTTGTAGGTGTTGTGGATGCCAGCTGTGGCAGCTGTTGGGCACAGAACTCATCCTCCATACACGTGTATAGATGGATTGGTCCAAGCTCTTAGCTTGTTCAAGAAGCTTGAACTTTGTTTTTCTATAAGAGGGAACCTCCCCCCTCTTGCCTCAGGTTCAGAAAATTGCTTAGGAGATATACATACACATCTATCTCTATTTTGCTCCTCTCTTCATATTTGTGCTAGAAAGTGCCTTTTCTTGATACTTTTTCACACAAACACATAGTGAAACACCATACTCTTGGAGCTGAGGTACCTTGAAGCTGGTTTTGGAGTTTTTGGACTGCTTTTGATCCAAAAAGGTTGCTGGAGTTGCTTCCTTAAAGTTGTTCTTCAAGGGTAAGTTTCTACCCCCTTAAACCTTGGATTTTGTTTAAGCTTTTGGCCCTATTTTCATGCTAATTTAGGCCTAACTCTTAACTACAAAAAGTTCTGATTTCACATGCTTGAAATGTTTGTTTAAGGCCTTGTTGGTGTTGAGGGGTGGTTTACCCCCTCTTGTGCCTTGTTTGGCCTTGTTTTTGTGCTATCCTTTTAAGCTATTGGGACCACCTCTTTTTGGACTTCTCATGCCTTCTCACCACTAAACCTCAGAGGAATTTCAGTGGTGGAAAATGTGTTTTGAGGTCCCAAATAGGAGGGGGTCATCCCCTCTCCTTGTATCTTGGTTCCTTGCCTTGTATGCCTCATGTTTGAGCATGTCTTTCTAGCATGTTTTGGCCATATCTCAGCATGTTTTTGGTGTTATTTTTCCATGCCTTAGCTCTATTTTGGTTTGGTTTGGTAGCCTCTTGCATGCTCCACGCACTTGTAGTGCAATCTTGCATGCTAGCCTAACATGCATCATGCTTTAGACCATCATTCTAGTGTGATTTTGGCTTAACTTCAGCAAGTTTTTGGCCATGTTTCAGCATGCTCTAGGTCTGATTTATGTTGTTTTGGTCATGCATGTCATGCTTTGTATAGCCATAGTGCATTCTAGCTCACTAGCTTTGAGCTTCCAAGTCACTAGCATGCATTGCTTGGGCTATTTGAATGATTTGGCATCATTTGGAATGTGATTTTAGTGCATGTAGTGTGGTCATGCCCTCACATCTTTCACTCTTTCAATGCTTTGGAGGGTTGGTTCTTTATGCTTTAAAAATGAGCCCACGTGTATGCCATCTTGGCTAGGCTTTTGGGCTACCAATTCAGTGTGTTTTTGGTGATGTTTTACCATGATACAACTCTGTTTTTGGTTAGTTAGAGCATCCCTCATTTTCTTCTTACACTTGTAGTGTAAATCCTCTTTACTAGCCTTGCATGCCTAGTGAGTGAGCTTGTTATTCTAGCATGTGTTGACTTGGTATTAGCCCATTTTTGGTGTTAATTTGACATGCCATAACTCTAATTTTCATTGGTAAAGTCATCTTATGCTTGGTTTTGGTAGGTGTAGTGCAATCCCCTTTATTGGCCTTGCATACTCCATGTTTTGACCCTTCATGCTAGCTTGTTTTGGCTTTGCTCCATACATGTTTTAGCATTGTTTTGGCATGCTCTAGGACTGTTTTGGGTTGCATTGGTCATATGCTTCATGTATTGCATAGCTATAGTGCAAGTGCCTATGCTAGTTTCAAGCTTTGAGCCTCCTAGCATGCTTCATTTGTGACATGTACATGATTTGGCATCATTTACCATGTTATTTTAGAGCATATAGTATTGCCATACTCCCACTTCTTTCACTCTTTGAGTGCCTTTAAGGGTTATGCATTATTGCCTTGTTTGTGGCCTAGCTTGTATGCATGCATGCCTAGACCTTTGAGCTCCCATCTCAGCATGTTTTGGTCCTTGTCTTGACCTATTTCAGCTCTGTTCATGATTGGTTCCTTCATTTATGCCATGTGTTGGATGCCCCTTGTGTTGTCTCCTTTGGTGGCCTTGTGCCTTAGGCCTCCTAGCATACTATGCTCATGTTGTTTGGATGATTTGACATCATTTCATACATGAGTTCAGAGATTGTAATGTTGTCACACTTCCATATTCGTCACTCCTTCATGTTTGAGAGTTGTGCTCTTATGCTTAATTGGTGAGCCAAGGCATGAGCATACATTATCTTACATTTCATGCCATCATTTCAGCATTTTGGCCACTGTTTTGGGCATGACTGAGGTCTGTCCATATTCGGTTTAAGTCCATATAGCATGTTGTTTGCATGTTGTTGCATTGCATTGTGTTCGCATGTTGTTTGCATGTTGTTATATTGCATTGTTGTTTGTATGCTTATGTTGCATTGCATTGTGTTTGCATGCCATTAGCATTACTAGGTTGATTATGTTGCATTAGCATTGTTTGCATGCCATTAGCTTTGATAGGTTGATCATGTTGCATTGCATTGTGTTTGGATAGGGTGTTAGTCCAAACACGAGAAACAAGGGACGTTTCATACTTGAAGTGATGAAATGTGCCTCATTTCTCGGTCGCCGACCCTCTTGATCATGCATGATAGCGGTTAAGGCTTTATGTGCTATTTGTGCATTCATTGACATTGAATTGTGCAATCTTGGCAAGTCAGTCATCGTGCATTGCGATGCTCGGTTGGTGGCCCGAGAGTTGAGAACCGCACTCCCTTGAAATCATAGGGAGGTTGGTTGTGCACACATATCTTGCAAATACATTGTCATGCCCCTTTTTGTTCTCTGTTGCAGCAAACTGAAGAAGTACAGCATTTTCTGGTCAGCAAACCAGTAAAAGTGGCTAGCCGATCACTTTTTCTGGTCTGTAGCAAAGGCAAGTGGTCGGCAAGTGGTTGGCAACACCACTAAGTGGTCGGCCATGCTCCTGGAGGTTCCGATGATGGAGTAGAAGCTATCTAGAAGCTTGTACAGTGTTCTGAGAACAAGTGCAAACAGAGGCAAGTTGGGGCATCGCGATGGATTTCCGAACGAGGCGACCGAGCATGCATGCGCTTTTCGCTCCGAGACCCCTTTTATTTGCTTTACTTAGTTGCTTTGCTTAAGCTAGCTTATACCTTGGTTTTGTACTTAAGCAGTTAATGCACTTAGCTATCAATTTGTAATGTAATAACTAGTTAGTTAACTTGTTAGTTAATTAGCTTTGTTTTGTAATAATTAGTTTAAGTAGCTTAGCTTAGAATAGCTTAGCTTTTATTCGGACCCTCCGTCGAGAGGACAAATTTTGTAATAAGTGTGCGTGTGTGTGATGCATGTCTTCCAACCCCCATTTCTTTCTCCCTTTTACTTATCTGCTTTCAATGGTTAGTTTTAGGGCATATTTCAATTAGTATCCTTATGCTTCGTATGTTTGCATTCATTCATTTGTCTTGCATGCACCGGGTTCGGCGCATCATACAAACTGCATTGTATTTCAATACCAATTTGAATACATGTTATCAAGTTACATTCACATGACATCTTAGAATAGCCGAGCCTATCTTTAGTTGCATTTTGCATGTGTTGCATTAGGCATTGTTGACATAGCTAGGATCATACATTGATTACTAACTAGCTTCTTTTTTGGCTCGGAGTACATTGTGAGTGTTTACGCTTTAGCATCATTGCATGTGTGTAAGTGACTGCCATGATAGCATGCTTGCCATGAGGCTAACTGCTTAAGTGATTAACTGCATGAATGCCTATAGATGAAGGCTTCGTTGCTTGAATTGGAACAATTCATCAAAATACGAGTTTTAAGCCCACTTTGCGGAGTGGCAAAATCATGTTTTCTAAGCCCACTCGAGGGTGGCAAATCCGCGTCTTAGCCTACTTGCGAGTAGCATTATCAAACCATTTTCAAACAAATAAACATGAGATGTTTTGTTCCAACTTGAGCGATTTAGTCTACACTTGTATGCTGTGCGCATCACATAGTAAACTAGCTAATAAACCGGAATAAGAACGCATGTGTTTTCAAAAACAACATATCGTGTTAGTAAAGGCCGATCCTTTGATCGGGCGAGCGGGGGTGCTCATTGCATGACCTTCCCCTCTTGTACCCAAGTTCCCGAGCCCAGACAACTTTGGTGATGACGGACACGTGGCGTTAGGCATGAGTCAGGGTTTCCTAAATTTTTTCAAAATAAAATATTTAAGTGGCGACTCTGAAATCTGGTAAACCAGTCCATGTTTGGCGCTTTTTGATTAAAATCGATTTTCCAAAACGATTTGTCGGATTTGGACTCTTTGGTGATTTATCAGTCTTACATTGCACTTTGTAAGATTAGATTCAGAACCGTGACACAAGTCCGAACTGTAGTAGCTAAGAACAACAATTCGCGCCCATGCGCGCGGAGTAGAGTTTCGGGCGGTCTACAGATATGAGCGTCTTTTCTCTTCCTTAACGGATATAATTTTACGATATATAAGAAGTATTTTGGTTGGAGAAAAATAAGTGTTGAAGAAGAGAAGAAAAAAAAAATCTATGATATTTATTTGTTCTCAAAATATTATTGTGCTTCATTGAATTGTATTTTCTGTGAGAAAATTTGTTGAGAAATTGAGCAAAATTGTAGAAGGGTTTTCTATCCCTTATGCTTATTATTCTTGTACAAAGAGAGAGAGAGAGAGAGAGAGAGAGAGAGAGAGAGAGAGAGTTTTTGCGAGTGATTTTTTGGGATAAAATCACTTGAGTTAGGTGAAACTAGACACCAAATTCAAAACCAGTTGGGTTATTTTTTCTAGTGGTTTTTGTGATAGATCACTTAATCAAGTGTGACTAGGCACCGAATTCTAAACCAGTCTATAATGGTTCACTAGCACCCGTGAAGCTAGTTGTCACGATTCAAAGCCGCCTCCATAGGTTTAGCATCGTAACCAGTCAGTAATCTTGGAATTACCAAAGGCCTCTGAACGGATTAACAAAATTAAGGGGCTAACAGAAGCAAATATCAAAAGCAATGTCCATATTGTTGTGCAGACATACATGGAACAGGAAATTTAAAACTTAAATATGTACATGTGATGTCATATTTACATTAGTTAAACATCCAACACAGATGCAGATAAAACCAAAATGGCACTCATCCCAATACACAGAATATACAAAAACTTGTTCAGATTAAAACAAAAGAACAAAGGTCTTAACATAGTTCACAAAACTTGACCATTTCAAAATAGAAACCTTCTCGGGAGGCACAGTGGTTGGCTGACCTAACAGAACTCCAAGCAATCAACCCAGAGCCTGGTCATGCGCCTGATCACCTACATACATAAATAATACAATGAGCTGGAGCTCAGTGAATAGTAATAGAGTAAAGGTTTTATGAATGATGTCCATAACAGATTCAAAAATTAGAACTTAGATTCAAAAACAAATTCATATTCATAATCATAATCATATTCATATTCACGTTTAGAATTCGCATATGATCATACGTGGTATATTCATTAGCGTTAACAAATCTGATGACCTATAATTATATAGGACATGGTTTCGATGACTCATGTGCACAGAGACGTTCATAAAGATTCACTCGCTGATGACCCATAAAAGGGATGTAAAATATCACATGATGCTAAGGATACCACGAATACATTTCAAAAATTCGAACAATTATTCATTTAATCATACGATAGCATTTCAAAAAACAGATTATATCATATTATTCAGTAAATACTTAAAGTTAAACATAGTTTTACAGAGTTATTACTCATAGACAAGTCCAAACGCAAAACAGACGGATCACATAGTTCAGACGAACTATGGCGCGTGACCTACACAAACATGTAACAGATACACAATGAAACAAGGGCTCTGTTGGTGCTTAACTTATTACCTTTTTATCTCGGTGTGTTTCTATACCTTATCCCTATTATTATGTCTTAATTAAGGCTTAGGAATGCCTAAGATGCAATGAGGATGCCAAAATGTACATTTAAAATTTTTGTCAAAATTTCTGAAACGGGGTAATTTGTTCGAGCGTAACTTTGGTTGCTCGAGCAGATCCCTTGGTCTACAAAATTTCTGGGAGCTCTCATTTTACGCTCAAGCGCAACCTTGGTCGCTCTAGCTATAGCTCAAAAATACGAGTGGTTTCTTGAGCTTAGGTTCTGCCGTTCGAGCCAACCCTCAACTCTGCAAAAGTACTAGGAGCTTGTGTTCTTCGCTCGAGCGTAGACTCTACCGCTCAAGCGAAAAGTGCAAATTTTGAAATTTCCAGATTTACTTCTCAAGTTCAAAACTTGACTTCAAAGTTTCAAAACACATCCTTTGGGCCCAAAACTTGAGAAAATATGCCTAAATTTGTATAACATCATAAATTAAAGATCATTTCATAAAATCAAGACCCAAAAGCATGCCAATTTTTCAAACTCAAACTTCAAACTTGGAAAACATAACATGCATGAGTTTATATGAACTCTAACCTTCCAAAACATGATCAAATGAGATAAAATGATGTAAAACACGATGAATTCCCACAACTAAGTTCAACTTGTTACATGCACACGAGAATTTCTTAGAAAACATGCTCCAAATGCAATAAAATGCACATGCACGTATGAATTGATCTTCATTTCCACTTCTTAGCTTAGTTCTTGCATCTCTTAGCTCGATTCTCTTGAATTCATGCATGAACCAACTTAGTTACAAAACTAAATGCTTGATTTCTTACTTTAGGTGTTCAATTGGGTTTAAGATGCCTTTGAGCTAGAAGGTCAAATTTCCAAAGTTCCTTCCAAATGCCTGCTTTCCTCTCTTGAGTTCAAACTTCTCTTCACTCACTCTCTCTCCCTCATGTTTTTGTCTCAAGGAGGATGAAAAACGATGAGTCTAGAATGTTTGTAAGCCTTATATAGGCTTGATTAAGAAGTTTAATTAAGCTAGACTTACAACTAATCAATTGACATTATTTTATTCTAATTATTTGGTTTCGAATCAGATTTCAATTAAACCTATCATAAATTCCTACAAATTCCAAATTACACATTAATCTAAGCAATTTCGTGATTGGATGTCGATAAGGCCTTCAATTCACATACTAAAACAGAAAGACGAACAAATATTCCTACGTCAGATAGATATAAACACAAATAACATAATTCACATGCGATTAACTCAAAATTTCCTCTTAATTATTTATTAGGTATTCTTAATCATGGTTTAGTGACTAATCACAGTTCAGGGTTGTTACACTAGTGGTGTAATTACTATTTGAAGAATAGTTGAGAAATTTCTGAGGAGGATACTTGGAGAGTAGACGTAGGCTCGGCGTGCCGAACCACTATAAATCGTTGAGTTTGCTTTCTCTTCCCTTTCCTCAATTTGATTCTCATCTGATGAAACCATTGGAGCAGAAAAAATGATGAATTTTCATCAAATTTAAATTTGATAAAAGAATTGATGATACGTTGGAGATGATCTTAATAGATAAATTATCTTACAATTATTATGTTTTGTAATTTAATGTGGATATAAAAAAAATGTACATATTTTTGTACCTTGTTTTAAAACTTTTTATGCCCCTATATGATCCTGAGTTCCTTACCATGCAATGAGCTTAGATTTGCTAAAATCAAATATCTCAACTTTACATGTGAAGTTGGCACATTATGGACCAATTTGTACCCATTTCAATTATCTGAACCGTTCATCTTATATGATTAACTGAAAAAAATATACATGCAAAAACTTAGGTTGATCAGACATTAGTAATCAAATGGTCAAATCACATATACATTAAAATATATGGATGGTCTATTATTAAAAGCATATGTGATGGTATCACAATCGATATTAGATCAATTTAATTTTTTGAATAAATAATTTTTTCAATTGATTGTATGAGATGAACGGTTTAGATCCCCAAAATAGGTTTAATTCAGTCCCATAATGAGTTAACTTCACTGTAAAGTTGAGATTTTCAATTTTAGCAAATCCAATCTCAAACGATATAGTCTAAAATTAAACAGTAAAATATTTGTACAAAATTTAGAAATACATTTAAAAAGATAATAATGTGTAATTGAAACATACACTCTAAAAAATAAAATAAAATGAAGCATACATCTTAAATGAATTTGAATCATATGTTAAATATTATAAATATTTTTTTACAAATTCTATTTATATAGCATTGTTCAAAATTAAACAGAAACTATGGGCAAATATAATCGTTTGAATTTTCTCATGTCACAATTGGACTGTAGGCTTGGTGTGTCTATTTTTGTGGGTTATTTCAATAAGTTGAATAATTCATTTTTTTATGACTGATGAAGAGGATATTCATGTAAAAAATTTAAAAAAATAAAAAAATAAAGAAAAAGAAAAAGATTAGATATCATTAATCACACATTTATAGCACATTTGCCTTACAAAAAATGAATAGTGTATTATACTTGTTCATTTTCTTAAGGTTAATGTGATTCAATTATATAGTTATCAATTTTCAATCAACTTAATTGTTCATATAAATAATCATTTTATTAGACCTTACAAGATGAACAATTCAAATCACTAAAGTGAGTTTTGAAATGAGCTTACTAAGCCAACATCTCTTCAATTGGATGCCCAACTGGAACCATTTAAAAATTAAAAAACAGAAGCAAATTTGCTTTATTATTATTATTTTTTTTATAATGTTAGAAAAATAAGAAGAAAATTAAAAGAAATTTTCAAAAAAATAAATCTTTTTTTGGTTTAGTTACCTATAAAAATTCTTTTTTTTGGAACAAAACCTAAAAAAATTCATTAGAAACATGATGTGCCGTGTAAGGTGTCAAAACCTAAAAAATTTATTGAAAACCTAAGACTTCTGCACATAGAAAAAAATCAAAAAAACATTGTTGAACACTTAAATTGGTGTCAAAATAGGCCACAGATTGCGGTAAAATCAGTGATGGAACTAAATTCCACGGTTCATCTAAAAATTTTATTTTATTTTATTCGTGGCTAATTAAGCCTATGTGTTGTTTGAATTTTAAATTTGTACAGGTGAATTTATTTAGGATAAAAGTGGTGGAAAGTGAAGAAAAAAAAAAGTTTTTTTGAGCTTATTTAGTGTAAAAAAAATGATGGAAACTACTTAGTAGTAGTAGTAGTAATAATAATAATAATAATAGTAATAATAATAATAATAATAATAATAATAATAATAATAATAATAATAATTGTACGAGTACGAAATAATTTTTCTCGTGTGATCCTGTTGATCAAGCTTGCACTCCTCCAAACGTTGTCGCTTTGCCACCTAAAAACACAAACATGAGCTAACCGGCGGGTGTGTGCCGGAAACCCCCTCCGATGCCTAAGTCAGCACAATAGACAATAGACACCAAAGCTCTGTGAATTCAGGAATCAAAGTTATGTTACCTCTCCATAGGTGATGTTATGAGTTTTTATAGGTTCCGCGTGGCACAATCCTAGTAGGACTCTTATTCCTCCATGTAGAGTCCTCCTAGGAATCACACTCCTGAAAGATAATGTTTATCCTTCAACACCCCCCTCACTGCTTAAACCAAGTGAGATGGTTTTATCTCGGTAGTATGACAAAACGACCGAGCTATCATAGCCATGTTAAATTGGCTGAAATGACCCAACTTTAACTAGCTCGGTTCTTCCCCTCATTGCGTGTACCTCGGTTTCTCCTGCTAAGACCGTGCTAACCATAAGGAGCTTGGACCAAGCTAATCTGTAGCAAGGTCCTGAGGAAAGCTCAAAATACCTTGGCTCAGAAGGGTTTGACCGAGCTAACTGCTATCACTCTGACCGCGGTGACCGAGTTAGCTACTAGGATCTTTTGGACCGGGCTAACTTACAAGGCCCTTTTACTCAGCCATTCTCACTGTGGCCCATACAACGGCCCATTACCCAGCTCAGCCCAATTTACTTATAAACTACCCTCTCAATTGCCCCTTAATTCCATCTGCGCAGCATGATTGGGATTACGTGTTTCCAGCCGAGCTAAAACCTTTAGCCTTTTAACTGAGCTAAATTCACACCGGGCTACTACCCTGTCCGATCAAAACGTCTCTTCAATCGCTGTAACTGAATCGCTTTCAGTTCCATGGACACGTGGCAGTCTCTTATTGGCCCAACGTAGCTATTGCGCCGTCTTCGTACTCCGAAAAATTTGAACAGTCCCGCCCAAAACCAAGGTTTATACAAAAAACCCTATTTCTTGAATCAAAGACTCTTACTATTCATCTTCGTCTCTCTCTCTCTCTGAACCTCCATTTCTCCTCAACCTTACATTTGCAGAGCTCGTGTTTCTTGCTGTTGCTACTTCCGTCTTCAGTGCCTTCATCTTGAACTGGTAAGTGGTTCAAATCTACTTCCTTTCCATCGATTTCGCACATGTTTTGCAACACACAGCATGTTTATTTGTATGTTCTTCAAAGCATATACCATTTTTGCTTCCTTTTTCTGGAAAAAACCCACATAATAAAACTATTGTACTCACGAACAATCTGAAAAAAATTTCCTTTGATCCAAAATCATACTCCAATCGAACTAGGATACTGTTTGTATTAGGTACAAGCTTAGCCAAACCAAACAACCGAACTAAAACTTCATGCCATACTTGTAGTTTCAATAAGTCTAAGTACCTTTTGCTTAACTTAGCAGAGCTAGTGAACCGTACTAGGTTTGCACAATGCCGTACTAGAAAGCCTCAACCACTGACCGAGCTATAACTTGGGGCTAAACCAGCTCCCTGACTTAGTCAAAACTGAACTAAAAATGTTGCACCATAAGCTACAACCGGGCTACGAACTTCTCATTAACTTAACCGAGCTAAAGCCTCCTGCTCAAACCGAGCTAAGAACAGATATTATTCCACGTAGCCGAGCTTAATACAACATTTATTTTACCTTTGTTTACTTTTAGCATGGTCCACTGGTCTGTGCTTAACACTTTTCCTTTTTACCTTGCAGACTTAGGTGGCCAGGCACTCCCTTGAACGCTTCAGCCGAGATATTCCATATCATCTCAGCA